>NC_080570.1:16580844-16893344 GCF_030247185.1 Malaya genurostris
GTCGGGTATAAATAAATGATATAAATTAAAGACGGATATAAGTAAATGATAAAAATTTAAAAAATTGCTTCGATGCTAGTCAGTCGATTTGGAGACATTAAAAACCTGTTTTAATCCACCTAGTGGTGTAATGATGCCTTTCTCATATCAATCATACTATCATATATAATACTGTGGCATTCTTCAAAATAATTCTCTGCGATTCTTGAAAGAATAACCGAAATCGGTTTGTTTGACCGTCTACTGATGAAAACTATCAATTGGAAAAGATTTGAGGTCGATTTATGCCGTTTTTCATTGAAAAACACTGGTGGCGTGGATTGCTCTGATTTTGCACTTTCGAGCAGAAATGCAACATTTTGACGGTGTTTCATTGCCATTTCTGCTCGAAAGTGCAAAACCAGAGCAATCCACGCCACCAGTGTTTCTCAATGAAAAACGCCATTAGAATTTTTAAAGGTTTCTCCCCATTTTCAGTCATGGTATACAATTTTTAACACACTTTACCCTATATTTTCGGATCCGGAAGTCGGATCCGCATGAAATTCAGGAATTACGTATGGGACCACAGGACCTAATTTTGTGAAAATCGGTCGCGCCATCCATGAGAAAAGTTAGAACACATATTTTCTTTTTTGCACATTTTACCCCATAACTCTCGAACCGGAAGTCGAAACCAAATAATATTCAGGATTTTTTTATGGGACCTCAAGACCTTTCATTTATACCTAAGTTTGTGAAAATCGGTTCAGCCATCTCCAAGAAAAGTTAGTGCACTTATTTTCACAATGTTTTGCACATTTTACCTCATAATTCCGGAACCGGAAGTCGGATCCAAATAACATTCAGAAATTTTGTATGGGACCACAAGACCTTTCATTTGAATCTAAGTTTGTGAAAAACGATTCAGCCATCTCCGAGAAAAGTAAGTGCAAAAAAACGTTACATACGCACATACACACACACAGACATTTTGCGTACTTGACGAACTGAGTCGAATGGTATATGACACTCGGTTCAAAAGTCGGTTTTCACAGTGATTGCATAACCTTTCTATATGAGAAAGGCAAAACGGTGTCTTGTACAACTGAGCTTCTCAAACCAAAAGAAACTGTAAATACTGAACGCTAGCGACAACGAATGACGGAATTTGATAAAGCATTACTCGAAAAATTATCAGAATGCTCCACAAGACACTAGAAAGTCACACCCACAAAGAGAGAGAAGCGATCAACTTTTGCTCCACCCGCCACACTCTCCAGATTTGGATCTTTACGACTGTTACTTTTTTTTCAATCACGGTCTTACGTATTTGTTCAGCAGCTCTTCACAAGTTGAAGAGATTCGGAGAAATAACTTCACGACTGGATTGTTTCAAAATATGAACAGTTTTTTCAATGTTGTATTCGTAAGCTAGTGTGAAAATTTAAAAATACATAGCTTTCAAAGCCAAGCACTTACAATCAACATGTATTTCAATTCAAAAGATCCTGTATTATTTACTGACACATCTGATAATCTACGCAGTTGACGTTTTTATCAGCGCACCATTAGCACGTCATTCCGTAGCTAGATCCTAACCGGGGAAATTGTTTTTAAATTAATTAAAATTACCCTGCATATCAAAACACATGGAGGGACAAGCTAATTGATTAGAAGAAACTTCGAAAATCCACTAAAAAAAGTCGCGTAACTTCGAAAATCCACCAATAAAAAACCGCGTAACTTTGGAGATCCGCGTATACAATCGCATGAAAAACTACGTCAAAAAGACTTCAGTGTATCTCCGAGAGAATTGAGCGGATAGAAAACTAGAGCAGTATGTCGGTTATGTCACTATTATATCTCAGGAATTGAAAGTTCATTTGATTCTCGAACTTGAAAGGCATTTGATTCTCGAACTTGAAAGGCATTTGATTCTCGAACTTGATCAAAGAGCCAAGAGTAGTTTTCAAACGAGCCTGCGTTTGTTGAAATCAATTAATAGATTTTGAAACATACACAGACATTTTGCGAACTCGTCGAGCTGAGTCCAATGGTATTTATAACACTAGGGGTATCCGAGGCAGAGCTTAAAATTGTCACGCATTGTCAATGAAAGAATCCAATCCAACAGCCTCATTTTCAATATTTTACTGTCTCATTCGTAAATGACCGATACCATAACAAACGAAAAGATTTCGTTTCAGCATTTTCGTTTCTCATTGAAAAAATGAGAGAGCATAATTGCCAACGTCACTCTTTCCTCTATGACAAGACGAAACCAAACTGACGTCTTCCGGGAGCATCAGTAGAATTTCAATTCTCATTCTTTCATCGATGTATTGAAAATCTGTGACGCTTGGCTATAAATAGTGACTAAAATATGACAAATCGAAGTAATTACATCCCAGAACCTCTTTGGAAACCAAAACTACTACATATTCGAGCTCCAACAGATAAAAGTTATTGTGAAACCTTTTTCTATCATTTTCGATTCTCACAGCTTCGGTTGAATATCGACACTGCATACTAGGGGATTTCCACTGAAAACTGTAACTGACTCAAAGGGCAAATGAAAGAAATAACACAATTTTGAAACTACTGTCCCGCTTATGTCATTGACTGGACATGGATTTCGTTCTCATAGTTTGTAAGCGAAGCTGAGAGTGACAGTAATTTCTCGTCATTTTGAGTCAATGAAAATGAATTTAATTAGCTCTGATCCGAGGCTTCGATCAGAATTCCGTTTACCAGTGATTCTATGTCCTTTCTACAGTGACAATAAAATCATACTACAATCGCTTGCGCACAAACTTTTATGGTTTATTCATTTTTTGTTTTTATTTTAGCCAAAACCTTAAGCATCTAGTGCAGCGCCCTTAGCAAATTTTCCTTTGAATTTGCTAGTCTTATAGGAAATAGTAGGAAATTGTGAAGGAAACTCTCATATCAGCGTAGCCGCAACCTTCATGTATAAACTTTGTTATAGAAGCATGCACATTTCCAAGCATTAGTCATCGCAACGATGTTTAAGAAACTTTGTTATAAAACCATAGACAGTTCCGAGCATTAGTCAGCGCAGTAATGTTGTGGAAAACAAAGTTATGTTCACGGACACTGGTCACTGCCTCTGGCATAGTAGAAGGCTTTCGGTGGAACTTCGGGAGAAAGTCTTCTACTTAAAATCACAAGCTCGGCTTGTACTAAAATCTTCGGGCTTCAGTCGAAAGAAGATGTTAGGAGTTTAAAAACCCATAGTTGGGAAGAGTTAGAGGCAGTCGGTAAGCTAGTCAGTCTCAGAGTGTGCGCGGAAAATATCTGTTAGTCTCGGGCGTTGGTCCGTAGACAAGTCAGTTAGTCGGACTGTCACTTCACGTGAGTTCAAGTGCAATCAGTTTTTTCAGAAAAGTCGCAAGTCGCGGTTGCCGTAGTTTAGAGCGTAATCAGTAAAATTTTTGAGGACGAGATGAAAATCTTAGTCATTGTGCGGTGAGCACGAAAAGGAAGAAGACCGTTCACGTATTAATAGTCATTTTTCAAGTTGTTTCATTCCGCGTACGATATCGTGGTAGAAAGAAGAGAATTCGCTAAATATGGCTAACAGAGAAGCCTAACACAGTGTTGAATAGTTATTAAAAAAGAATCCGTTAAAGGTGGCCGATAGAAAGGTACGAAAAAAAACAGATTTGTCAGCACATGACCTGATGGAAGTGGAAGTGGAAGAAGAAACATTATCTAAGGGAAAGTAAATATTTTAAGTGAACAAAACATACAGCCCTAAAAGCGTAGATCCACTTTAGTGTTACTGAAAAAAGATAAGAATGTGAAGAAACAGAAGTAAATAAAAGTTTACAGAAGAACAAATTTATTATTCTTTTTAATTGTGGAAAAGAAACACTCCTCCAATCCTCGACGCACGCCGCTCGGACTGCGCGGCAATATAGGCTATTCGGATAAATAGTCTATTCACTAGAAACCATACAAATCAAGAAACTATTTTTCAGATTATTTTGACAGTCCTTACTGCTAATCACCAATTATTCAGCTAAATTTTGACTCGAAAATAGCTGCGCCGAGTTCTACAAGCTTGAACTCGTTTGGATTCTTCTATTGCGTTGTGACTCAAGTGGCTGCTTTCTTTCGCTTTCGCTTCCGGAGACATAAAGGTAAAAGTGACGTAACCGACAGAACGCATTTATTTTCTCTCAGCTCGATTTTTTCCGAGATGGCTTAACCGATTATATCAAACTTACGCTCGCTTGAAAACTACCATTGAGTTGGGAATCAACTTCGAAGATCAATTAGCTGTCACTTTCGTTTTCGGAGATATGTGATGGTATAAGTGACGTAACCGACAAAAACACGTTTTTTTTTCTTTCCGCAAAAAGTAACCAATGGTCAAGTTACAAAATATTATTGCTGTTAATTTTGGTTTCGTGAATGTTGTTAAATGTACTACGTAGCATTTCACGCTTTTCTGAACAAACCGAATGTCAGATTGAATGAATTTGTGATAAAAATCAGCCTAAATTATTATAACATTACTTGGTGAATTAAGAACAGGCTTTTTTGTTTGTTTGTTTCGAGTCATATAATTTTTAGTATTAAATAACGATTAAAAATTAATTCCACGGAAGTTTTTAAATTTCCAATACTTTTTATTCGAATCGATCGACGCAACCGTAACTCGGTTTCGTTGAGCTCCCTCCCCTCCTGTCGATTGTCGACCAGAGGATAATTATTTGCCATTTAATTCGATTACCCATCGATGTGTAGGAATCGAGATTAAGACCTTCGGTGGACCTGAAGGCAAGTGTTTCTAGGCCAATTCAGAGGCAAGGAAGCAAAGAAAAACGAATGTGCGAAATCGAATGTGATCGCGTTCCGGGTAAATTTTATTCAGATTTATAGTTATCTATTCCAATTGCCATCGAATGAATGGGAGGGGAGGAGGGGGGCTATTGCCGATGGCGGTCTCTCCAGTGGTTGGCTTCCGCAGGAGTCGGATACCGAATCGCGTTAGAATATAGCCTGGCGACGGATGCCAGATTACGAATTATCGCTATAATTGTTGTTAATTTGCGGTTTGAGTGTGTTGTCTCACTTCCACCATCGACGGACGGTAGTCAATTTAACTGGCAGCAAATGTGTGTTCTTGGCTACAGTAGAGAATGCACAGAATCGTACCGGAATGCAAAGGATAGGAAAGCAGACGTTTAAATCCGACGTGGTACAATATTTGCTTGAATATTTCCCAGTTTTCCACGGTAGCGGGCTTGGATAAATATCGTTCAAGTTGGGAAGCGATTTGAATGTTTAATCAGTGCACTTATTAGTTCGAGGCTTTTAGTCACTGCTTCGTAACAATGGCTGGATCCACTTCTGGAGGCAGTAGGAAAGTGATGCTAATTAGTTAGCTCGTTGAGTTGTGTTGAACAAGTTGTATTACGTTGATGATATCCCCTCACAGCAGTACATTCAATGCGAGCAAACATTTCCCATCAACGAGAAAAAAATTCTCCTCGGCAATAGCAGATTAGCCGGAGTTTGCTTTTCCGAACAATACGAACCTTGGAGTCCGATCACTTTGGCAGGTCGCATTCCAGGAAAATGTTTAAAACTGTCCAATCACAAAGCTTCTGAACAAATCAACATAACGCTGTATCCGACTGTGTCCGACTTTCAGTTTACGACAGCACAGGATTATTTCGAACTGGGTTGTTCGGTCCGGGAGAAAAACGATCGAAGGATGTAGAACAACTGCTGCTTTGTTTGCTTCAATTTGAATATTGGTTGCTCTGTTCTTGGGAGGGGGTGGCCGGCAGAGGATGGCTTGGATGGTTCATCTTTCGAATTGTTCTATTGTTGTAAAACAAGAAATCCCGAACATTGGCGGCGAGTCGACGACGAACGTGGGAAGGGGTGTGTGTAGAAAGCGCAAATATATTTTTCATAAATAAATGAATATAAAGTGAGACTAACATCCAACAAAAGGAATAAAAAATGCACACCGTAAAGTCAGATCATATCTGCCGTGTCCGAGGGTTTGCTGGTCTCTTTGGGGCGCACTAACTCGCACACACACACGCTACCGAGGGCAGCAGCGTCAAGTTAAACATAACATTTCATAAATGTTTCATCCATTTTCAATATGCTTCCCCGATGCGAGACGGTGCCGGACGAATGGCGCATCATAGAAAACGTCCGTCCACTACCAGGTATAATCCGATGAAAACGTAAAACAAACAAACAAAAAATAAAACTCTATTTACTTGTCGTTTTAGTTCCGCTCCGGTGTACCGAACGGATGTAACTGTGTCCGGTTCAGGAGAACACTAGTGTAGCAGTCAAACCGAGGGGAAGGGCAAGAATTGAAACCGATCTGTAAAATAATCTTCGGGGATTTTTAATTCTTTCTCCGATAGAAATTATAAGGGCTGACCCAGATGAATAAGACTACCTTGGAAACACTGATGACTGGGTGGATCATATATCAATATTATGCTAGTATTTCTATTTAATGGTGCACAAAGTAATGACAGACAAAATACTGTAGTTTGATTGTTTTCAGTTTATTGTCCAGAAAAAAGATTGAAACTGGAGTTGATTGAAGCGTGTCTGGTTGGGAAACAGAAACATCTGGTTAAACGAATATTTATGGTGCTTTCAAGTACAATGATTTGGTTGGTTGCTTGAAGCTTTTCTCACAAAATTCGAATGAAGCGAAATCGTTTGCATTTCGTCCTCGACTCATCAGTGCGTTAGTAGTTAGTATTGAACTCCTAACGAAACTTAGCAGTTCAATATAAACCGTTAAAGAGATGTAGAGTTAATGCTATTTTGTTGCTGCACCGAAGTGCAATGTCTAAACCGACGTCTTGGACGATAAATATTTGTTAAATATGATTCCTAAATTTCCTTCATTTAAATTCAAAAGTATGAAATTGAACCACTTTGAAAATTTTTGCTACCTGATAAAAAGTCAACTTTTTTTATTCTCCCAATGGTAACCCAGGCATAACTCTCTTCACACATTTTAATGTAGACATAACATTGAAATGACAAAAATAGTCGAAACGAAAATCTTTCAGATTGTTTCAAAAAATTTAATGACCAATTTATGTCACTTTTCCCAGTCTTCATTACTGGTGAGATAACTAGGACTCCAGATAGCGTAGATATTCAGGTCCTTACTGTCAAAATGAATGGCCATATTAGGATTAACACGATCAGATGACGTTTTCAAGAAGCCAACGGGAAATTGTTGTTGGACAAGCTCTTAGCGCAATCCATATAGGAAACACATCTGAGCTTCCTCATGCTGAACGCGGTCGATTGAAAGCGAGTTTTCCTATAGAAAGTGACTTTTTAGGCGTGAGTTTAATTGAAACGTGCCAGGTTGAGAAACAGCACAGATTTCATTCTTTTAAGCACGCTCTTTTAAGCACGCGGTGGAATGAATGTTAAAGAGTGCTTACAAAAGCGTAGTTTTTGGTTGCAGTGAGCTTCTCACAGCCCTGAGTTGGCGGTCCAATGCATAAGGCGCTGGCCTTACAAGCCAGTTGTCGTATGCTCGAGCCCCGATCTGGATGGATTCTTAGCGTCAGTAGGATCTTAGTACCAGCCATGCTATATTCTGTACGACAAGAATCGGCTGCGAAGTCTGTTGAAACAAAAAGGCCAAATTTCCACAAAAGGAAAGTAATGCCAAGACTTTGCTTTAAAAACCCATGAAATTTTCAAACTAAGCTTCATGAGGTTGACCGAGAATATTTTTGAGCCTGATAACAGAAATGGGTTGGTAGAAAATGGTATCATCACCTTGCACTGATGACCCTCTTAGTCTCCAAAAGTAGTGACTTTCGAAATAACAACGACGAAAAAAGTATCCCGAATGTCAGTTTCACAAATTTTTTATTGATCAATTGAGTGAAACTAAATTGAAGAAATAAGTTCTAGTATCTAAGTGAACATGGTAAGTTGGTTTTCATACCTGCCAAATTATCGTCGATGTTTTTTCTTGGCAAGCCGTACAAAATCCAATGCCAATAACCTCGATTTTATTGTTTATCAATGGAATTTTTTTTTATTGGTTTAATCCAGGTTGGCAATAAGTCTCAAATAGTGGGCTTGCCCATTAAAAAAAATCTATTTGAGAAAGGGCCAAAGAGAATGTATTCATGACAAGTTTGTATAGACATGTAGAAAATTTTTCGAGAAATCATTGCGAAATTCCGTCCAGGATCAAGCCAACATATTACTTGCAAATATGATGTTAATAGTGACTGATTCAATGCTAATAAGATTTACAAAAAAGAGCTTGTAAAAACGGAAGCGGGTCATTTTGCCGAAAGTCGTTTCGCCGAATGCCATTTCGCCGAATAGGTCATTTCATTTCATTCATTTCAGGATTCGGCGAAATGACTCATTCGGCAAAATAACCCTTTCGGCGAAATGGCTTTCGGCCAAATGACCCTGATCCTGTAAAAACTTATAAGGTGTTATGATCGAAAGTTGGTCGAATACAATTCAGGTCATGTCTGTATTCCAAGTTCAATTCATACAGAGTATAGGAAAAATATTCACTCATCCTTTCTTCTTAGCAAATGCGATTGTCCGGATGTTTAGTTTGACTCTTTCCATCAAGTTTTATACTACCTTCTTGGTAACTTTCCTCATCAGAACTTGTCAGTTTGTTTGAACTGCAACTCGCTGGCAATAGGCTGTCGCTTCTGTTCAACCCAGGTAACCAATAGGCACATACTAATGCTGCATTACGACAGCAAATAATCACTAATTGACATTTCAATCGCTCTTGGGACTAAATTAATGTTGACTTTGGCAAAATATACGGCTATTCATAGCCAATGCTTATTTATGGCTAGTGTGAATTCTGAACGCTGAGTTCAAAGGCTACTTTACTGCCATTATTAGTGCTTAATAGTTACCTGGGAAGTTTGCATTTATCCCAATATTTTTCTGTTGAATGTAGCTCTGGCGTCTTGGGAGAAGGGTTGAGAAAAGACGTTGCTCGTGGTCCATGATGCCGAGACGATAATTCCAGCAAAAAAAAAGGAGCACTTGGACTCCTTGGGGTAAGGAAACAAAAGTTCGTCCAGACACACACACATACATTTTTTGGTTGATGATATTGGTCGTGATTAAAATGTCGCTTATAGAGTTGCGATATTTCTTTAGCTCAAGGTATTTGAAAATCTCTTTTCTTTATGACAATTTTTCGACATTTGACGTTCAATTTCAACAACCCCTCCAGTTTTGTCCCTGTTTGTTAATATGTGGAGATGATTGTTAATCAAAATCTTCACCTATAAGTCGGTTCAATTACGAAGTTAAAATTATTCAACGTTTTGCACCAAGGAATTTGCAAGTGAAGTGATTTGAATTACTAATGGTTAAGTTTTTATTTTATGATATGGCATTATTCGCGAAAACTAATGGGTTGTATGAAACTGTCAGTTATTTTGTCTCAGTCGAATACCAGTTTTTTAAAAAAAGTTATCCCGCACCTAGGACAAATACACAGTTTTGGCCACACATGCCTAAGCCACACTTTGTATGATAACACATCCAATGTACAGCTTTGATGCATTGCCAAACGAAAAAGCAGACTGGAAAATCACTGATAATATGAAAACAACGAAATACGAAACCAAGCGACATCAGCGAAGACAGTTCTTCGATCCGGGGAAATCATTCTGCCAATTGAACTACTCTGGATGTGATGAAAAAAAACTAAATGTCAATCGATCAATTCAAAATTTTAAAATTTTCAACTTGGTTGGTCGTTGAAAGAATAATGTATCGAAGGTGAACATTGATACAAAAAAGGTACAGTTGGTGTAAATACTAGAAATTTTCGCTCTTTAGTGCAATGCATTTTGAAGTGAGGTACAAGAAAAAATCTTTTTCAATCCACCTAGTGGTGTAGTGAGGCCTTTCTCATTTTTATTTTCTCCAGTATATTACAGTAGAAATTCCCCGAAATACTATAATTTAAAAAAGTTCTGAAAATAGTTTTGAAGATTCCTGTTGCATAATACTACTAAATTGATATACTACATTTGAATTTAAGTTAGTAAAAATCTATTCAATTGAGCTCCTTTTTATCATATTTGATTATTATTGCCGGTACTTCCGGAACCGAAAGTTGAATATCGGCATAGTAACATTCGGTTCATTCAACCATATACTAATATGAACTATAATTTTATTTGAATTGACGATTTGAATTTTGGAAAAAAATGTACCGGTAGTCGGACTTGGATAAAATTCAGCAAATCATTTATGGGACTATCAGTTGTTTATTTGGTTACAGAGTCTCATGGTCTGCAAATTAGAGAAAATCACTAGCCAATATAAAAACCCAAGGAGCAAACATTGTTCTAGTACTTAATTTATTAACTCTTCTCGCAATGATTATGCGATTGGAAAAGCCCACTTTTCTTGTATGATGTGCGACAAGTTTTTTTTTGTTTCATATGTTTCACAACAGAAATATTTGCTAAGTGGAAACCGAAATTGAAACTGCCCAAATGATATTGTTGAAAAACCGGATGTGGAACCTTCCATTCAGGTTTTTTAGTTGGTTTCACAAGCAGTAATATAAATGAAATTTACATCCCTTACAAAAACGTGTTGAATCCATTCTCCAACATATCTAACAAAAATAAACCGATCTGAAGCAATTGTGAAACTTGCAAATTATAATAATGTTTAATTGCTACTTGGGGAGGTAGCTTATGAACAAAGTATTCCTGAAATTGACTTTTTCATACTGAGCACCCTATCTCCGGAACCAGGGGTTTGATCCGAATGAAAATTGGGATATTCTTATGGCATCTTAAGAACTTCCATCTCCGAGAAAAGTGAGTGACATTATTCTCACATTTTTGGTGCATTATTTTCACATTTTTTATGCATATCACCCTGTAATTCCGGAAACGGTAGTCAAATCCAAATGAAATCCCGGAACTTTGTATGGGACCATGAGCCCTTTCATTTGAATCTAAGTTTGTGAAAATCGGTTTAGCCATCTCCGAGAAAAGTGAGTGACAATATTTGTCACACACGTACATGCACACACATACACACACAGACATTTGCTCAGCTCGTTGAGCTGAGTCGAATGGTATATGACAATCCGGGCCTCGGTTCAAAAGTCGGTTTTTGCAGTGATTCTTTAGTCTTTCTATATGAGAAAGGCAAAAAAAGGTTTTGTTTTCGGCATAATGGCCCTATTCCTATTCACCTAGGAAAACTACCATTCGATTCAGTACGACGAACTGAGCAAATGTCGGTATTTGTTTGGGTGTATGTATGTGTGTGTAATAAGCACTGCCACTCACAACTCTCGCAGATGGCTGAACCGATTTTCACAAACTTAGATTCAAATAAAAAGGTCTTGTTATTTCATACAAAATTCCTGAATGTCATTAGGATCCGACTTCCGGTTCCGGAATTACAGAGTGATATGCATAAAAAATGTGACAATAATGTCACTCACTTTTCCCGGAGATGGTTGAACCGATTTTCACCATCTTAGATTCAAATGATAGGTCTTATGGTTCCATACAAAGTCCCTTAATTTCATTAGGATACGACTTTCGGTTCCGGAATTACAGGGTGCTATGCACCAAACATGTGAAAATGTCACTTTTCTAGGAGAACGCTGAACCAATTTTCACCATCTTAGATTCAACTGAAAGGTCTTCAGATGCCATAAGAATATCCCAATTTTCGTTCGGATTCAACCCCTGGTTCCGGAGGTAGGGTGCTGTGTGAAAATGTGAAAATGTCAATTTTAAGATTTTTTTTCATTTTTCATTCTTTAAATAGGCTAGGATTTTATTTAGTTTGCAGATCATGATAGTCTGTTAACAAATAAAAGATTGATAGTCTCATAAATGATTTGCTAAATTTGATCCAAGTCTGACTACCAGTACATTTATTTTTCTAATATGCAAACCGTCTTAGAAAATCGTAAAAAATGTGTAAGTCATATTAGTTTATGGTTGAATGAACCGAATGTCGATATCCTGCTTTCGGTTTTAGAAGTACCGACAATAGTAATCAAATCTGATAAAATGGAGCCCACTTAACTTTCTCATACATGATTAAATAAATTTTCACTAACTTAAACTCAAATGTCGTATATCAGTGCAGTAGTAGAATGCAACAGAAATCTTCCAATCTAGTTTCTAGTGCGAGTCAGATTAGGTTCCTCCTAATAACGAACATTCCGGATCGAGTTTTTCTGGAACACGTATCCTTGTGAAAATGACATACTCATGAACTTTTCTATCTCACCTACATTCGATTGCACACTAAACTAACTATCTTGGTTTTATTTTTATTTATTTTTTTCGTTTCAGCGAAACTCCCGAGTCCAGTGATCAAGCTGAGGTAAGTGGGTAACATCAGCACCGATATCGATATCGATAGGAGGTAATATTGTGTAACCAGTTGTTGCTTCTAGACTTCAACGCGCTGCACTACTCCGTCTTCGCTTTCAACCTTTTTTGCTCCTTTGTACCTAGATGATCTGTATACTCACTCTAGCAGATTAGTTCCTGGCTTGATTCATGCATCTCACGTTATTTATCATTATTCTCGCCACTGTAGCGTTCCAACTTCTTCTTCTTCTTCTGCTTCTGCTTCTCCTATGCAAAGCCGTTCGAAGGTAGCTTAGAAAATTTTCCTCGTCGACGGTGCTCTGCTCTGCCTGGATGGTTGCACTAAGAGAAATTTACTCGTAGAATTTCGAGAATATTGGAAAAGACTAATATCATGTTTAAGCGAACTGAGTTCGGAATTATGCTTTTTGCTAAAAACTTTGACAGCAATTACTGTCTGTGCCGAGCATCGTCGCAAGTGACTTGTTAGATTTCAATTCGAATCCACCCCACATATATCAAATAACCGACCGATATTCTACGGCGAAAAGATAGCTGCTACTAACCTAGTCATGTTTTTAATTTTCCTGAAAGCTTCACACTTCACGTACAGCAGAGAGAGCTGCTCTGCCAACACGAACTCGAATATCCGTTGATTAGTGCAAAAACTTACTATTGTATACACGGTACCTTCTTCAGTGAACTCACAGTCACACACACACACGCCCACTTCTTTCCGAGCACTTGCATCAGATGATCAGAACGACGCAACATGTTTTAATATTAGCCTAATCTAGGCTGGTTTGTAGCTTTTTTATGCACGTCAGGAGCTCTCATGCTGCCCGGCATTTGAATTTTATTTCCGTACTCGAACGGTAAAGAAATCTTTTGTTCTGCGCCATATTCTTGGGCTTGCCCCCGAGTCCAGGGCACTTTTTATTCCGGATCTTTTATAGTTGTGCACCTGGCGGCAGCCAATCTCTTGACCTCTCTTCTGCACGCGAAATCAAAGTGCTGGTGGGATATAAAAAAACGGATCCATTCTAATACGCTCTTTTTCCACTTGCCTTGCCTTGCGTCGTTCACAGCTGCCAACTATAGCCTTATAGAAAAACTATTATCCTTAGAGCTTGTCGTTTTCGCGAGGCTAACCTAAAAACAGAAAAAAAGGAAAAAAACAAAAAGAACTAGCTATGTGCTAACCACTTTGTTCTATGAATTTTTGCTCTACGTGTGCTGCTCTTCCGTCAGCAGCAGCGATTATCGGGAAAATGGAATGTTTTATTTTTTATTTCCGCAAGCCGGAGGAAAATTCTTCCCCGCGGGAAGCAGTTGCTTTTTTTGCGCCATCAAGCTGAAAAGAGCTGACTTAATTAAGCGATGTTTATTTTTCCCAGTTCCCAGTGAGGCTTTGTTTCACGGTGGAGCGAAAATTTTCACTAATAGATTCGTTTGATGTACCCGGCCAAACATAATACAATTTTCACCGAGAAATTTGTTGCTGGAGAGAGTGAATGGAACGTTGAGCGCATTGTTGGGTGTTTTTGGTTAAATTTTCTACATTTATTTTAAAATAGCATGAAGATATAAAAAAAGGGAAATTATGTCTCACCTACCGTACGGAAGCACGACGACCCATCAGAATGTAGATAATGCTGAATGCGTAATTGAACCAGATATAAGGCTAGAAAATCAGTTCATCATTTGATTGATTTCCATATATAGATTGTGTTTACAGCTTCGATTTGATTTGATGTTTACATTTGATTTGTGTTTACAGCTTCATTTGATTGATTTCCATATATAGATTATGTTTACAGCTTCGAGTCTGAGCTAAAATATGCGCAAAATATTGTCAATATAAAAAATCTTTTGAAAATAATCAAAATAAAAAAAATGGTTCACAAAAGTGTGAAAAATCCATCTATGCCGCTATCATCGCATCATTAGCAAAATCATTTGAATTCACCCGTTCGACAGTAAGTACCGTTTCGAAACGTTTCCGAGATCGGTTGACTCTTGGTCGGAAGAATGATGAAACAAACGGCAAATCAGACTTCAAGCTGTTCTATTAAAATTTACAATTTTGATTTTGGTGCAATATTTTATACTATACTCAAACAGCTTAAAGTCTGATTTATCATTTGTTTCGTCATCTTCGGCCACGTCGGCAATTTGTCGGACAGTTTTCTTAAAAGTACATGGTTTGGCCGGCTACCTGTAGTTGTGGTTAGAAAAGCAAATTCTGTAAAACTACAGGTACGAGTTTACGTCAGAAAGTGTTAATAAAACGACTACACTGAGGTATTTTTTTATGCTGGGATTTTGTACCGCACAAAAAAACGCGTAACTTCGAAAATTCACGTTAAATCCGCGTAAAAAAAAACGCGAAACTACAGAAGAAAAATTATTTCCCAATATCTTCGAAACTTCATGAAACATAGAGGTCATAAATCATCTGGTGTTATCTCGGCAAAAATTTGTTTGAAATAATTTGAGATTTCCGAAATCAAAATTTGTTTTTTTCGCTGTTAAATGTCTATGAAGTGTTGGTGTATACCCTAAAAGTTGACTTTAAAAAAGTAATGAAAAAAATCAAGTGTCAGAGAGTTGACTTTAAAAACATTCGGGATAACATGGTATCTCGACGTTTCATGCGTCTTTAAGACAAAACAAAAAAACGGCATAACTTTGAAAATTGGCATAAAAAACCGCGTAACTTCGGAAATATGCATAGGAAAAATCAGCTTAATTTCTGAAATTCACAAGTCTTGTGTTGTCTTGGCCTGATTTGGCATCTTGATATTATAGTACTACATGCAATGAAAGGTCCCGGGTCTCTCACAGAAAATACTTTAATAGTTTCGAACCGTGTATATTTTTGTTGAGAAAAAGGTCTCTAGATGACCCAATATCAAATTTCATGCCAATCTATCCACTAGTGTTTGAATAACAGCTGATCGTATCCGACGAGTTCTAGTTTTCATCAAGCTATGGAAAAAGACGAATTTTTTGTCCTGATAAAACGGCAACAGTGCAATTCAATGATTTGCGGGTACGGATTGGTCCACCATCCCCCGTATTCTCCAGATCTGGCCCCCAGTGACTATTATCTAGTTCCAAACCTGAAAAGGTTTCTCCAGAGAAAGAAATTTTCGTCGAATGCTGAGGTCATTGCGAAAACGGAAACCTATTTTGAAGGCCTTGACAATTTTAGATATCAAAATGTTGGAGGACCGTTGGGTCAAGTGTATCGCTCTAGATGGAGATTGTACTGAAGAATTAAATAGTTTTCAACTCAGGAATAATATACAGACAACAATATCAAAATCTACTAAAGGCCTGCAATCTTCCAAACTCGCCAGAATATCGTCCAAAAGAAAAATATTGGGCTATTGTGAAGCGAAGTCTTGTAAAATCGAAATGACAGAGAAATAATGAAAAAGATTTTGAACATGCTGAAAGATTTTTTTTCGAATATTGAAATAAATAGACTAGAAGTTATATTCGTAGCGTTGAAACAGATTTCAGCCAATTCTTGGAATATTATTTTGTAATTTTGCTTCTAGAAACAGAAAACAGTACCAAAGTCTGGTCGTTTACCATCATGACAACGCTCGGCCATAAGCATTTTGATTACTCGTCAAAAATTGTTTTTTTTCAGGATCGCGTTGCTTCGATCTTGCATCTTCAAATTTTGTCTGTTTTACTCCTCTCTTTCGTACTGTTTGAACGGTACAACATTTGGCTACCTTTGACTCTATTATTAACGTTTCGGTATCAACACATCAAAGCATTAGCAGTTAATTTTGAACTGCCAGTGCGACTTAGTAGTTTTGAACTATCGAAGTACGATGTCTAACTTGATGTTCAACAGTTTGAGCATTACATTCCGGAATTGCGGAATTTTTCCTCCTGTCTCAACAGACTTCTCAAATAATATGTTGACAGAAGTCTCGTATAGATCGATGTAGAAAAAAGGCAGCTAAGACTAGTGTTTCGACAAAACCCAGGGTACGAAATTCTATACTTTTCTCTACTTTCCTCTACATAATGCCGAAAAACAGTTCTGTTTAAATATTAGTATCAATACATGCTGTTATCAATAAGGGCGGAGCTAACGTGAATAAAAATATTTCAATCAGCGATCGGACTGTTTCTTGGTTAGTTATATCACTTATAATTTTTCTTATATCGCCATAGAGTAAAGTATCGTTATCAGTTTTTGGAGATCGACTTTTTGCTCCTAAAAAGGACCGATTAATTGACGATGAAAATATGCTTATATTTCCTTACTCAGAAAAAAAAACTTGGACAGGCGAACAGGCAAATTTTGGACAGGCGACCCAGAGTGAAGTATGACATATTTACGTCAATATTTAAACACATTCAGCAGTAATTGTTTATAAATCATGAAAAATAATTTGGAAAACATTTGAGAACCCCTGTTTTAATGGTACACTGAAGTATTTTTTATGCGAGTTTACGTACCGCATAAAAAAACCACATAACTCTGAAAATTCGCATAAAAAAACCGCATAACTCTGAAAATGTGTATAAAAAAACGCATAAAAAAGACCAATGATGCTTTTCTCAAATTACTCATATTTTTAAAAATATTACTTAAAAATTGAGGATTCTTCCAAATAAAATTATTTGAAACTTAAGTAAAAACTAGATGGTTATTTGGGAATAAATTAGCATAACCGTTTAAATTTGTAAACAGTTATGAGTAAAATTTAGAAAAATTATTTTCATCGTCGCTCCAAATGTTGATATGCAAGTTTAAATATAGTTCACCCTGTAGTTCCGGAACCAGAAGTCGGATCCGGATGAAATTCCACAGCAACCTATGGGAGCCAAAATTTGTGGAAATCGGTCCAGTCGTTTCTGAGAAATTGGAGTGGTTTACTTTTTTCAGTACTTTCATCAACTAACCAAACCTGTTCAATTGAAGAATTATGCAGCTAGTTGAAATGAAATTTTTATACTAATTAGCCTGTAATTCCGGAACCGGAAGTCGTATCCGGATGAAATTTGATAGGATTCTATGGGATTGGAAGACCTAAGGTAGTGAAAATCAGTTGAGCGGTCTTTGATTTTTTTTAGATAGCATTTTTTTGCACATTTTACCCCGCTACTCCGGAACCACAAGTCGGAACAGAATGAAGTTCAATAGCAGGCATTATATGGTCTTTCATTTGAATCTAACTTTAGGAAAATCGGTTATGCGGTCTCTGAGAAAATGGACTGCATTTTTTTATCATTTTATTTGCCATTTTACTCCGTTACTCTCGAACCGGATGTTTGATCCGGGTAAAGTTTAATAGCAGGTTATGGGAATATCAACCTTTTATGAGCAAATATCAATTTTCGTGAAAAACTGTTTTGCCTTTCACTACAGAAAGGATGTAGGATTGCTAGAAAACCCGTCACCAAACGGAACCTAGAAGACCCACGGTGTTATGTACCTTACGACTCAGCTGGACAGGATCGGAAAATATCTGTAGGTACACTTTTCAAAGATTTTCTCACCGTTCAATTTTCTCAGAGATGGCTGAACCGAATTCCACAAGATTACGCTCGTTTAAAAGCTACTAATAGGTCATTGGTCAGGTTCGAAAATCAAATGGCTTTCACTTCTGATTCTGCAGTATATAATGGTATAACTGACATAACCGGCAAAGCCCTTTGTTTCGATTTTTTTCAGCAATGTTCGAACCGATTCCAAAAGGATAAGGATAGTTTGGAAGCTAATATTATATCATTGCTCAAGTTCGAAACTTAACTAGCTGTCACTCCTGGTTCCGGAGGTATAATGGCATAAGTGGCGTAACCGACAAACGCTTACCGTTCAATTTTCTCAAAGATGGCTGAACCGATTTTAACAAGCCTGGATTCATTTGAACGCTGATATTAGGTAATTGTTCAAATGGTAGTCCCCTCTGGTTCTGGAATTATAAAGGTATAAGTGACCTAACCGACACAATACACTTTTTTCTTCTCCGCTCATTTTTTTTGTAGATTGCTAAACCGATTTCCTCCAAGGGTTTGATACTCGGATGTTCGGGTGCTATTAGCTCATTGGTCAATAAATTATACAAGCATTAAATTTTTCTTGAAACTAGTTTCTTCTAAAATTGGATCGAGCGATTTTTTAAGGCTTTGTCGAAGACACCAAATCCATTGGATCAACTGTATATGAGTTACATTTATTTAAACACTGAGAATTGTTTTTTTCGTAGGCCGTTTGCAAAAGTGAAGCTAGAGTCTAACTGTTTATGCAAACGATTTTGAAGCGAAAAAACTACTTATGCAAAATTTTAACCGCATCGACAAAACACAGAAAAATATCTTCAACCACTATGAAAAACAATTTTACCGTATACTACGAAATTTGAAGAAATCGAACTTTTTCTACATATTGGGAAATATGAATTTACGGTTTACTTTTGTCTATGTTTCGTTTCGTCTTCGACTCTATAGTGCCGAACAGTTCAAAATGAACTGCTGAAGAAACGTAGCAGTTCAAGAGAAACCGAAATCGACTGACTAAATTTTCCGAGGAGCTAATATTTTGCTACTTTCATCATCAAATAAACAACAATACAAGTATTTAGCAATATTTGAGTTTGAACTAAAACACCGATCGCTCGAATCGAAAGATCCTCTGATGAACACTTTTCAGCCAAAAGTTGAATCCCACCAAGTTGAACCGAAAACACTCATCCTTCAGGCTAATAGCTGTGCCGTACTGTGCACTTGGTCGGAAAGTTTCAATCCAAACCCTTTCTCGGTATTCACCGAGCTTCAAAACAATTAAAAGTAAACAGTAAACTTACACGCGGTCTCGAGAAAATATCTTCTGGGTGGAGTGTGGGGTAGATAGAAAATTGATCCCCGCCAGTCATTCAGTCAGTCAAATGAGGAGCGCATTACGGCGAAAGGAAAGGCCATCCAAAAGTTCAATCTAAGTTCAAATTTACTGCGGTGGGAATTTTGACCTGACTGCCGTTCGGTCAGTGGCCGTTTGTGGAATAATTACCAATCTTTCACGAAAAACTAACGGTTCGAGTTAATCAGAAAACAGGAAGATTTTATAGCGATGCTCAGATTTGTACGAAGAAAGGGTTCATTAATGAGCGGGTAAAAAATTTAAGGGGCTTATAACGGACCGAAACTCACGATAGCGAATTTTAATAAAGTTAACTTTTTCAAATGCTTCTGGAAATGTGTTGAAAAATGTTTCCAATGGCGGATACGAATCCACTTTTGTTGTTGTATTGCAATTAATTTTATTTAATGTTTCTCCAGAGTCTTCGGTAATACTGAGCATTGGTGTCATAAATATTTGCCCCGGAACGAATTTTGACTTGTAGTAATCTGATCATCGTAGCTGTCGATAGTGTTTTAAGCGTTAAGAACATCTTGTTCAAGACCAATGAAGAAGGAGATGAACTAGTGTAAATTTCAGTTTATAACTCTTTTTCCTGAATCGGTATTTGAGGCTGTTACCCAATTAAGCTGTTACTAATTTTTGTTTTTGACAACTATGCCTTAAAATATCGTGCTTAAAAAAAATTTTAAAATTTTAATAAGGACCACAGTAAAAAAAATAATGTGTTTCTGGTGGGAATCGCTCCACTCTAGGTGGCGCAATATTCCA
Organism: Malaya genurostris; assembly: GCF_030247185.1. Classification (NCBI taxonomy): domain Eukaryota; kingdom Metazoa; phylum Arthropoda; class Insecta; order Diptera; family Culicidae; genus Malaya; species Malaya genurostris. Next base: position 16,600,906 of record NC_080570.1, read on the forward strand.
ATTTCACCAGCTTAAACCCTTTCGTTTGATCTGCTTCAGCTTAGTGTGGAAGAATTTTATTTCCCCGGTTACCGGTAAACAGTAGGAAAATCCCACGAAATCCAAACATCGCGAAATCGGCAGGAACAGGCAGGCACTTCCCAATTCGCCCGAACGGTGAAAGCTTCCCATCGAAAGCAAATAGTATTTGTTTTTACCGCTCAAATGTTGTTATTTCTTTCTTCTGCTTCTTTTCGCGAATAAACATTCAATCTAATTTCAATGGTTTTGAAATACTCTCGAAATATAAAATAAAAGTAACGGTTCTCTATCGTTAGCGTGCGCGAGGGGGATGAGTATTCGAAAAGGAATTTTTAATTTAATTTTACCTTCACCTGCAAAACATATCAGTTACAGACGACGCAAGCTTATTTGTTCCATACGAATTGTTTGTTTTGTTTTTTTATTTTTTCCCCCATTTTACTCTGTTAGTGATGCTAACGAAATTGAATCCAAACACCGATACGTTACAGAAGCAAGACATTCGAAGCTTGTGCCAGAATATTGTAACACGAGTGCAAACATCGTTATCATCGTACCGCTCTTTACTGATTGACAACAGCCCCGACATCAGTCGGTCAGCTGCCATCTAATCGAAACGGAGCGACTTTCCTGTCGCTTTTCTAAGTGCACGCAGCCGGTCACGCCGCTTGCTGGAATGGTGACTCGTGCACCAGCCTGGAGCTCAAGCACAGGCGTCGGTGGTGTAATGGTCAGCATAGTTGCCTTCCAAGCAGTTGATCCGGGTTCGATTCCCGGCCGACGCAGGATGTTTTTTTGTTTGTTTGTTTGCCTGTGTGAATTGGGATGTGTATGGGACTAGGGTCGAGTTAAGAATCGGAAGTGAAGTTGAAATGAAACCTATTTCAAGGCTTGTTTTATTGTTTGTAAACTAACAAAAATAAAAAATAAAAGAAAATTGTAACAGTTGAATTTAAAAAAATCATTAGCAAAGCCTTGAGAAAACCTTAATTTGGTTATCAAGATATTCTCACTTTTATTTTCACAGACACGAAGAAATTATACTACATTGAAGTCCAACAAAAAAAAACGCGGAAATACGCGTAAAAAAACCAAAAAAAAATTTGTTTACCAAATGTCTTCAATTATTTATGAAACATCAAGATCTGATTTTATTTGGACAAAAATTTATTTGTGAAAAAAATCGACTTGAGATTTCCGAAATCGATTTTTTTTTATTTATACCAGATGTCTTAGATTAGAAATGCATGAAATGTCGAGATCTGATGTAATCTTCAAAAATATTTTTTGGAGAATAAAATCGTAAATTTTCTATGTGTCAGAGTTTAGAAGCTTGAAAATAATAATACCAAAATACCAGATATCAACGCTTCATGCACTTCTAAGACAAAACAAGAAAGCTGTGTAATTTTAGAAATTTGCAATAAAAAAAACTTCGAAAATCCGCGTAAAAAAACTGCATAAATTCGAATAAAAAACGCCTCAAAAGACCAGTATATTCCTGATCCTTATAAAAAGGTCAATCAAATTATTTCCTAGTAAATTTGATGAATCTTCAAATACCAAGCAAAGTGGGACGGCCAATAGACCGTGAGTGTAGGGAAGTCAAGTCCCAAATTCCCGCTTGTACCGGAAGCCACATCTGTCTTTGTTTATTTATTGCACCAGGTTCACCCAATGATGGATTGGGAATGTCTTGGCTAACACAGTCCCCATGTTTTGGACTTTTCCTGTTCATTTAGAGGGTTTTGATACCTCAGAGGCACCGGTTTGTGCTGAATGGACATGATTTTATAGATTCCCTTTTTCGTTCCGTCTTCGACTCTGAAGTGCTTGACAGTTCAAATTTTACTGCCAGGGCAACTTAGTAGTTCACCATTAATCACTAAGCATGGCCAAAGATGATGCATAAAAAGGTAGGTAGAAAGTTGTGCTAAATTGCACGATTTAAGGGGGTTGCAGCATTTAGGGGTTGAAACAAAGTTTATTTCTATTTGAGGTACTAACTTCTTAAATGGAATATTGAGCAAAATACAAGTATTGTCAGGACAAAATAGAAATATTTAAATCGATCAAAAAGGAAAAATTGTTTCTATTTAATTCCACTATATTCAAAAGTGGAATGTTTTTACTCTTTCGCCACTAACGGCACGAGATAGTGATACTTTTTTCTTTTTGTTCGATTTAGTGCATTGCTTCGCCCAAAAAATTTTTTTTTATAAATATCTAGTCAAGATATGATGATACAATTTGTTACTGACTTACTTTGTTTTGTTACTGACATACATTTGTTTCTGAGTACCCAAAAGACTGTGTACAGCATGATATTTTACCTCGGACCGATTTTAGCACGGTTCGTTTTTGGCAACATAATCGTTCGAATATGCCATATGTAAACGAGCTGATGGCAGAATTTTCGAGTTGAAAGCAATTCCATAAATCTATTGATTTAAGCTACTTACAGCAATAAATGCTGGAAGAACATAACAGCCACATACCATTCGAATCAGTTCGTCGAGATCAGCAAATGCGTGTGTGACAAATAATTTCACTCTTTTTTTTTCGCAGATGACTCAACGGTTTTCTACAAACCAGATTTATATGAAAAGTCGTACACTCCCATACAAGGTTCCTGAATTATGTTTGGTTTTGACCTCTGGTTCCGGAACTACAGGATGTAATTCAAATTAAAATAAACTTATAGTCCCACACAAAATTAATTAATTTTATCCAATGCTGACTTCCGATTCTGGAATTACAGGAGAAAACCGATATAGAAGATGATAATCCCGAAAAGCTTGAAAGTTGGACTCAAAACTATTGCAATTTATTCGTCATATGGCCATACGAATCGGTTTGGGTTATGCTGGTTCCTGAATACCGGCTCTGGAGGTACCTTAAATTGCCGCACATTCTAAAGTGAAACTTACTTCGACATATCATGGAATGTTTAATCGATTGTCCCACTTTTAGATAGAGTAATGAGTGATTGAAATGTCAAATTGCAGCTTAAAACGACGGTCATTAAAATAATGTCATGAAAACCGAAGAATATTCATGAAAAAACACATGCGGATTGATAAAAAAAAAAGGTATCATCTCACTGCTAGGTGGATTAAGCACGTTTTTTTGTGCGATTTTACAAACTCTAACCCCTTTTTAAGTGTTCTGGTTATTCAGTATGTTGTGCAATTAAATTAGAACTGGAATCCAAACTTTTATTGAACTCAACCGATAATACTTGGGAAAATAATTAATACTGTAGACATTGTGACGGATCAATCGAAATTAGTTGCAGAATGCCTTCCTTTTCTAATTGAAAAGTTTAGTGCAGTTTTTTTACTAGAAAGACGCTGGTCTTTCGTGCAGATTTCCCGAGTTATACGGCATTTTATGTTAAATTTTCGGGTTCAGAAAATAGACATTTACATATAATAGAAAAGAAATTATCACTGAACTGATGAAACAAATTCTAACTCAAATGTGATCGCTCCCTTGGCATCTTAGAGCTTAAGCAGTGTGCCTAAAAATATATTATATCATTGAATAAAAAAAAATGTGATCGCTAATTTTTTTAAAACCCGAATTAATAAAATTTTTCAAACTAACCACCATTTCGTATTATGGCAACTTTCTACTAATTCATTCATTTCCCGCTTCTAATTGATCATTTTGGCCAATACTTCACTGTTCCTCAATCAGACTACACGGGCAAAATTCCGATTCTAGAGATGAGCAAAACTAGTCATGATTTGGGGAAAATAATATATTTTCATGTTATGATAATACACCATGATTAAAATTTCTCGGATCATGATCCATTCGGACTGATTTCGATGAAATTTAAACGCAACGCACTTGACGTTGTTGGGTATAACTTCAGGCGTGTTTCTGCTACGATGGTAATTTTTGCAACATAAATTCAGGCGTTATGTGTGATTTTTGCAACGATGGTCATTTTTGCAATATAAATTCAGTGGAAAAAACACAACGAACTTCTTTTAAAATGAAAATATTCTGTTTTTGAAAAACGACGACGCATAAGATAACGTGTTTAATCGCGTTCATTACTTCAGATTTGATTTTGTGTTTCAAAATTTAAACACTTAAACGAACTGCATGAAAAAACACGAGTGAATCAAACCTCTTAAAAAGAAACTCTATGTCGAATTCTTGCAAATAAATAATCTATTGATAATATTTAGGTGCATCAATACGGCTTGTGTTATTATATCTATGAAACAAATTAATCGAAGTGGTTGAACAAAATATTTTTCTGATTTTCGTTAGATAGTGTTCCAAATTCACAATCGAATTAAACGCTAGCTCTCGGAATATTATTCTATCAACAATGATCACATCAAATATGTAAGAATACATTCGAACAAAACGTAACATTGATGTTTGTCAAATGAAAAGCGTAGCCGTGCTTAGTCTCTTATGATGTCAATTTTCGGTTCATTATCTTTATTTTCTTGTTATGTTTAATTCTCTATCAGCCGGTGGCTAAAACAACACGATTATTAAATAACATGCTTCAGGATCAAGTAAACATGTTCAGTAGGTCTTGCTTTTCGATGTCTGCTTTTTGTTCTACCATTAATCTATCAAGCAATCTATCACATCACTTGAGGCAGAGGGTTCAAAGTGATATCCGGGTAGAAAATTAGAATTACGAGCTTTGAAAGAAATGCATTCTTCAAGTAACGCATTTTCGAACCATGATTAATTTTCATGGGAGAAGAGTTATTGCTCATGATTTCATGATAAGTCAAAATGATTGGTTTCATGATTTTCTAATCATAACAGCAGTAACGGATTTCTTTCCGTGTAGTCAAATCAGAGATATAGCTTAATAAAAAAATCGTTTGGCTCCAGAGAGGATCGAACTCACGACCTTCGCGTTATTAGCACGACGCTCTAACCAACTGAGCTATGGAGCCACATGTCCTAGCGAGAACCACTCTTCTTATTCCATTTTTTTCCCCAGTCATCCAACGTAGGAATCAGTTGTATCCCATTCGAAGTGCAACTCACCATAGTTTAGATGTTTCCTTTATTTCTCTCTCTCTCTCTCTCTCTGTCACGCGTACTCAACGCAATCTAGGTAAACTGGTCAAGGCAAACCAAGCAAAATCGTCTTCGCCACGATTCATGCGGTTCAACTTCACCGATCCGTCATGATTATTATCATCATCATTGCCATCAGCAGCAGCAACAAAGCGGCAGTTCTCAGAAAGGGTGGTCCATTTTCTTGCTTCTGCGCATGTCACAGTTGCTTTATTTATCATTGTCGAATGTCTAAAACACCACTGGGGTGGGTGTGCGTTACTGCGCAGCCGCGCCCTATCAGAGATTCGTGAGCGAACGCGAGTGCGAGTGAATGCGTATCGTCACCCAAACGGGCAGATGTCAGGATGGCCGAGCGGTCTAAGGCGCCAGACTCAAGAGTAAAATCTTGCCGAATGAGGTTTGTGTGTTGTGACGCGTGCGCGCCGCGGTGATGGAGGTTCCATTCTCGGTTCTTTCACACTGCTGGCTACCGCCGCAATCTGCGCACAGACCAGCGAACATTCGGTTGATGATAGAAGTCCCGAGCGTTCTGGTCCTCTCTGAGGGCGTGGGTTCGAATCCCACTTCTGACAAAATATTTTTTGGTGGATATTTTTAATAACAACTATATTTTTTAGATTAAAAGCAACAAATTTTTAAATTCAAAGCAGCAAAAAAGCAAAAAAAACTCACTCGCCCGAATAGGGACTTGAACCCTAGACCGTTGGATTAAAAGTCCAACGCTCTACCGACTGAGCTATCCGGGCTTCTCGAGGTTCTGCTGCTTAAAGTGCTATACTTTCGACTGCAGGGGTTTCGACTCGAATCGTAACGAAAGTGGATGTGAGGAACAACGAGAATAAAATTGAACAGAACTCACGGCTACTGCTGCTGCTTCTGCCATCGCCTAGGGGGTTTCCATTTGTTTTGTTTTGGTCTTCGTTCTTTCTTCTTTCGCTGTGGTGGTGTGATGTGTGAGGCAACCGAATAAACCGAAGATTGATTCGATTGCAATGCGATGCGATGATGTAAGCTGAAACATGTACTCGGTGGCGTCATCCCGAAGAACAAATCCTGTTAGTTTGATTGATATCTGTATGTTTCATTTATGATAATATTGACATTTCACAACTCATCACGATTTCCTATCATAATAGCACTTGTACGTTCGTTCGTTCGTTCGTTCGTTCGTTCGGTGATGTAGAGATTCACCTCAAAGAGAGAGATGGTGGTTTATTAATTTGGTCGCTACCTGGTCGGAACAAAAACAAACGCTAAAGCAAACTACCCTCGGTTACAGGCAACAGGGGCAAAATTATTGCGGTAAACTTTTGTGTGGGACCAGCCGGGCTGAGTGGAACTCAAATGAAACTAATTAATTGCTGCCATGCCGGCAGAAATGCACATGAAGAGAGTGACGTGACGTGGTGATACACAACAGTACCTGCATCGAATGGTGGTTTTTCTGGTCCTGCTCATAATATTGGGCCGTGCAAACATTCCCCTTATGGTTGGGGTTGGATCGGCGTAAAAAAGGGCAAATTGAACACTGAAAAAAAAAACAACGATTGACTTTTTCATCCACTTGTTGTTTGCTGTTCGCCCCGCGTGATTCCTATTAGCGCATCGATGCTCGCAGCTAGAGACACACTGACACTGCTGACATCGTCTCTGATATCAACTGGTGGGGAAACTGTCATCCGAAGAGGAATTTTCCAGGATTGCTTTTTTTTTTTTGAAAATCTCGACATTTTCCGTGTTTCTAGGCGAAGGTAAATATTGCACAGCGATAAAAAGGGGCTGGGAAATGCTCTAGCCGAGGTGTGCCAGTGATTGAAAATAAACATTATCAAATTAGCTTCTTCTGATGCGATGGGGCTCCGGCACACGTGAACCCCACCGAGTGTCGCTGGCGTACGCGTGGCAGAAAATGAGTTCGAATTTTCCCAATCAGGCCTGTTTGGTTGGCAAGTGGTTCAATTTGTTGAGGTTATGTTATTGGAGTACTCTTATTACACAACGGTACGGTGGTGTACACAACACGCAGGTAGCGAAAGCATTCTGCGGCGGAATCTGGCCCATGAACCAAAATTTGTAATGCTCTCTTTGCCTCCCATATCCACTCCCTCTCGAAGTTCGGTTACCTGCCTGTGTGCGGTGAACGATGGTGGTTATTTTGTATTTTTATCTCTGCTCCTGTTCCACGATATTGTTATTCCAGTGCCCATATACTAATCGATGCTCGCTGTGGATGTTGGATTGATTGTTCATGGTGTTCGGAAATGATCGAACGACCAATTTTCAAAGTAATCAAAATGTTGAAAGTAACCAAACGCCTGTTTATCCACTGAAGTTGCTCTTATAGAAATGTTTTATAGTGTTCGAAAGAACAATACTAACATATTTGTTTTTAAGTTTCCAATTTACATAACCTGGGTAATTCAAAATTGTTCAACAATGATTTCACTAGTCTTGGTTACTAAATTTAATTAATTCGTATTAATAACATTGTCGACAAATTAATTAACACGACCAAGAAATCACCCTTCTACTAACTAAATTAAAATCGCATCGTTCATTTAGAGTCGCTGGAATCTACGTTGTTGAAACGCACCAGAACAAATTGGCTCAAATGGCGCGTTCCCCTTGTTATCGTGAAACCCTTGTGAAGCAAAGGTGGGTGGGTAAAGTCAGAGTCATAACTGGATGTCGTGAATACGAATAAAACTAACATGCTTCCTTCTCACTGAGTATTTATAATCGTTCATATTTACAGTACACTGGGGTCTTTTTTCACGCGGATTTCTCAAGTTACCCGGTTTTCTTGTTAGAAATGCATGAAACTTCGAGATCTTGTGCTATCACCAAATTTGTTTAAGTCAGCTCTTTGAAATTTAGAAAATTTTCAAACAAAAAAATGTTCAGATACCACCAAATCTCGACGCTTCATGCATTAGTAAGACATTCGACATCCAAATTTGGCAGTTTAGTGAAGGCACACGTCAAACACCTATTTATTTTGTTATCTAAACTCAAGCGCTGGACATGACTCCAACACCGGTTTGAATGGATTATTATTTACTGAGTTTATTTCGTTCTTGGAATACGCTGGTTCCAGCAATCCATTACCTACGATAATAAATTTCGTAATTTTAAAACTTATTCAAATAGTTGAAGCACAAAATGAAATTATAATGCTGTCGGTTTAGAAATTGAATTATACCAGAATCATTGTTTCTGATGATGTTATCAATGCAATTGATTCAAGTTGCTGTTGCATTTTCAAAAACTAAATTCACAAATTATTATCATTTTACTTCCAACAGAAAACGAATGTGATGTTGTTTTAGTCTTAAATTGGTCTAAGACATGGAAGGATTTGAAAATATTAATCAGTACAATTGAAATTCAATTTATTTACCTAACAAAAAGTAACGTTTAATTCCATTTCTTCGCGTTTCGCCTTCGGCTCGTCAGTGCTTAAAGCAGTTCAAATTGAACTGCCATCTCGTACCTAGCAGTTCAACTTAAACCGCTAAGCAGACGCAAAGTTTGCACTACTTATGAAACCCTTAAACAATATTGCACAAGTGCTATATTATTTCTGACGTCTCAGGCGTAAACGAGTGACGGCTTATTACTGGCCGACGCAGAATGTGAACATTGAGGGGTTTTGTTGGTTTGTGCAAAAAGCACATATTTTGTTTCTATTTCTTCGCGTTTCGCCTTCGGCTCGTCAGTGCTTAAAGCAGTTCAAATTGAACTGCCATCTCGTGCCTAGCAGTTCAACTTAAACCGCTAAGCAAAGCGTTTAATTGCTTTTTGAAATGAGGTTGACACATTGTTGATTCAACCGAAGAAATCCAAATTGCTGTGTTGTATTTGCTGTCTTCATTTATGAGATAATGCAAGATAAACAGTCCAAATAATCTTATCTGACGCTAGGAAATAAAAGAACGAATTTGAATTGAAAAAAAAAAACGATGGGTGAAATGAAATGGCAATTAAAAATGTGCTACGACAATGTAGAAAACAAGTTACTATATTTATATAAGTCATTTGATATTTGCAGTATCTATTTTGAGCCATCGATGTTTCACAAGACCATGCCAAAAATCCAATAAAATTTGGACTAAATTTTTAAACATTTGATATACATTTTACAAATGATATGCCAAAATTGTATTCTTTACGTTGGGAACGTGTCACTTGAGCCAATTTGTTCTGATAGCTTGCAGTGTTGAAAAATGGCGAAGTACATGTTGAAGTATAGCGCGAAGCTTGACATGATCTGTCAGCACAATGCAAAATCTTTCTTCAGGTGGTAAGTTAGTTGTGACATTTTACATAAAATAAAAAAAAACTCTCGGTGCGATGTGTCACTTGGATGGAGGTTTTTTTCGAAAATTAGAAAATTTTTTTTTCAGGAAAACGTTAGCATAATTTTCAAGCACTTCTTTTAAACCTGTTCTTAACACTAACAGTTCGGCTGAAAAGTTCGTATCGTTTAATAGAAACACACATTTTTTTGCCAAAATTCGTTTTTATTATTCAACATAATTGCCATCAGAGGCGATACAGCGATTATAGCGATCTTCCAACTTTTCGTTACCATTTTTGTAGTACGATTTGTCCTTTGCCTAAAAATATGCCTCAGTTTCAGCGATTACCTCTTCATTGTCTCTAAATTTTTTACCAGCGAGCATTCTCTTGAGGTCTGAGAACAGGAAAAAGTCACTGGGGGCCAAATCTGGAGAATACGGTGGATGAGGGAGCAATTCGAAGCCCAATTCGTTCAATTTCAGCATGGTTTTCATCGACTTGTGACACGATGCATTGTCTTGATGAAACAAAACTTTTTTCTTCTTCAAATGAGGCCGTTTTTTTGAAATTTCGTCCTACAAACGCTCTAATAACGCTATATAATAGTCACTGTTGATGGTTTTTCCCTTTCCAAGGTAGTCGATGAAAATTATACCATGCGAATCCCAAAATACAGACGCCATAACCTTACCGGCCGATTGTTGAGTCTTTCCACGCTTTGGGTTCGGTTCATCGCGTGCAGTCCACTCAGCTGACTGTCGATTGGACTCCGGAGTGAAGTGATGGAGCCATGTTTCGTCCATTGTTATATATCGACGAAAAAAATCAGTTTAATTTCGATATAACAGCTCCAAACTGCTCAGAATCATCAATTCGTTGTTGTTTTTGATCGATTGTGAGCTCACGCGGCACCCATTTTGCACAAAGCTTTCTCATATCCAAATATTCGTGAATAATATGTCCAACACGTTCCTTTGATATCTTTAGGGTGTCAGCTATTTCGATCAACTTCACTTTACGGTCATTGAAAATCATTTTGTGGATTTTTTTCACGTTTTCATTGGTAACAGCCTCTTTTGGACGTCCACTGCGTTCATCGTCTTCGCTGCTCATATGACCAGTACGAAATTTTGCAAACCACTTACGAATTGTTGCTTTGCCCGGTGCAGAGTCTGGATAACACTCATCAAGCCATTTTTTGGTATCGGCGGCACTTTTTTTCATTAAAAAGTAGTGTTTCATCAACACACGAAATTCCTTTTTTTTCATTTTTTTCGCAATAACAAAAGTAGCTTCACTCAAAATGCAATATCTCACAAACTAATAATCAGACAGCTGTCAAATTTATACACGTATCTTTTGAAGGTTGGTACTAACTGAAAATGGTATGGATTTAATTCTAGTGGCGCCCTCTCATAGAAACGATACGAACTTTTCAGCCGATCTGTTAACACTTGATCACCTGGAAGCCATCTCGATATTCACTTGACAGACGCATAGCTCTGAACTCTGAAATTCTAAAAATAATTTCGAAAATATTGGTTTTGATGTTGAAGCAAATATGAGATTGTTTTACTTGCTGGTAACTGCAATCGATCGATAAACAAAAATGCTTCGAATTTTACGTATTTGGCTCAAACTTTTACAGTTTTAAAATTTCTGTGAAAAAAATTTTTTTTTTTGAATTTCATGCCATCCGGTTATGTTTCTGACATAACCCACCTCTCTTTTTTTCGTCAACTTCGATGAAGCGCCCAGCTCGCGCATGTATTGGTATGACGTGGACTAACCGTCGTTGAAATTAGTTCTCGACAATCTCGCGTCATCCCACAGGCGCACTGAAAGAGAGTGCAACGAGTGTGCAAAATTGAAATGATTGAATCCTCAGTGAATATGGCCTTTACGAGCGTGTTCTCTCTCATTGCACTCTCTTTCAGTGCACCTGTGGGACGAAGCGAGATTGTCGAGAACGAATTTCAACGACGGCTAGTCCACGTCATACCAATCCATGCGCGAGCTTGGCGCTTCATCGAAGTTGATGAAAAAAAGAGAGGTGGGTTATGTCAGAAACATAACCGGATGGCATAAATACGAATAAATGAATTCTGGACCTAAATTCTGAAACTCAATTTAGATGCTAGAATCTGGGACTGAATTCTGAAACTAAGTTCAAGAATTGAATTCTGAATCTAGATTGTTGAGCTGATCTCCGTAACTGAATTCGAGACATTTTTTTAAATCGGACCCAGAATTAAGCTTCGAAACTGAGTTGTATAATCCAGATCCGGAATATAGTTAAGAAATCTTCAGAATCTAGTCTCTGAATTCAGTTACACTTCTAGAATAGTAGAAGTGAGTTTTGGATCCTAAGTCTAAACCAGTATTCTCTAACTGACACCTGGTTTTGGAAAGCATCTTAGAAAAGAATTCTGGAAATAAAGCTTTGTTTTAGATGTGAATTTGATCCAGATTTCCTGGCTGCAGTTCCAGAACATAAGGTTCAGAACTCAATTTCCGAATTCTGAATTTGAATTATATGTCTGAATTCTGGATAGGAATTTTGCAATTGTATTCTGGTCTGAACCTCAACTTCAAATCCAGAATTCTATTTCAAAATTCATATTCAAGTCCAAAAATTCCTTTTCCAAATTTTAACTCCAAAGTCTAGGTCTAGAACCAAGATCCTGATCTATGTTTTTAGATTTCGGGTCCATAAACCAGGCTTAGAATAAAATTCTTAAATTTGGTCCAAGTTCCAGAATTCTAGATTTCAATTCTGGCCCTGGATTCCGGACGAGGAACTGAATAATAGATCTGGATTACGAAAATGAAAAATAAAATCTGGTCTTTAAACCTAATTTCAGAATTGAACTCTAGAATTGGATTCTTGACCTGGATTCCGATCTGAACTGAATGAAACAACTACGCAGACTAGAGTAAAAGAAGCATCAAATTTTTACCTTTTTCACTTATATGAAATTTTAATTTCGAGTTATTTGTGGTCATATTACCGAAAATTTTATCACAAATTGCTGATCATATCGCCGATGACGTGTAAATAAATTATGATGATACGTTGGATAAAACACAGAGATATTCACGATAAAAACCACTCTTCCAGAGGGTAAATTTTGCAAAGCCACAGTAAAGTAAGCCGTATTCACGTCAAAAAATGTTCCATCGGTGACGGGTATAGCGTGATGGGTTAGTCGATGCCTATTACTCAGCCCACCTGGGTTCGATTCTCAACCCCACACATAGGGTTAGAAAGTTTTTCTGATCCGAAGTGGCAAATGAGGTTAAAGCCTCTATAATTGAAACAAAACAAATATTCCGTAGTAATGGGGATTGCTTCAATCTGCTGCGATACTGTAAGTATCGAGACCTAAAGTATCGATATTAACAGTATCGCTCTGATGTAATATCGATACCAAAAATACCCGATTTTCGAAAGGAAGTATCGATACTTCAAAGTATCGACGCGGTATCGGACATCCCTACTATTCACAGCACCCTTTTCCACGACGTTTCGATTTTTATACTGCTTGCATTCGAAGAAGTTCGTCGAAATTAGGAAATTTGTGCGTGGAAAAAAATTTTATTAATTTTTCTCGGAGATGGCTTAACTGATTCCTACAAACTTCGACTCATATGAACTTCGAAGTTCTATGCTCCCATAAAAGATTTCTGAATTTTATTTGGATCCGACCTCTGGTTCCTGAACTACGGGGTGACATGTGTAACGAGATGAAAATAATGTCACTCATTTTGCCGTAGATAATTGAATCGATTTCCTCCCTCGAAGATTCAAATAAAAGATCCCATAAAAATGTCTTGTTTTTAATCAGATCCGACTTACGGTTCACGATATACAAGGTGATTAGTGTAAAAATGTCAATTTTACATAAATTAATCGTGTTTATTGGGTTTGCAGATTTCGATAGTCGGTGACCAAATAAACTGGTCAGCCTTCCAACTTCTGATTGTTTCTAACAATTTTGGTAACCAATCGTCAATCAATCTTTCCTCAAATTCAAATCGGAATGACGGTAATGGTAGTACCAGAGAGACACTGAAATCACACACGGATCACCTCTGAGCGAACGAATGGTGGTTGGTTGCTTTTGTTCCGTGTTCTGGCAACCACACCACACGCGTTCATGATGTGGCTTCGCTTTGTTTGTAAGGCGGTGGTACGTTTTGTGGAAGGCCGAGGCCGGAATCAATGTATTACCAACAAAACATTGGCGTTTGCATGCATGCCCGCTGGCGGTCACAACACACAAGCAAGCAGCGCAGCGACGGCAACGGTAGCGGACGAACGACAACCGAATTCGAGTATCAAGTAAACAGTACAGCAAACCACCAACCACCGAGGTTGCTTTTAGTTAGCGTCTCGTTCGGAACCGGTTGCCATCCAAACCACCCGAAAAACAAAACAAAAAACAGCAACAGCAAAACAAAAACTGAGAATCCCCTTTACAACCAACCAACAATGCCATTAACACACACTCACACACACACACATGCCTAGTTTTCCATAGGACAGTTATAGTTTCGATGCGATGATGGAGTGTTGATCGGGTGACCGATGGTTTAGGGTTTAGGGAGTAGTTTCCGTCAACATACGTTCATTTTTGACAAAAAAACATCTGTGCCTGGGATGTTGCCGGTGGCGGCGGGTGTAGAACCCTACTACCACGTACGCATCATCATCATCATTGCCAGCAAGTGGGTTTTGTTGTCAATTTTTCATTGGTAAACAGAGACCTCGCCACCAGCAACAGCAGCAGCGAACATGACGATATCGAAGTGGTCAACAATTTAATAAATTAGCTGCTCTCCAACCCGCCGTTACCCCGGCCAGTAGTGTTCTAGAATGGTGTTCCCCGGGGTGACGGGAGAAGAAGCCGAGGGAGGGAAACAAGCGCACCGACGAGTACGTGTTTGCTTGTTTTTATTTTGTTATGCTTTGCTTTCAACTAGAAGGTAGTAATACGGGTACAGAATTAGATGTGAGTTAGTGGTGAGCAGCTTAGAATGTATTTGAAAAAGATGATTTCATCATGCCGACGACGACACTCGGAAAGCAACCGAGTACGGATCGCTCAGCACAACAGGTGACTCCGTGGCGCAACGGTAGCGCGTCTGACTCCAGATCAGAAGGTTGCGTGTTCAAATCACGTCGGGGTCAAGACGAATTTTTTTTTCTTCGATTGGGTGGGTAAACTGACTGCTGAAACTTCGTTTGATAGCGGGATTCCGAAATCCACTATATTATCCTGTGTGACATTCGTTGATAAGTTTATAAATTCTATCGTTGATGGGCAATTTGTCGGCAAAGGTCGACGATCCAATAATCAACATGCTATTTTAATCTCGCAACTGGCACGGAAGGTGTGAACTGATCGTTCATTTACTCGTAAATATGAGTCGAAAAATCAGCCCAAGCTGCCGTCAAAACAAATGAAATCTGTCAAAGTGCCCATTACAAACGAGTAGGTATTTAGATTTTAGATGATCGCTCGCGGAAGCGAAAAAAGAACGAAAAAAACGCTTAACGCGAGTGATAATCCTCCAACCAACAATCGGACGTCTCGCGAGCTGGCAGGAGATGATCGACGAAACGATCCACGGATACTGCCTGTGTACTTCTCCTCAAGTTGATGGATGGCGCCCTCGTCCCGCCCACCAGGTGGTAACTGCCATGAATTCCGTCGTCGTGACGAATGGTACTTCGCCTCTTTCGATCTTCGCGTCATCTATGATCGAACATCTAGTCAGCCGAATTCTGCTGGTCCGAGAGAGAGAGAGAAACAGACAGTGAATGAGAACCCGCAAGTGGGGTTAACTTTCAATGTCATAAATTATTTTGACGAGTGAAACGCGTCGCATTAGGGAGGTGCAGTCGAAGAATTCTATTTCGTTCGCATTTTTTCCGTTGACAAAAATTAGAAATAAAATAGATGAATGATCTATTTTCGGCCGAGAAACTGGTGGGAAAAAATCAGGTCTACCGTCGCCCGCCGAAGCAATAAATGAATAAACGAAAGATGCTAAATTGCTGTAATTAAGAAGCAACGTTTGGGTGGTTGCGTTGCGTGTGTGTCGATGGATTTACACTCCTATTGACTAAGTAGTTCGACATTTTGGCACATTTTTGGGTTAGGAGTGGAAAAGTATAGTACTTCCAAATGAAAGGTTTCGTTATCCCGTAGCCAGTGCTCCTAGTTTTCATCCGGTTCGAACTTTCGGTTCCGGAGTAACGGGGTAAAATGTGCAAAAAAAAAGAAAAAATGTTCGCTTGATTTTCTCAAACACCACTTAATGGATTTTCACAAGCCTACACACTTAAATTTTATTGCTGAATCTCGTCAAAAAAATGCCGAATTCGGCAGAAGCGATCAGGATTGAATCATGAATTGCCGAGTCACCAGTAACCGAACGTGGAATGGATTTTTCTTTATTATTGTATGTAAAATAAGTCACAAAAGCAAAGGTTGGAGAAAGATAATATTTTATTATATTCATTTCAATCTTGCATACAAAAAAGAAAACATCACGCCTAAAGTCATTTTTTTTCTAGTGCTCCTTAGTGCACCTGCCTGGGAATAAGTAGATATCAATCATTATATTTGCCCAGCAGATAGTTTTCTTATTTCACTTATCTTGTCACGAAATATAAAAAATCTGTTTTCCTTCTTCCAATGTTTTCCAGCTCCACAAGCAACGGAGACGTGGTGCTTTGCAAAATCGAATAGAGACATTAGATGACAAGTGTCTCACCGAGTTTCAGTAAATACTATTTAAATGTTCGAAATCTCGGCAAATGGATTTGCTGATTTCGGTATATTTGTTGTTTACTGACAAGCACAAGTACGCGCTGTACTGAGATATCAGCATACTACTTCAACGAATTTCGGAAAAGAGCATGTGGATTACCGAACAATCAGGAAAATGGCGTGTTGCCATTCTACTTCGGCATTTCAAAATCTCGAGAATCGGTCAAATTCAAATGATAGGTGCTACAGTCCTACGGTCCGCTATTGGTTTTTATCCGGATCCGGAGTAGAAGAGCCCACTAAATCGATTTTCATAAACTAAGATTCAAATGAAAGGTCTCATTTGCCTTATAGCCTGTAATTAATTAAATCTCGTCCTAATCCAACTTTCGGTTCCGGAAAATGAGCTTAAAAAGCCTACTATTGAATCATGTTCGGATCTGACTTGAAATGAAATGAAATGTGTAAAAAATGGAAAAAGTTCATTCGATTTTTTTTTTCGGAAACCGCAGAAAATTTATTCGCATTCTAAGATTGAAATGGAAGGCCTTATGGTCTCATAACCTGCTATTAAGTGTTACCCGGATCCGACATTATGAAAGGTATTATGGTCGCATAGTTTGCTATTCAATTTAATCAGGATCCGACTATCGGTTCCTGAGTAACAAGGTACAATGTGTAAAGAATTTTCACGGAAACTGCAGGAACAATTTTCGTATATTGAGATTGAAATGAAAATTCTTACGGACATTGCTGTTGAATTTTACCCGAATCCGACTTTCGATTCCGGAATTTAATCTAGATCCGACTTCCGGTTCCTGGATAAATAGGTAAGGTTTGTAATATATTGAAAACTAGTGCGCTCAATTTTTTCGGAAACTGCAGAATCAAATTTCGAATATTAAGATTAAAAAAAATAAAATTATAAAGCTATTGAAATTTATCCCGATTCGACTTTCGGTTCGGATTGACGGAATAAAAAGTGTAAAACATGGAAAAAATTTCATCAGATTTTTTTTTCGGAAAAAAATTTGTTTTTTTTTTCAGAAACCGCTAGAAGTATTTTCGCATTCTAAGATTCAAATGAAAGGTCACATAGTCCTGTTATTGAATTTCATCCGGGCCCGGATTAACAGGGTAGCATGAGCAAAAGAATGAAAAGAAGTACACTGAATTTTCTCAAACACCGAAGAACCAATTTTTGCAAACTTTTATTGAAATATAAGAAAAATTTCTATGAATTTTATCTGGGTACGACTCCTGGTTCCTGAGTGATGAAGTAAAATGTGTAAAATATTGAAAATTAGTGCGCTGAATTGTCTCGGAAACTGCAGCAACAATTTTCGTATACTGAGATTGAAATGAAAAATCTCAGGGACTTAGTATGCTATTGAGTTTTATCTTGATACGACTTTCGGTTCTGGATCGACGGTATGTAATGTGCAAATGAATTGAAAAAAGTACTCTCGATTTTCTAATACACCGCAGAACCAAGTTTTTAAAACTTATATTGAAATGTAAGATATTACGGTCGCATAGTTCGTTACGTAATTAAATCGGGATCCGACTTCCGGTTCCTGAGCAACGGGGCAAAATGTGTAAAATATTGAAAAAAAAAATTATGATATTCTCGGAAAATGCTGGAACAATTTTCCTATAAAACGAGATTTGTTTTTACGCGGGGAATACGTACCACGTAAAAAAGACCGCATAATTTTGGAAATCTGCATAACAAAATGCAAAACTCGACTTGGGACTTAAGAGTTCCGAAATCGATTTTTTTGGAAACCGCTAGAACTATTTTAACATTCTAAGATACAAATTGAAGTCCTACTATTGAGTGTTATAAAAAAATGTACCAAAGAATGAAAAAAGTGCACTCGATTTTCTCATACACCGCTGAACAAGTTTTTGCAAACTTTTATTGGAATGCAAGATGTTTTGGTCGCATAGTTTGCTATGAAATTTAACCGGATCTGACTTCCGATTCTTGAGGAAAGAGGTAAAGTTTGTATTAATGTAATCTGCAGAATCAATTTTCATACACTAAGATTCAAATAAAAAATATTAGGGACAGATCCTGCCATTGAAATTAATCCGGATTCGACTTTCGTTTTTTTTTCGAAAAAAAAATTAATTTGATATTTTTTTCAGAAACCGGTATTTTTGCATTCTTAACAGGATAGAATGTCCAAAAGAATGAAACACCGAAGATCCAATTTTTGCAAATTTTTATTGAAATATACGAATAATTTCTATGAATTTTATCTGGATCCGACTGCCTGGACTTCTGAGGAACTGCTGGAACAATTTTCGTATACTAAGAATGAAATGAAAAATCTCAAGGACATAGTCTGCTATTGAATTTTATCCGGATCCGACTTTCGGTTCCGGATCGATGGTATATAATGTGCAAAAGATTTGAAAAAAGTACACAGGATTTTCTCATACACCGCTGAACTAACTTTTGTAAACTTTAATTGTAATGTAAGAGATTATGGTCGCATAGTTTGCTATGTAATTTAATCCGGATCCGACTTCCGGTTCCTGAGTAAAGAGGTAAAATTTGGAATATATTGAAAATTAGTGCGCTCAATTTTCTCGGAAACTGCAGAATTAGTTTTTGAATACTAAGATTCAAATAAAAAAATCTGAAGGAAATAGCCTGCTATTGAATTTTATCCGGATCCGTCTTTCGGTTCTGGATCGACGGTATATAATGTGAAAAAAGTACACTCGATTTTCTCATACACCGCTGAAAAGTAAGATATTACGGTGTATGTTATCCAATTTGGATCCGACTTCCGGTTCCTGAGCAAGGAGGCAAAATGTGTAAAAAACTTCTCGCAAACTGCTGGAACAATTTTCCTATATACTTAGGTCCTTAGGACGTACCGCGTAACTTCGGAAATCCGCGTAAAAAACTGCGTGACTTCAGAAACCCGCTTGAAAAAACCGATACCAAATGTCTTAGAAATGCATGAAACGTCGAGATCTGGTGTACTAATGCTAATTTGAAGGGGGAAAAAACCGCCAGGTCGCGCTAGCAGTTCAAAAACAATTTTAAAAAATGTTGTTTTGAAAAAATTGAATATTACCAAAAATGTTTTGTAGGGTTTGTAATTTTTCGACTATATTTTCTTGCTCAAAATCGATAAAAAGATGTCTAGTCCTTTCAAAAAGACAGTCGAGATGAATTTAGGAAAAAAAAGTCAAGCAAAGAGGCTTTTTGAGAAAAAAGTCTGTATGTTGTAGTGTCATTTATATCTGAGTGGGTGATGCCAAATCCAAACACGATTTTGCCTCACAAGTGTGATGTACTGCAAGATTAAGATCAGCAGCTTCCATCAACACCAATAAACTTAACTGTTCTGTTCAGGGCATTCAAAATTCTCAAAACATTTCCGAAAAAATCAGATTAGTTTATATGGAACATTTTTGGAAGCGATTTTGATAATTGCAACTTGGCCGTTGCAGTTTTTTATCAATTATTTTTACGCTACAAGTTGGTTTTGTCGAAGCTGAAAGTGTTTTATTATCACTGTTTCCATGATTAGTACTGATTATTCCTTGGAAACAGTGCAAACAAAATTGTAAATGCTATCAAATGTATACTATAAACAAAATATGTAAGTTTCCCAATCCCCCAAAAACGTAAAAAATAATTTACAAAACTATCCCAATCGTTCAACAAATGGTCAGGTTTTTGTCAATTTTCTCGCTAGGTTCACTATAATGAACACATTACTGATAGTTTTGCCTTTTGAATTATTGCTTTTTGTAAGTAACCAACTATTTACATGGATAACTTATGTCCTAGTCGAAGACCACATAAGAAGGAATAGACGTTTACTAAACATTTGTAAACCATTTTTTATTTTTTTCACACTCCCCTTTCGTTAGAAATAATTGCTGTTGTGATAACTGAGAACACGTATGCTGTATTTTATGATACGGAAATAAAAATTTTTCAGTTCCGTTTTTCACTGAATAACGAAATCATTTACAAAAGAATCTCTAGCGACTCATGTTTTTAATAGCAGTTCAACTTGAACTGTTTCCAGTTCAAGAATGTATTTCACCGAAGAATTTTCCAACACCCATCGAGCCGTTGTTCAACCGGACTTTAATTCTAAACATTGCTTACAACACCTTCGCCCATTTTTTTTAATTTTTCGATTTACTGATCGAAATCAAAACAGAAAACATCAAAGGCAACGCGAAACTGTGTTCGCTTCGGTGATGTAATTTCGTTGGTCCTGACAACACGATGTAAACAAAATGTTTTTGGTGAGGAAACCGCCGCATTCTGTGCGCGGCTGGTGATGATGATGATGACGACGGTGGTGGTGGGTGTTTATTTGAAAAAGAGGATTCCACGAATTTGTTATTTTGCGGTCGACCTAGCATCATCATGTTCACGCTTGCTTGTAACTCTGCCCAAGAATGTAATAATCTCTTTTTTGAGAAACTAACGAAAAACAAAGCAAAAAAATACGCAGTAAAATCTTACTTGTCCTTCTCCTCCCGGATGAAGTAACACCGGGTTACCGCCGGGCGGAACTGAAAATAGATTCATTTGTTTCATGGAGACCACCGCCGAGTGGCTGGCTGCCGTTGATCTGTTTGCGCTCAATGCTTCCAACAACGAGATCTGACAGCTGCAAAATGCGGTTGTACTATCTATTTGCTGCCAGCGGCGTCGTCGTCATCATCGTCGTGGACACCGTTGTTGCCTACCTTCGAAAACAAGGGGAATGCGAACCCTGGTCAGAAAATAGGAGAAAAATATTATATTTCTTTGCTAAGATAATAATCTTTCCGCTGGGAGGATTTGTTTGGTCTCGAGAAACGGACGGCCCCCAAATTCGCCGGCTGCTGGTTTTCGTCATTTTCACGGTATATTGTATTCCATTTTTCACGTGTTGAAACGGCTGTAATATAAATCAAATGGTGTAATCCAAATGGTTTCGGTTGTTCATGGTTGTAAATAAAATCGCATGTGTTTATTAAACGATCACTGCCTTGACAAATTATGATGACGCTGAATGATAATTGTGTCTGACTCATACTAAATAGATTACGGAATGCTCGAAGAAGATGGAACAAAAAAAAAGGAAACGAAAAAATAGTTTCACGTTTCGTACGAAAGAGTTTTTGCTATTTATACAATTGTTTAAACAACATGGACGAAGCTGCGATTGGTGAATTAACTGCCCCTCAACCTTCGCTGGACAATAGTGAAATTGCCTGTTTCGTAAATAAGGTAACTCTTGAATAAAAAACCATATCATTTGATGTATTCATATAATCCAGTGAGGCCTGATTGTCGTAATACTTGAAAATCTGGCCTCACTGGATTTTGAGTCTTATGAAAAATACGATTGAAATAGATGATGTTGCGAAAAAAAATGCTTGTTTCGCAATTTACGTTTAGATGTTTACATTGCACTGTTATCACATAAAGGTAATGTATTTCATTTTTCACTTCTCAATTTTCCTCATTAATCGTAATATCTTTTCTTTAAATTGGTAGGGACTAAAGTCCACTTGGAGATTGATATTACCCATTATCTTTCTCCGGACAGGACACGCCTAGGAGCCGTGTGGAATCCGGCGGCAAAAATTTAAAAAAAATGTAGCCAAGAATAGATCCGCTGGATTTCCTGCTTCCATGCCGAAAAAGGCCACAATTGTAGGAGTTCCTCTTTTCCTACTTTCAGTTAATAGATTTTTCAAAGTTGCATCTTTTTGTTTACTGAACTTAGCTTCATTTCGCAAAGTGTTTTGATCTATTATTTATTTTTCCAGAGGTTTTTTCTTATGAATTTCTAGAATACTCTAAGCTTTAAAATGTATTTTTCTTCTTCCATGTTATTTCTCATCCCACGATCGAGTATTCATATTTTCTCACTAAACAAAGCTGCTTTAGGGCTTTTATTAGTTTTAGATTAACTAGGGACCTGTTCGGGAGTTATTTGAACAGTTATTATTGGGAGTACTAATTATTACGATCCGTTATTTTGAGTCAAAAATTCTTTTTTCTCAAAATAAAAAGAATTGAAAGATTAATTAAAGTATCGTCCATCGTTATCTACTACTCTTCCCTTCTCAGGCAATTTCCGAATATCATCTCAGAAAAAGGTCTCGTCTTTTGAGGTGACCCAAGTTTGAAGCTAAATTTCGATTTCTGCGAAAACAGTAAACCGATGACCTGTCAGGTCATGCTGCATTTGTCGGAATAACTAGTATTCAGAAGAAGCAATGTCTTTTGAACGTTTCCAAACATTTTTCCACGGCTTTTGCGACATGAGGCCGAGCGTTGTCATGCAGGAAAATAACTTTATCATGTCTTTGCTTGTATCCCGAACTAATCCGTACTCCCGAAATGTAGCATGCATAGGTCTCGAGTTCGAATGGTCAAGTCCGTATTCTTTTTGGTTCAGACGCCTTGGCTTTCTGGGACATTTTTAGTAGACATATTCGATCTGTCTGGGTGTTCACTGTGATAGTCTTCAATCAATTTTCGTTTATTTTTTTCGTACTTTACATTTAATCTCAAATTTATTTATTATTATCCATTATTGGGACTCATTTTGCAATAGTTTCGAGTTTTTGAAAAAGGAAATATTTAAGAATAATATGGCAAGAAAGTTCAATATGAAATAAGTTTGGGTTTTTCAGAAGACAAGATCGAGAAAATATTGACGGCAAGTGATAAAATCAAAACCCTTGAATTAGTGTAAAAACGTGGATATGTATCGAAGATGAGAAATTCTTGATGTGATCGGATGAATAAAGTAAAATTAAGGAAAGAAACAAGAAGTTATAATAAACCTCTCCTTAATCCACCTAGTGGTGTGAAATGCCTTTCTCTTGCCATTCAAATAGTCTCATAATATTTTTTTTCCATTAGAAATAAAACGTAATTTGTCGGTTATGTCAATTATGTCATTACATCTCAGAAACTGGAAGTGACATACAATCGATCTTCACACTCAGTGGTAGCTTTCAAACGCGCCCAAGCATAGTAAAATTGTCATTCAGGGGTTAGCCAAATTTTGTGCTAGGGCACATAACCGATTTTTATATGTTCACGTTTCGTCTTTGACTCATCAGTGCATAGCAGTTCAAATTAAACTGCTTTATGCAAAACTCGGAAGTTCAATTTGAACCGCTAAGCAGACGTAAAGTTTCTGCTATTTACAGAACACTTTTTTTCCTTTGCATCGAAATGCAATGTCTATACTGACGTGCCGAACGAAAACATGGTAAAATCGTTTAAGCCGTTTTCGCTAAAATTGAGAGGAAAGAAAAGAAAATGTGTTTTGTCGTTTACGTCACTTATACCAAAAAATCTTCGGAACCGGAATCGATCTTCGAACTTGATTCACAACCCGATAATTTATTCTCGATACTGGTCTCTGAAAACCACAACTCATTTTATATTAAGTTTCTTTCGAGAATAATCGTAAATGGTGCGCCCTCCAAAAATTCAAATTATTAATGACATAATCCCCACTTTCCGATGATTTATTGTTCGGAAAAGTTCGAATCCCGTCCAACTATTCCTGTTCAATGTCGATTGGAATTTCAACCAAAATTTCCCGGAGAAGTCCTGCTGAGGGAACCGATCCTAAATAGTTCATTCTGAGCCCGACCGACGACCATTCATCGCAGCCTGGCACGTGGCGTTCCCTCGTCGTCGTCGTTGTGCAGCGTGTTTTGTCCTCCCAATACTCTTCTGCATACTGTGCAACCGAAAACGAATGGTGTTTAGAAAGTCATAAAATTCGAACACTGGTTGTTTCCGGGATGTGTGCCCCGTTGCTGTGAAAGTTGCTCCGTTCGTTCCGTAGAACTCACGACTCACGGCGGCAGGTCCCCATAAAAATTAATCGACGAATAAAAGTTAGTGTAAAATAGTTTAAAATAATTTACCACGCGTGTCGCCCTCACCTCGTCGCATCGGTGTACCTGCTGTTCGAAGGGTGAGAGGGCGCGTTTGGAAACAAAGCACGGCGCACACACACACACATTTTGCATTGCCTCTGAAAATTTATGGAGCCAAGTGAATCCTCCT
This sequence comes from Malaya genurostris, assembly GCF_030247185.1. Classification (NCBI taxonomy): domain Eukaryota; kingdom Metazoa; phylum Arthropoda; class Insecta; order Diptera; family Culicidae; genus Malaya; species Malaya genurostris. The sequence goes on from NC_080570.1 coordinate 16,625,167, forward strand.
ATCGCCTGCGTCAAGACGACAAAGGTGTACGATTTTAATTAAGTTGTGCGTTATCGTGTCCCCATGCTGGGTCCGAAATTGAGAACGGCTCGGCAGACCGGGCCGCCACCGAGATGCTGCCTCATCGACACCACCGTTCTGCTGCGTAGTTGATCAGATCCGTGAATGTTATGGGTATATAAATTAAAGTTCTAACGAGTGCTCGTAAAGAGATCATCTGTCCGTACTCAGGGAAATTTCGTTTGACTCAATCATTCAATGCTGGGCATATTTCGCATCCCGGTGACAGTTACTGACAGTCCGGGATGGCAGATAACCTTATTTATGACAATGCTAGATCATAAAAACGGGATCGAGCATTGCACAAGCAGCGCTAGCAGAGAGGGTCCACGCGGATTTCCTCGGTTACCGGTTGGTTAACGATAACCACGCGTCTCCATCTTCTAAAACCAGCAACGACCATGGAACAAGATCTTGTCTTGTTGCCAACTAAAAAGTTGTCATTCGCTGACAGCTCCCGTAAACGCCGGTGTCGTCATCGTGCTGATGTTTTCAACTGTTTTAATCCACAGTGAATCAACAAATGACCGTTTAATGAGTTTGCTTTGACAATCATTAAATTAGGAAACGAATTAAAACAGCCGAACCAAGAACTGCTGTTCGAATGGATGGGTGAAGCGATAATTCATTGTAAGAAAGAAAACAAAGGACTATATGCTGACATATTGAATGAAATTTATGAATTATGTTGAGTGGAAAGGCGGCAAATAAAACCGTAAAAAATGATGAGCAGCTGATTAGTGGGTGGTTTTCGGGGTAGGAAAGTATGTTGTTTTCTGGGTCAACTTACTATACTATGTCGTTCTATGCTTGTTTGTTTTAAATTTGTGTTAATTCCTCGAATATTTTATCTGACGTTTTGTTTGTCCCATAACAAAGCGGCAAAATGTTCAATTTTGTTTGTTTAGATTAGAGAACCACTGTTAATTCACCTAATGGAAATACTGGCCAAATTTTGAGTACCAATTAAGAATCAAAATAAATAAATTGACAAAGTTTTCCTGCGTGGTAATGAACGATGAAACTTATTTGCTGGAACTCTAGGCAGCTTCCTTTCCATATTGCCATGTAACGGAACAGCATAGAGGAACATTTCAGGACGAAGAAAAGACCAAGTTTCCTTCAAAAAATATTTGGTTTGGCAGGCAATATGCAGCTGTAGTTGAGCAGGCCAAATTTTCGCCATTACCAGAACGGTTAACAAGGAAATACTTCGTGAAGAATACCTGATGAAGCGATTGTTATCATTCCTATGAAGCCATGACGCTCCCTCGCTATTCTGGGTTGATTTGGCATCTTGTCACTGCATCAAAGATGTTTTGGAATGGTATAAATCGAATGAAATGATTGTTGCCCCGGAAGAGGCGTGTCCACTTCACTGACCGGAGTTGCGATCTATCGAGCGGTATTGAGATATCGTGAAGAGAGAACTCTTTCAATAAAAACAACAAACTACAACTATAAAAAAATTCAACAATTTTGGACAAAAGTAACTAAATCGATTGCAATCGCCACAGACCCTAATGCCTGGAGTAAATTAAAAAAAAATCATAGTTTCTTAGTTCAACCTATTTAGGTAACTGTAGTTAGTTTGAAGATGACTAATCATACATAATGAAATAAATAAAAAATGCATCTTAGATGGAAATACACTGGGGTCTGTTTTTACACGGTTTTTTTTAATCGATTTCTTTTTACGGGGATTTCCGAAGTTAAGCGGTTTTTTTCGGCATCAAAAAACATTTCGATTTTGGAAGTCTCAAAAATTTTCTATGTTCCAAAGTCGATTTTCACAACAAAAAAATTTTTCCGAAATTACACCAGATCTGGACGTTTCATGTATTTCTAATGGCGTTTTTCATTGAAAAACACTGGTGGCGTGGATTGCTCTGATTTTTCACTTTCCAGCAGAAATGGCAATGAAACACCGTCAGAATATTGCATTTCTGCTCGAAAGTGCAAAATCAGAGCAATCCACGCCACCAGTGTTTTTCAATGAAAAACGCCATAAGACATTTGGCATCAAAACAAATTTTTTTTTCAGTTTGGAGGTTTTTTTTCACGCGGATTTCCGAAGTTACGCGGTTTATTACAGGAATTCCTGAAGTTACATGTTTTTTTTTACGCGGATTTCTGAAGTTACGTGTTTTTTTTGCGCGGATTTTTTACGCGGTATGTATCTCCCGCGTAGAAAGAGACCTCAGTGTAACCATTATTTTAATTTCAAATTTAATCTGTCCAAATTTTATCGTGAACGAGCCTTATTCTTTTTCAACCATTGAAAAATGTTTGCTGCAATACTTCGCATTTAAGCAGTGGTAGTGTTAGTGAGCTCGATATAAAAATCAGGCGTCTCATGACGCATCTAGAAAGGTATGGTTTTTGTTTTTCTTTGAGCGCTTGTACGAAACATTCGATTCGACTTGGTTGCAAAATGCCACTCCCGGTTCGAAACCGATCCAAATCAATCCGGTCAATGGCTTTGCACCTTTGAACATTCAAAGAGGCGGATTAGTCATAACAGTTCAGCTGAAAAGTTCGTATCGTTTAACAGAAACACACATTTTTTTGCCAAAATTCGTTTTTATTATTCAACATAATTGCCATCAGAGGCGATACAGCGATTATAGCGATCTTCCAACTTTTCGATACAATTTTTGTAGTACGATTTGTGCTTTGCCTCAAAATAGGCCTCAGTTTCAGCGATTACCTCTTCATTGCTTCTAAATTTTTTACCAGCGAGCATTCTCTTGAGGTCTGAGAACAGGAAAAAGTCACTGGGGGCCAAATCTGGAGAATACGGTGGATGAGGGAGCAATTCGAAGCCCAATTCGTTCAATTTCAGCATGGTTTTCATCGACTTGTGACACGGTGCATTGTCTTGATGAAACATAACTTTTTTCTTCTTCAAGTGAGGCCGTTTTTTTGAAATTTCGTCCTTCAAACGCTCTAATAACGCTGTATAATAGTCACTGTTTATGGTTTTTCCCTTTTCAAGGTAGTCGATGAAAATTATACCATTCGAATCTCAAAATACAGACGCCATAACCTTACCGGCCGACTGTTGAGTCTTTCCACGCTTTGGGTTCGGTTCATCGCATGCAGTCCACTCAGCTGACTGTCGATTGGACTCCGGAGTGAAGTGATGGAGCCATGTTTCGTCCATTGTTATATATCGACGAAAAAAATCGGTTTTATTTCGATATAACAACTCCAAATACTGCTCAGAATCATCAATTCGTTGTTGTTTTTGATCGATTGTGAGCTCACGCGGCACCCATTTTGCACAAAGCTTTCTCATATCCAAATATTCGTGAATAATATGTCCAACACGTTCCTTTGATATCTTTAGGGTGTCAGCTATCTCGATCAACTTCACTTTACGGTCATTGAAAATCATTTTGTGGATTTTTTTCACGTTTTCATCGGTAACAACCTCTTTTGGACGTCCACTGCGTTCATCGTCTTCGGTGCTCCCATGACCAGTACGAAATTTTGCAAACCACTTACGAATTCTTGCTTCGCCCGGTGCAGAGTCTGGATAACACTCATCAAGCCATTTTTTGGTATCGGCGGCACTTTTTTGCATCAAAAAGTAGTGTTTCATCAACACACGAAATTTCTTTTTTTCCATTTTTTTTCACAATAACAAAAGTAGCTTCACTCAAAATGCAATATCTCACAAACTAATAACCAGACAGCTGTCAAATTTATACACGTATCTTTTGAAGGTTGGTACTAACTGAAAATTACATGGATTTAATTCTAGTGGCGCCCTCTCATAGAAACGATACGAACTTTTCAGCCGATCTGTTATCAGAGACATAACCGGATTTTAATATTTTTTGTCTTTGAATATGAAATTCTATTCGCAGTGACTTGGTTTTTGTCTTGCAATATGTTCTCCCTAAGAAATAAAAAACATTCATAATTGCGCGCCAACTCGTCGGTTTCCTTTGAACTCGATATTGAACTCAGCGAGTGAAACAGATATAATCGGATGGAACAAGATCTGGTGAGAAAAGTGGATTTATTTGCGAGTAAAGATAGACAAAAAATTAAGAAAACATATTTTTAAGAAAGTGTAATTTTGAATTTAACTTCAAATATTTCTGTTTTTACAGTGGCGTACCGAGGAAATTTGGCGCCCGGGCAAAATAAGAGATTTGTCGCCTCCATCGTTGGTTTAGTGAGCAAAAAAAAAACAAAGCTGAATTCAATCTCCGGAAAAATGACAGACGAGCAAAAAAAAGTTTTCAAGGATTGGTTTGACGCCCCCCTAAAAAAGGGGCGCCCGGGGTAAACGCTCCCTTGGCCAATACACCGCCCCCCTCACATACGCCACTGATTTTTTATATATAGTATTATGTTTTTTTAAACAACGGAACTATTATTTATTTGAAAAAAAAATGTACTTATAATAATAAGTTCAAAATTCATTTCAAATAACAATTTGATGAACTTCAAAAAAATCTATCATTGAACCTTGCCACAATCGCACGGAAGCCTGATTGTAAAACCAAAACTTTTTTGCTTTGAATACAATAAACAATTGCATTTGATTCCAAGTGAAGTGAATTTAGATCCAGATTGAAATGAAATATATTCAAATTTGAAGCACAATATATTTGATTAATTTTTACATTAATTTTATTGGTTTCTATGCGTGTAGAAACGAAAATTTTTTGCTTTGAAATAAATATCAAATGTATTTGAAGCAAAGAGAAATGAAAATTGGTGCCGATTTTAAACAAAATACCTTTGAATTCATGCCCTCGGCATCATAGAACTTAAGCAGTGTTAATTCAAAATTAGATTATTTAAAAAAAATCTTTGAATTTTAATTTAAATCTATAATACATTTTTCTGCGTGTATGGCTGACACATCAAATTTCGGAAATTTAATCGTACAAGTGACGTTACCACAAATCATTTTTATTTTCTATTTGCTCAATTATTTCGGAAAAAGTGACCAAATTCAAATGTATTATTACTGACACATTTGGTTCGAGGAATGTTACTGAATGTATGACGTAAGCGCTCGAAGCATGCTTTTGTGAGCTACTCGAATACATCTGAATTAATTTGTCTCGAAAATGAGCTCAAATCGTGTCAGAAATCATCTAAATAAAAAAAGTAAAAACATGTGGTTTATTAGGACTGTGTCAATGGTAAGAGAAAGGCATTATTACCCAACTTTGTGGAATAGGAATAGGTTTTTTTTAAACGACTGTTTGTTACTTACACATAGGTTCAAAGATCCAATCGTTTCTAAAACAAAACAAAAATAACCTTCAGAAAGTAATATCCCGAATCGAACTTTGCACGTACAAATCTCAAAATCACCCGGGTTGAAAATATTGTGTTTTAAAGCACACAAACACACGTTTTTGTTTGTTTGTTTTTGTTTTTTTGTTTTTTTTTAGACAACGGAACTCCATTGTTTCGTCGCTGATGGGGAAAGTTTCATAAAAGCAGTCTTTCAACATGTTACAATAATTTCCTTTTGAAATTTCCTACCGTCAGGCATTGAGTTGATGTTCCAGGAATAAATATGACTAGCTAAAAGTTCCGAAATTTGTCCGTAAACATCTGATTCAGCAAGCAGTCTGTAGGTGCTGTAAGCAAAAACAAATGTTAGTCTGCTTGTTTCGAAGTAACATAAGATTTCTATTTCATATGCTACAACTGTAGGATGATTTTGAGATGCACATAAGATTATTTCTATGCCAAGCGCGACAAACTGTCACACTGGCTGGAATACCTACAATTACATAATCGTTTAAAACTTTTTAAAGACAGAGGTAAAGAAAGAATATGCGAAGCAGATTTACTTTTAGTGCATGAAACTTTCCACTTGTAAAGAGTTACAGCTGCTGTTTTGAGGTTTCAATTTTATGCAATCTAATGTTGGGTATATTTCGAAAACATCATAAGACAGTTCAGTAAACATGCACTGATTTTTTTAGAAAAACTACATAATGTTGTTTTATTAATAACAACGTTTTGACAAAGACAATCATCAAACAACCGAAACAGTAGCCAGAAGCAATACAAACAAAAGCCGCGATTGCCACCTTTAACCAAACTAAAACACCAATATGCGATAGGCGAGCGAGCAGTCGAAACGCGAGAAAAAAATATTGAACAACAAACAAAAAACCAGGAAAAAGATATCCCGTCATCCTCATTAAAAATACACACCGGACGCGAAGCGTGCAACGCGCTTTCCGTGCTTCGATAGCTGCCTATCGGTCGCGATATCGCAGGTGAGGCACGTCATCGGAAACGAAACCAAACATCGTTCCGCTTTCCGAAGTGGTCCCTCTTTTTTTTTCTAATGTACATGCACACTCACACAACTCCATCGTCGACGGTTCCAACAAACTCTGATTGATGACTTCGGGTGGGTGCACAAGCTAATGGACACCATCAAATTCGATATAGAATATAGTTGGTAAATTTGGTTCGCCGGTTCGATTCCGTTTCCAGTGTGAGATATTGCTCCATGATTCGCGACCTGGCAACCGTCGTCGAAACCGTCTGATCGCCCGCATGTGTCATTTTTTCGGACTTCTCTCTCATGGCACTCGGAGAGTACTTCGTTTACTCGATCTCGATCTGTCGCTGTGAATGACTCTCACGAGAGAGCAAGTTTAGAAGCCACCTTAGCCGAGTGGAACAAAAACAGCTACGAATTTCGGATAAAAAAAAACTAGCAAAAACAGAACTTGGGAACGGTCGGACAGCAAGTAACGATCAACTTCAGTCGGTTGCAGAAGCGAGATCATTCGTTATCGCAGTTTTTGATTCGCTGGCAGCACTTCATTCTAACTTAGAACCATCGAGGAAGTCACGCTTCACTGTTTCCGCCTCCGTCACCACGGGAACGTGAGGGCAGTCGGTTTAGAATCGTAGTATGATCGTGTATCTTTTTTCCCTTGTGTGTGTGTCTTTCTCTGTGTATTCTACTGCGTTGCTTCTCCACTACAGATAGACAGGTGTGAATCCGGATGTCATCACTACCGTTGTGTGCGGTTAGCTGGTTCTGTTCTCTGTTGCCAAATAGCACTTACGAACTTACCGGCAGAGGAAGCAATAAAAATGCGGCCCTCAGCTCGATTCGCCAAGTGAATGTCGCCGAGTGACCTGAGGCTGACCCCAGCGGAACTGTCCAAGCGGTAACGGCATGGGACGTTTTTGACAATCGCCACGGCTAGAATGGAAACTTTTCTGGATGCTCTTTTTATAGTTGCTTCTGGAATGAAGATTTGTTCGAACGTCATCTAGAAGTCTAATTGGAATAATTTAAACTCAGGTGTTAACTATTCTAAAATGATTAGATATTTTCGATTCCGTGATTCAAGAAGCTGACAAACAGCAAAAGGTGCCATTTCCGAAATACAAACGAAAAGCTAAGTCGAAGCAGGTGTGCAGCATTTGAAGCAAAATGGTAATTTGATATGAAATTGAGAACGCTAATAAGAATCTCTTGTAAGACATTTCTCATCAAATTACGGTAGATGCAACTGGAACGTTTATCCTTATTCACGCCAATCTCATTGATTTCTTATTGGACACATAACGATAGGATCGTTTCCAGTATCACAGGTGCAGGACAAGACAAGAAAGAAAGACCTGACTCTACCACTTTCGGACGATTCCATTAAATTTCAAAGACTGGTTTACCTTTCTCATACAGAAAGGCTATGTAATCACTGTGGAAACTAAATTTTGAACGAAGTACCGGAGATGTCATACACCATTCGACTTAGTTCGTCCAAATCACAAAATGTCTGTGTGTTTTTGTGACGAATAATGTCACTCACTGTTCTCTTGAGTATTTTTTCACAAGCGATGGCGAAGCACGATGCAAATTTGTGAAAAATTCACTGATAAATTCAACTAGTTGTCAGATCTTGTTGGTTAGTGGATATATAAACCTACTTTAGGACTACTAGCTAACAGTTTCCGCTTCCGAAAGTACCGGTAATAGTGAAGAAAAAATCCGAAACGGAGCACACTTCGATTTCTCAGCAACGGTTAAACCGATTTTTACAATTATTTATTCAAATTACATCTCTCATTTTACCCTGGGCTTTGGATGATGAGCTACAGGGTGCGTACCCCCGCTTGGCGGATGGGGGTGGGAGTCAATTTACACTTCGCGTATTGACAAAGTCGGCCCATACCGAGATCGATCGTTCGCTTATAAATGTAAAAAAATGAAAATTATTATGTAGTCTGGATCGATCACGGAGTGGACAGGACTAATAGTGCTTGAAATTGACAATAGGTCATTAGGTGGTTTCGAGCATTCTTATGCCTGGATTTGGTCACCAATTTGAATTATCTTGATCCAGTTGGGATTAATGTTAATATATCATATTCGTCCTGAACTTGGTGAATTTAATTCGAAAAGGAGGACTAGTGTTATCAGGAATAGGAGTAAATTGACATCTTATGAACCGTTTAGGAACTTTCAAACCTTTCCGATCCGGTTCGGTATCGGTAATGTTTACAAATTGCAATGACGGCGAAACTGATTGATCAGGTGTAAATGCACTCTCAAATCAGGAAAGGTTTGAATGTACTTAGATTTCTCCAACTTGGACACAGATGTCACCTTCTAACTAAGATTGTGAGATGTGTGTTTCTGGAAGAGAACGGTTCACGTGGACCATTTCATACAATCACACCTAGTATTTCATCACGAAATACATGTAGTTCTTGTTTCCTGGTTGCGTGCTCAACACTAGAAGGCCCAAAACTTAGTTTAGACCTAAATTGCTCAAAAGCATTTAAAATGATTGAAAGAAAGAAAGTCAAAATAAAAAAAACTGACAGAATAACTAAAAGCTGGTGCAGAGTGCCTTAGTGCTTATAACGTTAAACTAAGAATTAAATAAAGATCACAGAATGTTAAACAATCCATCCATTGTGTACATAGTGTGACTTTACTGGGCAAGCTAGTGTTAAATGCGCACCCTTACATTATATAATTTAACGAAAGCACTAACATCTGATTTTATTTTATTTTATTTTATTTTAAAAACTAAATTAAATGAGAATGCTGAAGCAGAGGATTGTCATCGAGGATTCAAGGCCAAAAAGACGTGAGAAGGAAGACCCTAGTATTTACCAAGATAGTGATGAAGGATGTTAGGTAACAACCTGACTGTCGGTAAGTGGTGGTGTGATGAAGTAGAAAGGTGAGTGAAACACTAATTTTTTTTTTTTTTAAATCACTTTTATTATTATTATTATTATTGTTGTTATTATTATTATTATTATTATTATTATTATTATTATTATTATTGTTATTGTTATTATTGTTGTTATGACTTTATTATGATTATTATAATTATTGATATTATCATTATTATTATTATCATCATGAGCGTTATTTTTATTGCTCTTATCTCTCCACTATTGTAACCTCCCGCTTTGTGGAGAGGTGAAATTAAATATGTCCATAATCAAGAGTCTTTTAAGATTAAGCTAATGAATTTCCAATCTCTATACATCCAAATTAGCGATAACATAATAAAAGGGAAACTATATAATAATTTCAAATAATGGAGCACATGAAGTTTGATGGAGGAGTAGTGTTAATTAAAAAAATACCTGGAGATGGTCACTGTCTATTCGCTGCAATAGTACACCAAATGTACAAAACAGAAATTGGATCCAAGGACCACCATTCCAAAATAAAGGAGTTACGTAGACAAGTTGTTGAACATATTAAAAATAACATTGATGACTATAAAAGTTCTTTAACGATCACTATATGCGAAAATCGGCAATCAAGCTCAGTAATAGACATTGATCATAAAATTCACGAATTTTTGAACCGACTTGGAAAAACAAACGAATGGGGTGGAGAGGAAACGATATCAGCAGCAGCAAAAACATTGAACAGAAAGATTATTGTATATAATGAAAACGCCTCAACTATCTCATTTAACGAATCAGCAACAGCATTTGGAGTCCTGAGAATTGCATACAGAAGCTACGGAAGAGATACCAGAAACTCATTACGAAACCATTATGACAGTGTCATTCAAAGAATGAGCACGCCAAATATGCACGTCATCCTTTCTGATAATAGCAATTCTGAAAATTATAAGCAAAAAATTTCTCCCACCGGTTGAAAGAATTACAGACTTGCAAAATAAAATAGCTGTAAATACCTCACAACTAAGCAACTGCTCTGAGAGACAACATATTTCTGTACAAATGAATAATAACAACAAAGAATTCAAAATACTTAGCTGGAACTCAAGGGGATGTTCAGTCGAATCAAAGCGTAGAGACATGGACGAACATTTCGCTAAAGAAGGGTTTTTACTAATCGCTCTGCAAGAGACAAGAATGGCAGAATGCTGCATTGAAACCAACAATTATTACTGGTTCAATGTGAACACAGCTCACGAAGGCCAAGCCAGAATTGGTGGTGGAACAGCTGTCGTAGTGGCGAAAACGGTGTATAAACAAAATAAATTCTTCAAAATTAGTGATAACACATGCTCATATATAATGAATATATTTGGTAAAAATATTATGTTTATATCAACATACATTAGGAGTGACACACAACATGAATTCGGAATCATTTCAAGATTCCTCCTCAACACGCAAGCGGACTCGAACAGAAACACTATAATCATGGAGGACTTCAATGCTCATATTGGGTCAAAAGACCTGATCGATGATGATACTAAAATTGTGGGTAGGAGTTTGATGCATGACTATTGCAACCAGAATGGAATAAGTCTAAAACATTTTATGCACGGATTACAATTACAAAACTACCTAACATTCAGCAAATCACAATCTGTTCAATACACATGGACGAACGGAAAAACAACATCACAATTAGACCACGTACTAATGTCAAAAATGGATTTCCTTATGATTCCAATAATTAGGGCATACTTCCTACCTATGTTAAAAAGTGATCACAAAATGATTTCATGTACATTAAAAAGTAAAACAATACCCATCAGTCAGACACAAAAAATTGGCAACCCCTCCAAAAGACTAAGATTTGACTTAAATGCTTTGAAAATGAATGAAGTTGATCGAAAAAAATTTCAGAACGAATTGGACCAAAGGCTCACTAACAATAGTGTAAAAGAGATTTCTGGGATTGATGAAAAATGGAACAATGTCAAAAGCGCCATATTAGAAGCTGCGGCAACTCATCTAACTAGCACAGGCTCACCACCCACACCGCGAAGAACGAAAGCGCTAGAGGCATACGAAATTGCACACACAAAATGTCTGAAAGACAGACACAATCCTATTCTTAAAAAAGAGCAACGAAAAACAAGAGTTATGAAGAGAAAGGCTTATCAAAATCACTTTTCTGAAAAAGTCGATAACTTTTTAGCAGAAATTCAAAATGAAAATCCACTGGCACAAATGTCAAAAACATTCCGCTTCATAAAAGTACACAAAAGACAAAAAATGAATAAAAAACGGGCCTATATAAGTATTCAAAAATGGGAAGATAAACTGCAAAATTTTACCACCGTAAATGAAATTCAGCCAAACAAATATCTATTAAATGAAGACGACGGAAGAAACGCTGGACCGAATCCATCCTTAGAAGAAATTAACAGAATTATATGGTCAATGAAAAACAACAGCGCCCCAGGGATAGATGCAATTCATATTGAATTTTTAAAATATGGATCCGAGTCACTCACACACGAGCTGACAGAAATAATAAATGAAGTTTTCAGAACAAACGCAGTACCTAAATCTTGGACTGAAACTTTGCAAATCCCCATTCCGAAAATTCCAAATCCAAAAAACACTAATGACTACAGACGTATAACTTTATGTTCCATCGCCTACAAAATTTACGCGAAAATCTTACTAACACGTCTAGAGAGCCAAGTGGATCCAATTCCTGGTTACCAAATGGCATTCCAACACAAGAGGAGTGCTACAGATCAAATTTTCGTTATACGTCGCATCTTAGACGAAAGGTGGAGAAAAGGATGCAAAACAGTATTAGTATCTTTGGACTTGAAACAAGCATTTGATCAGATAGATACATCTAAAGCAGCAGCAATAATGACGTCCATGGGAGTTTCAAAGGCACTCATAAACCGCATCATATCAGCATGCATCAATGAGACAACAACGGTGCAGTGGTTCAACCAAAGAACAACAACTAGGATTAAAACTAGAGGAATCAAACAAGGATGTCCACTAAGCCCGTATTTATTTATTCTCATGCTCCATCATGTTTTATTATCGGTTCAAGAATTTATGCCAGAAATAAAGTTAAAACAAGGTCATCAAATTAAAATACCATGCATAATGGGGTATGCGGATGACCTCATTTTCATTTGCAACAATGATGAAGATGTCGAACGACTGCTGGAAATTTTGGAACCGCTACTATTATCAATCGGACTAGAAATCAACGTTAAAAAAACTAAGGTTTTATATAGGGATCCATTTGTTGTAAACGATATTGAGCAAGAAAAACTGGCAAAATTTGGAAAATATGAATTACCAGTAGTCACCATACTACATCATTTGGGCGCTTATATCACCAGTAGTTTGACCAGAAATGCCACTACTTCGGAAAGAATAAAAAAGGCCTACAAAGCATTCTTTCATCTTTGCTCCTTCTTGAAACGGCATCCTCTAAAATGGACGACAGTAAAACAATTATACCACTCATTAATCACACCAGTGGCTACTTACTCGATGGAGGTAGCAACAATTCTGAAAATAAACCGTAACTCGCTTAGACGGATGGAAAATGAAATGCTTCTCACGCTACGCAGCATGAGTACTGATGGAATAAATGAGGATGGAATTGAGGAGCAGGAATCTAGTTCAGAAAGCAATGAAGACCAATCAGAAAATCCCAACATTGCACCTAATTGGTTGAAAGGTCATACCATAAATAATAAAATAAGAATTGCGCGCATCAATTTCTACGGTCACATACTCAGAAGTGAAAACGATAGCATTCTAAAAACTGCTTTAGAGCATAAAATTCCGATGAGTAAAAAAAGAGGTAGACCTGCCTATACATGGCGCACATGCATCCGTCAAGACATCGAACGAAGTTCTATATCTATTGGTGAATGGCAGGAAGCAGCACAAAACAAATCAAGATTAAAAACATTATCGAAAACACTATATGATAAAATGGTAGAATCTGAATATGAAATGTCCAGTGATTCTGACCAAGACAGTTCAGGGAGCAGCTTAATCCCAGAAGATTGGGAGAACTAATAACAACCAACATTTAAGATGATGTTACGAGAAAAAAAGAAAAAAATCACTCATCAAAATAAACTTAGAATAAAAAAAAGGACATGAATTATTAGGAATTTATGAAAATGATGGATTATACATGAAACAGGTAATCAATTGTCTAACAAAAAGATTTCAATCGCACTTCTTGGTGTGTATGTGTTTATTTGTGTATGTGTTTGAGTACAGAAATACTTCAAAATATTGGGTCATTTTTAGTCGTGCAAATAATACGGATACCACTTATAGTTTATTACATTGAGATATTAGCAGGTATCCGGCATAGTCATAAATCGCGAGAGCCAAAAAATGCGTTGAAGAAAAGGAAAGGTTAGGTATAATCGACAAAGTTAGAAACAATTAGAATTGATTAGATTGGATAATGTAAGTAGACCAAACATATCTACATTGATTAGGGAACTTCAAAGTAATAATCGTAAGTACCGCTTCAGACATAAAAAACTATATATGAAAGCAGGGCCAAGACTGAAGCGGATACAGTGCGAAATTTTGCAAAGCTTCATCGACGAGGACATTTAAGACACAGAAGCAGCTGGCAGGATGACAAAACACCAATACGATACAGACGCACGACTCAATGATTGACTGGTTACAGGGTGAAGCACATACTTCCTGCCCAAGTGACAAATTCTATGGCGAACTTGCAATAGAAGATATTCGTATCTTTCATTGCAAATTGATAACCGAAAAGGAATCTGTCGTTTGGGTTACATGCTGGAGGATTTCCTCCTTCGTTACTAGTGTTCATTTGGGCACCATAGCCTAGTTCGTCTGGTATGGAAAGTGTGGATCGTTGTAACCACCCCCCTCGGCCAGAGTAGCCCATAAAGGGAAAAAAAAAAAAAAAAAAAAAAATTACATCTCTCATTTTCATAAAAAGATACTGTGCAATTTCATCCAGATCTGACTTCCTGTTCCGAAATTATATGACGGTGAGTGTCAAAATTTTCAAACCGTCATACAAAATGACGATGCAAAACTGGTACGCTTCGGTATGCGATGGTACGGAAGAAAAGAATACCACATTTGCCACATTTAAACCAATATTTTTCCGGAGAGAAATCTGTAAATCTGTAAATTCTGTGTGTGGGAATGATAGACAATTAAAGCACAAAAAAGTGAGTCGGGAAAAGTCATTAAATCGAATCTGAAAAATACAGTTCCTTTCTGTTTAGAGATAACGTCGTAATGTAATTGGAAATCATTTCTTTTTACTATTTTACATTATGACCAAGGCCACCTTCTTCCCGTCTTACATCAGAAGAAATTTTAGAAAACATGAAAGATTGTGATAAAATAATTGCAAGATAGTTATTTCCAGATGAAATTCGCTCTAACTGGAACTAATGTTGACAGCATCCTCTCAAATTTAAATGCAACTTGTGGTACATGAAGACTTTGTCACAAAAAAAACTATTTTGCATACTTAGCGTTTTACCAAAAATGATCTTTCGACAAGGGCCAAACTTTCTTTACGAACTTTTTTCAGATAGGTCTCTTTTCACGCGGGACCCCGTACCGCGTAACTTCGGAAATCCGCGTATAAAAGCCCGCAAAACTGAAAAATTTTGTTTTTTTTTATACCAAATATCTTCTTCAGTTTTGCGGGTTCTTGCACGGATTTCTGAAAATCGTGTAACTTCGTAAATTCGCGAAAAAACGCTAAATAAATTAAAAAAGTATACCAAATGTCTTAGAAATGCATGAAACGTCTAGATCTGGTGTAATCTAAAAAAGATTTAAATCGACCTTGGGAATTAGAGAATTTGAGACCGCGTAACTTCAGAAATCCGCGTAGGAAAAAACGCAAAATTGAAAAAAATAATTTGTTTGATGCCAAATAAACTTGAAACATTCAGATCTGGTGTAATCTAAAAAAATTTTTTCATGTGCAATTTTCGAATTCTCGAAAGTTGAAATGTAAAATTTTTTATTTATTTTTAATTAGAGAATTTAAGCCCGTGTAACTTCGGAAATTCGCGAAAAAAAATTGTTTATGCCAAATATCTTAGAAATGCATAAAACGTCCAGATCTGGTACAATCTGAAAAAAATATTTTGTTGAAAAAAAATGGACTTTGAAACCTGAGATTACCGAAATCGTAATTTTTTAAGCCAAATGTCTTAAAAATGCATGAAAAGTCAAGATCTAGTGTAATCTAAAAAAATTTGCATATCGAAAACTTTCTAAGTGAGAGAGTTGACTAAAAAAAAAGTCGGGATAAAACCAGATCTGGACGTTTGATGCATTTCTAAGACATTTGCAATAAACAAATTTTTTTCGCAAATTTCCGAAGTTACACGGGCTCAAGTTAAAAAAAAATTTAGATTTCGAGAATTCGAAAATTTCACATGAAACCAAAGTTGTCAATTAAAAATATGGAAACAAAATCCTAATCCACTCCTACACTGAAAAAAAATCGAACCTATTTTGATTTGGATCAAATTTCGTAGCAAGATTGGTCCCTACCTACAGTTAAAAACTCAAGTTGGGAACTTTTAAGGAAAAAAGTTTTTTGTAAAAAACTTTTCCTTGTCCAAAGTAAGTATTTTTTTTTTTCATTTTATTTTTATCTAACCGTCATTTAGTGCGTCATTTTTTCCCCCTTTATGGGCTACTCTGGCCGAGGGGGGATTGACTTGATATAACTGTTTAAAAATTGAAAAGAAAGTCTCTAATTTTATTTAAGTTTAAAAAAAATTTCCTTGACTTAGAAATGTATGAAACGTCCAGAAAAATTCGACTTTGGAATTAGAAAAGTTTTGTGATTGCTGAAATCGAAAGAAAAAAAATTTTTTTAAGACATAGGTATGTCTTAGAAATGCATGAAAAGTTGAGATCTGGTTTTATCCCAGCTTTTTTTAAGTCAACTCTCTGTCACTTAGAATTCTTCGGAAATCCGCGTAAAAAAGGTTCCTTAAAATCGCATAAAAACCGCGTCAAAAGACCTCAGTGTAGTCAAAAACTGACAAATCCTACAAAAAAGTGTTGTATGTGTGATTTTAACAAAATTAGTAAATATGTCAAATAAAAATATGGAAAAAAATTCTAACCGACTCATACACTGAAAAAAATCGATTTTTAAAATTTGAAGTCAATTCGCAAAAAAAAAATTGGATGAATTTTCGTTACAAGATAGGTGACTATGTTCCCTATCTTGTAGTGAAAAATTCAAGTTGGGCACTTTTAAGAAAAAAAGTTGAAAGAAAACTTTTCCTTGTCCTTTTATATTTTTTTTATATCGAAAATTTTCTAAGTGTCAGAGAGTTGATTTAAAGAAAATTTGAAAAAAAACGCATAACTTTTGAAATCCGCGTAAAAAAGGTACCTAAAAATCGCATAAAAACCGCGTAAAAAAGACCTCAGTGTAGTCGAAAACTGACAAATCCTACAAAAAAGTGTTGCATGAGTGATTTTTACAAAATCAATAAAGTTGTCGAATAAAAATATGGGAAAAAATCCTAATCGACTCCTACACTGAAAAAAATCGATTTATAAAATTTGAAGTCGATTTGTAAAAAAAAAATTGGGATGAGATTTCGTAACAAGATAGGTGATTATGATTACTTTAGAAATTTACTTTTCGCTTAGTGAAATTTTCTCTCAGTGATACCCACATGGCCCTCGGTTCCCCCGTAATATTCTATTAGGAGTAGATGGGGTAGCATGCACTTTCTATAGAAATGTTGCTATATCTAAACTAAAATAAAATGTGAAGGTTTCATGTGTGACTACCCGAATAAAAAATATTGTAGAAAAACAATACGATTTGCTGTTACAAAACCTGCTACAATTTTGCTTTGACCATATCCATGACCAAATATTTTAATGTATTGTTACACACTATTCAATTAATTGTGAATATGCTTTTTACAATAGAATGTATAGGTTGTTAAGTATCGTAACAATTCAAATCATAAAATTTTCTCATGCATGTTTTTTTGGAAAACCATCGAATGTACAGTTTGCCTATTGTTTGAAACATCACGTGTACAATAAGTTCAATTGTAGAATCGTAGAAACAATATATTGAATCGTTGGAAATGAAAAAAAACTTGTCAAGATACAATGAAATGTATTGTAACCCATAGATCTAATTGTGAATCAATTAGCATAAACAGAGAAATCTTTTTTTTTCCTCTTTATGGGCTACTCTGGCCGAGGTGGCATTAGCTTAAACTGTAAAATCAATGGTTTATTTTTTTTATGGGTACCTTCCGTCATCATTATTTCAAATAATTACGAACAAATACTCACTGTACGTATTGAAAAAGACATGAAATACCTTACTTTTCAAAACCATTAAAAAATTTCTTCTGAAACATATGCGAAGCATGACGCCCGATCGTAAAAAACATGAAAAATATAAATTTTCAATTACGCGGAGTCACGGGTGTCTAAACAGGCCGTATGATCTGAAACAACTGGTGAACATCCATAAAAACAACGGAGCAAAATACATGACAACAATAAGGCAAAATGCACTCTCACAAAGCTTCTTCTTCTTCTTATGTAAAGAGAGTTCTAGCATTTTCGTGGAAGAAATATTTGCCAGAGAAAAGGTTGCTCACTATTATCCTGTAAATTGATAACTAATACATAACTTTTGTCCCCAAAAGCATGGGACAATAATATTGACGATTTTTCCATAAAATTGCAAATACATCGTCTGTATTAAATCTAATTTTAGAAAAAAAAAAAGAAGAATTGGTGATGAAGTTTGTTGGTTTCATAACCAAAATCATCCACTCTGGAAAATTACTATGGAATGAAGACCAAAAATCACATATATCAGAGATAATATTGATTTTTGGTTACTTTTTCCAGACATGATTTTATAGTAACCTATGTTACTGTCATGACAGACTTTCAGTTTCATTAAAATTCCTTCGAAAAAAATTGCATTTACATCGGGGTTACGTTTTACCCCATCTTCCCCTATATGCAGTTTATTATTAACCATACTCAAGAAAACGATACAAAAATCGTTTCCCATCCTGGACAATCTGATTTGTTCGAGATCAAGGGGAACCTGGAGTATCGAGTGTGACTTTATCCAAATCCAAAATGATCTAATCCTGCCGAGTCGCGCGGCGGTTTGTCGGCGTATTGCGCGACCGGATCGCATAGAACAGAACCGCTAGTTTTTGGCGAATTTCGTCGTGATAGAAGACCGCACAGGCGGCGAACGTTCAACGTTCAGGTAGCGGCGCAATGTTCGTTGGTTGGATATCCGCGCGGCGCAGCATTTGCTTGCTCTGCTCCTCTTCCTTTGCGCCGCCCGTGTTGGTGGTGATGGCGCACCCCGCGTGTGTGCGTCGTCTTCGTTTTGTTTTCTTTTGTTCAGAACTCACATGTGATGATGGATCGGGTGGTGGTTTGTTTGTGTGTGCGTGCGAGTTTAAGCGAGTGTATGTGTGTGTTTTTAAATTTTAAGCGTCCGACCCCTTCATCGGCGGCCACCTCGGTATATCTCACCGTGCTGCAACAACGATACGATACGGGCGGACAGCGGCGGGTTGTGTTAGTGTGTGGGGTGAGTCTTCTTTTGCATGGTTTGCTTTGATAATTACATGGGGGACGGTTGACGGTGTGTTGGTCGTCATCGTCGTCGTCGTCGAGGTTGTTTTCGTGGTCGTCGTCGTCGTCGATATATATCGCATCATCTCGTCGTCTGGCAGAGAGCGAGAGTTCGATACGTGTTTTTTTCCCTGTGTTGTTTTTTTTCGGCTGTTCAGGAGAGTGAGAGGGGACCGACCGGCACACGTAGTAGTTGCTGTAGCAAATGGCAATTTACACTGTTTAGTTTCGGAAAAAACTTTTCTTAGTCAAGATACACGACCAGTTTGCTACGATCGGTTGATTTTGTGCGCTTTATGGATTGGATTGATTTGTGCGGTCCGCTTCTATTCGGTATTTCGGTGTGAATCTCCCAAACTTCAGAAGTTCTCGATCGGTCAGAAGTGCTCGAAATCAATTCGTTCGTTCGTTCGCGGTTCGCTTTTGTTCTCTGGATTAAAATCATTCGTAGGTTCTATCGAAAACGAGTAGGATAAAACAAAAATCCTCACGCGGAATCTCACTCGAAAAAAGTTCGTGGTTGACTTTTGGAGAAAACGTAGGAAAAGAAAAAAAACAGTGCGGTTTTAAATTCCCATCAGAGACGGTGTTTGTGTGATAGAAAGTAGTCAAAATTAATAAAATTGTGAAGAAGTTGTGCTGGAATCGTAGAATAAAAGTTCTGAAGCTGTCGTTCTCTGTTTTCATTCTACACCGGCTCGCGTAGTGCCACAGGTGAAGCTCACAAGCAGCAGCAGTGCGCGCTCCACACAGAAGCGGCGGAAAGGATAATTAATTAGTGTGTCCTGCCGGAGTTTCCCGAGTTCTAGGAGTTACCGTTTTTTTTCTCGAAATGAACGGAAAAAGTTGTGTAAGTTTCATCTGGACTTTTCGAGCGCGAGTAGTTATATTCGCTCATTTATCATAAAAAAAAATCTCGCGCGAAAAACTTTATCCATTTAGAAACTCGCTCCGCCACTTCCAGTAATTATTTCCCTTTTTTTTCAAATTTCAATTTAAAAATCATTTCACCATTCCTACCAGTAGCCAGAGCTATTAACTCTTCCACTTTCTAGTTTGTATTGTTCTTCTGCATAATAAACATTTCTTAAACCAAACGAAAAAAAAAAGGCCTTCCCGGGCAGGCTTGAAAACTTTGCGCTAGCAAACATAAAAATTTATTATTATTCGCCAGTTCGACTTACAAATCTTCAGCGACGACGCATAAAAGTACCTGTATCCAAAAAAAAAACAAAGAAAAAGAACGACTCATCCTCTTCAACAAATTATTACTCACCTGAAGGACCGGACCACGACGACGACGACGACGACGGGGCGCATGCTGGCTTTGCTTGCTCGGCTGTCAGCCGGTGGCCATCCGGAACCCTATCACAGGATCCTAATTTGTGCAATTCCCTTTTTAAACTTCGGTTCGTCGTTTGTTGGTTGGTTGGTTGGTTGCACCAAAAAGAACCTTCACCTCTCGCCGTAGTAGGCGAACATAAACATAATCAACACACGCACACATCCGTGCCTCAATCAACAAATAAGAGAAGGAAAAAAAAAGTTTAATAAATAATGCAGACGCGCGCTGCTGCTTCTCTACCATCATCAACATCATCATCTGCTCTGCTCTGCTCTCACGCACACACACGGTTCTGCTGCGGGAAGTCCGAAGTTAGAACGGACGGAACACAGGAATATGGGAAACGCATTTAGCGTCGTCGTCACCTGCGTGATCCACTATAGCAGACGAGTTCGCGCGTGCGTGTGCGTGTGTATGTGTGTGTTTCTGAGCGAAGAAAATCCTCCGGAAAATGCGATCCGATCAATCGAAAGTAAAAACCACATGCAGAGCCAGCACAGTCGCAACCTTTCTCCCGTTCTGTCTCTCTTTCTCTTTCCATCACTCACGAGCAGACGGACCGACCTACACATACATGAATGATGCGTGGACCGAGAGACGGTGGTGCGGTGGGCTGCTGCCAGGTCTCATCTTTTGTCTATTAAATTGCATAGATCGCGATATCGCGCGAGCTCAACAGGTTGCGCTTTTGTTCTGCTAAATGGTAGAACCACAGCCAACACACACACATACACGCTCAAGCGTGTAGACACACGCTGATCCAGCGGAAAATCCGTTCGTGTGTTGTTGTTGTTGTTCAGCGTGAAAAGTAAAGAAGCTATTGAAATGTCTTCTTCGTTCCTTTCGACTTTCGACCTGATTCGTTTTCCGCTTGATTCGGTTAAGTTCTGTAGACACCTACGTTTTTGTTTTTTTTTTTTCTTTTTTCTATCGGCTCTCTTCATCGATGTCGCGCACTGGCGGATGAACAACTGAGCAGTGATGTGATGATTTTTTGTTTCCTCTAATTTCAGGGGCAACTAAAGCAGCAAAATTTTCCATTTCATGAATGAAGCTGTTTTCATTCTGCTGCACTGTGGTGTGGGATTAAAACATTCGCAATTGAGCTAAATTTAACAACGTTTCAACCGAAACAGCGAGATGGCGCAAGTGAAGCGTGTTGTAATGGTGTTGATTATTAAATTTACACCTCTTAATTATTTTAATCGAGAAGTAAAACGTTTGGGTTAGTGAGAAGATCTGTAAGCCGGACTTTAAAAACAGTTTGAAGCGTCACGTGGGTGAATAGATGGAAAACTAACGGTTTCAGTTGACTTCCTTGCGGTATTTTGAATCTGAAAAAAAAACAATCATTCATTAGACCCTCCATCAATGGTTGGTCCACATTGAAAATTATGAATTGGACCACGTGATTATCAGATGTGTTCGTTATGTTTGTACCCTTTTGGAAAGAGACGATAATTTCAGATACTCCGTTCTCCTATCAGGGTTCATAATTGCTCCGTAAATAGGGTACTGATAATAAAACGTACACAGCAACTCCATGAGAAACTGATATACGATCCGATCCCTCAGAATTTCGTAATATTTGGAAGAATCGTTCTCCATCGAAAAATATTAGACCCGTGTTTCATTAGGATGATTATTTTCTTGTTAAGGTGGATCAAAAAATCGACTATTTTCGATTTCCTTAAAAAATACATTTTTTTAAATCATAACTTTTGAACCACTCGATCGATTCTTTACACTTATTTTTGGATATGCTGTCAATCAGTGTTTGTAGTTTTTTGGAAAAATACACGAATATTGTAAAGTTTTCATGGTTTGCGACTAATGAGCACGATGTCATTTAATTCTTTTTCTGAAAGCTGAAACCATTTTAAACAACATATCCAAAAATTTGCGATGTATGTTGTTTTGTTTTTTAGTTATAATTTTCTGAAAATATCAAGTTTTCATTGTTTCTGTTTTTTGGTTTAGTTATCTATAAAAAAATCCGAAATAAAAAAAACATACGTCGTCGTACCGTTGATTTCGAGTAGTGGCAAGAAGCAAGATCTGGCCAGAAAATAACAGGATCCTTATGGATTGAAGTCGTTTTTGTAAACATTCTTTGATGTATATTTCACTGTTCATTGAAGCAGTGGTG
This sequence comes from Malaya genurostris, assembly GCF_030247185.1. Lineage (NCBI taxonomy): Eukaryota > Metazoa > Arthropoda > Insecta > Diptera > Culicidae > Malaya > Malaya genurostris. The sequence continues at coordinate 16,647,612 of NC_080570.1, forward strand.
ATGAAGGGTTTCGTAATCTTACCGCAGCTACAAATTGCTTGCCAGACCATAGCTTTCTTACCAAATTTTTCGACTTCAATCGATGTCTCGGACTGGTTTAACACTTGCCCTTCTCGCACCGTATAATATTGTGGTCAGTGTTTATAGTTTTTTGGAAAAATACTCGAATATTGTAAAGTTTTCATGGTTTGCGACTAATGAGCACGATGTCATTTTATTCTTTTTCTGAAAGCTGAAACAATTTTAAACAACATATCAAAAATTAGCGATGTATGTTGTTTTGAGTTTGAGCTACATTTTTTTGAAAATTTCAAGTTTTCATTGTTTCTGTTTTTTGGTTTAGTTATCTATAAAAAAAATCCGAAATAAATAAAACATACGTCGTTAATTTTTGAATATGTTATGTAAAAATGTGTCAGTTTTCAGAAGAAAAAAAATAAAATGGCATAATGCCTATTGGTAGCCAACCATGAAAACTGTTAAGAAGTTGTACAATTCACTTTATCGAATTCAAAACTTCAACTTTAAAATTTTTGAATATTTTTCTTACTGTAGGCATTTATTTACAACATATCTAAAAATTAGCAGAATCGAACGAGTGATTTAAAAGTTAAAAAAAATGTTGTTTTTGAAGAAAATCGAAAATAATCGATGTTTTTATCCACCCTAACGACGTAATGGTCACCCTAATGACAAAATAAAAAAATACGGGACTAATATTTTCCTATGGAGAACGATTCTTCCAAATACTACAAAATTTTGAGAGATCGTATATCAGTTTCTCATGGAATTGTTGTTGTATAGGGGAAGATGCTCGGTTGCCTGCACCTCACCGTAACTTTTGACAGAAAGCAGGTAGTGTCATTCCGACAAATGCCTTTTGTGTGTAATATGCAGCACGTTCTTTTTGTGCTGAATACCAAAGCAAAAAGACGTTTGTACTGCTGCGCCTAAAACAAATTTTAATTGCGTGAAATTCAACACAAAAGTTTTTTATGACTTATGAATATTTATGAGGTGAAATCGATCTATTTCGTGATTTAATACCGGATGCTATCAAAATTTTCGCAACCAAAGTTTTTTTCTAGTAATTTTCAAAATGTCTACCGATTTCGGTTACCGGCACCCCAAGGTGTTCAGTTACCGGTACCCTATTTTTATCGAAAAATCGCGAAAAATTGTCTGAAAAATAGAGATGCCAAGTCTGCCACCTTGACTGTAAATTATACAATTTCTTAGTTAACATATAAACCTTTTTTCGTCTAAAGACTTTTTACAGACTTTGGAAACTTCGATTGTTTGCAGACATTCGTCAGAAATTTCACGCTTTTGAAAATTGGCGCGATGTTTTCGTTCTTGCTAGCTTAACTTATTGTATTACCTGGCATCTTGGGTGATATGCAACACGTGGACAACTTGACGGCTTCAATACATCCGCCATATAAGTAAAAACTTTGGTTCTCTGGCTCTGTTAGCCATGGCGACTTCAAACAAATCGTCCAAGTCAAGGAAAATTAACTTCAATGCACTGATTAATGCCATTAAACGTTGCTTAGTGGATAAGAAGCCAAAAAATTCGACTGCAGCAACGTATTCAATCCCACGAAGCCAGTGGAAGACCGGCCTAATTAACACCAAAGGCACCACCATCCAAATCATTGGCCAAGAGAGTCAATGCGAAGTCAATCTTTTTCGAACTGTTGAATGGTTTCGGCTGCCAACACATGTTTTCTAAGATGTGCCTTCGTTAATGCCCAAAATTCCTCAATTTGTGTGTTGTGGGCAATTTGGTGGATTCATGTCTTTTGGGACGAAAGTCACATTTCTACCGTTGATTTCGAGTAGTGGCAAGAAGCAAGATCTGGCCAGAAAACAATAGGATCCTTATGGCTTCGAATCATGGGTTGAAGTCGTTTTTGTAAACACTACTTGATGTATAATTCGCTGTTCATTGAATCAGTGGTGATGAAGGGTTTCGTAATCTTACCGCAGCTACAAATTGCTTGCCAGACCATAGCTTCCTTACCAAATTTTTCGACTTCAATCGATGTCTCGGACTGGTTTAACACTTGCCCTTCTCGCACCGTATAGTATTGTGGTCCCGGCAAGGATTTGTAATCGAGTTTCACTTAGGTTTCGTCGTCCATGATTATGCAGTTCAAATTTCCAGCAAGAATCGTATTGTATAGCTTTCGAACCCTGATCTATGCTTCTTGTTTCGGACTACGTTTTGGTTGTTTCTGCTTTTTATAGGTTCGAAGATTCAAACGTTCTCTAGCACGAGGAACATTTGACTTCGAAGTGCCCAATTTTTTGGCCACATCCCGAACTGAAACCTTCTTCTTTTGCTCGAACGCCTTCAGTATACGTTTATCCAACTGAGGGTTAGCAGGACCTTTTTTTCGACTCGTTTTCGGTTTATCCTCAAAGGTGTTATCCTCACCGAACTTCCTGATTGCATTTCGCACGGCTTTTTCACTTACTCCTTCTATGTTTGTTATCTTTCTCAGTGACAGTTCGCGTTCTGTGCACCATTTGTATACAATTTCTCGACGTTGTTCTGCTGAAAGTCCACGCATTTCGAAACAAACTAATGAAAACGAATAAACAACTGCACAAATGGTTAGAGAAGAGTGTAAACAACATCCGACCCGAATGCGACGGGTATTGGTCGGGTTCGGGTCCAGAAAAAGATATGGTTGTTCGGGCCGAATTCGGGTTAAAAAATTTGGTCGGGAATTTTCGAAACTTTTTTCGGGTTCGGATCGGGTACGGGTGAAGATTTTAATTTTTTTTTATCGAATACGGGTCGGATTCGGGCTAGCAAGAAAAATTTATTTCGGATACGGGTAGAAGTTTTTTATTTTCGATCCGCAGGTACGGGTCGGGCTCGGGTTTCTCTACCACACAGTCGTTGATACAATTTCATTCTGAACCAGTTTCGCTGTAGGAATGATTTGGCCAACTTTCTGTTAGTGGAACTCAGTTTTGAACAATTTCATTTCCAGTAGCATTAAAGTAAAACCATAATACGAGCAGACTGTGGTGCCTTCCCTGCGTGACGAGAATTGATAGAAGAGCATAATCCCAGCACAGCACCAATCGTCTAAACGTTGATCTCGCTACTGTCTATTATGTCACAGTTCAAAACATTTGCATAACCCACAGCCACTCGCTCGCACACAGTTCATTTCCAACAGCGATACATTTTGTTTTTGTGAACGCTATTTCAACGTTTCACCACGTTTCAACGCGGAATGGGAGTCAATTTCGTTCCGCCGGGTTCTACCGGACGCACAAGTTCATAAAATTCAGTGCATCGTGGGGTGGGTGAGGAATTTTTATTGCTCTGTCGTGTCGCGTCAGTCGTTTCCCCATGCGGGTAAGAAGACGTGATGACAGCAAATTTGTGCTAACATTTTCGATGTCGACTTCTCCTATCGGGTCAAGATCTGGACTCAAAATTTTCACGGAAACCACCGCCATTTCGGTCGGTCATCACTTTCACCATCGGCTGGGGCGACCCTCGCCGTCTGCCGCCCGATCGATCATACGAAAATTAGCGATTCGAGGGTCATTCCCAAAGCCAATATTTGATGTGTGTCTGATCCATCGTCCGTCTACGAACGATGAGTTCTTGTGCAACACATGAAAGCAGTCGTTGCAGCGTGTCCAAATATACACCTCGGACTGCACTGCACTGAGGCTTCATTTATTTATGTTTGGTCGATTTTTTTTCTTTCTTTCTTATTTATTGGGCAGTTTATAGCCGTTCCTTCGCTACTTCTCGTTCGTTTGCCACTGGTCCGCTGCATGGGCCCAGACAGACACAATTGTGGTTATGCGTTTGGGTTCAATGCATTGTAAGGTCGAAAAAAAATGAAGGTCATTTTTCGAGAAGAAATATGGCTGAAACTTTCCGATAGATTGCAAGCGACTCGACAACGAGCCAATCACGTAATTGATACTCTACTTAGTCACCGATGAGCTATAACTGAAGCCAATGCACTGACTTGCCAAAACTGGATCCTGTCATAGAGCAGTTCATATCATCGGCGCTGACTGCGGCGATGGTGGCGGCCCTTGCATTCGATCAGTGCGCGAAGTGGTCGACTTCAACCCGGACCAGTTCTCAAAAGTGTTGCAACGGTGAAGTTCTAATTTTAAAACCAACTGACTGCGAACGGCAGGGACTGGCTACCGTTTCGAACAATTAATAAATTTTCCCATCCGACGACCACAGCAACAGTAAGAACCGTTCGTCCACCGAATCCGCCCACCACCGGGCAGCAGTCGTCGAGTCGCAAAGACGGCACAAAGAAATGCTTGTTCTGGCGATCGAAACGTTGCTAGTGCACGTGGAAATTGTCAACCCGAAAACCCGGGAGAAAGTGACTTTTTCCATGTATGCAACGGCGGCTGAGCTACTTCAGCTCTGGCGGTTGATATCCTACGACCTACGACGACGACGACGACGACTAGACTATGCCGGGGGCAAGTCGATCGATATTAATAGACGAACGTAGCCGTTGGGTGGCGTGGGAGTCACTGTGCGGTAGCTTCAATTGCCGGGAAAATAGGTGCAAATGATGCATGGTGCACCGTCGGTTTGGCGTAGGTTTCGTTTGGAACGCGGAGCGATTCACCCGACCCGAGGAGCTGGGTTTGGTGGAATCCGGCGGTGAACCGTCGCTTTGTGATCTATTGATCTTGCTAGTTTAAATAGAGATAATACCTGAGTCTAGGTTTAGATCTTGGCACTTCTTTTGGAATTCGTAATAATTATTTCGCGGTTGAGAGAACATTTTTATCATATTGTGATCGATGGAAGCAGACTTCCGTCATTTTCGAAATGTCTGCTTTTGGTTTTTACTATTATTCGATGTTAGTTTGCGATTCGGAGTGAAAGCCAGATGTCATAGACAAAGGCGCGAGATTGACATTAGACTGATGATTTTTACCTTCGATTTACAAAGAAGTACACTGAAGTCTTTTTTATGCGAATTAACGTACCGCATAAAAAACCGCATAACTCTGTACTCGGCACTCCGGGTTCAGGTTCAACTGGAACTTAGCGAGGCACCTTTCGCCGATGACAGCGCAAATAGGTGAATAATTTGTTGCTAATTAATTACGGTAATTTTGAATTTGTTACTCAATTTTTTATTCATTTTTTCAAGTACTTCGCTAAGCTTATTTGAAGTTAACGAAGTACTTTCCCCGAAATAAGCTTTAAAAACGAATCAAAACCCAATGGATAATTTGTTGCGTATTAGTTGCTAATTAGTTACGGTGTTTCTGAATTTGTAGCTCAGTTTAAATTAATTTTTTGGTGTACTTTCCTAAGTTTATATTAAATTAACGAAACAGCCCTCTCAAATAAGCTTAAAACAACTCGAAACCCATTGTATAATTTGTTACGGTAATTTTGAATTTGTCACTAATTTTTTTTTAATTTTATTGTGCACTTCGCTATATTCATATGAAATTATTAACTAAGTTATATTATGTTATGAGCTAAGTTCATATGAAGTTTTGAACTAAGTTCTTATTAAGTTAATGAAGCTCCCCTTAAAAAATTGAGCAGCGAATTTAAAACTACCGTAACCAATTAGAAACAAAAAAAAACCATTGAGTTTCGATTGGATTCCAAGCTTATTTGGGAAAGGTTCTTTGATAACTTCAAAAGAGCTTAGTTCAGTACTTACAAAAATAAAAATAAAAGATTGGGCAGCAAATTCAAATATAACCGTAACTAAATACCAGCTAATAAGCAACAAATCATCCACTGGGTTTCGATTTGTTTTGGAGCATATTTAGAAGGGGTGTTTCGTTAACTTCATATAAACACAAACTAAAGTATTCAAAAAAAGTTTAAAAAAAATTGAGCAACAAATTCCAAAATACTGTAACTAATTAGCAACAAATTGATTTCGTGTAAGCTTGACAATTAATTGAAACTAAGTGAATAATTTGTTGCTAATTAGTTGCGATGGTTTTGAAGTTGTTGCTCAACTTTTCGTTCGAGAACTTCATTAATTTCGTGTAAGTTCATAAGCGAAATACTCAAAAAAAAACTATAAAAAATTGAGCAGCCAATTTAAAACTACCGTAACTAATTAGCAACAAAACTATCCATTGAGTTTCGATTGGCTTCCAGGCTTTTTTGGGAAGGGTTCGTTGTTAATTTTAAAAGAACTTAGTTCAGTATTTACAAAAAAATTGAGCAACAAATTTAACAACTACCGTAGTTAATTAGAAACTAATAAGAAATAAATGATCCACTGGGTTTCGATTTATTTTGAAGCATATTTAGAAGGGGTGTTTCGTTAACTTTATATTTTATTTAAACTAAAGTACTCAACAAAAGTTTTAAAAAAATTGAGCTACAAATTCCAAATTACCGTAACTAATTAGCAACAAATTATTCATCTATTTGCGTAACCATCGGCGAGAGGTTACCTCGCTAAGCTAAGTTCATGATCATGTGTCATTCGACTGCGAACGCTTTCGCGATCGAGAAATACCCAACGATGTTTGGAGATACCGTTATCGGCAAGTTAATTGAGAGATGGAAGAATTTTTTTAGAAGAATCGGGAAATTTTGCCTCACCCATATTGCACTCCAAATGTGGCCCAATCTGACTACAACTTGTTACGATCAATGTAATAAATTTATTGGCTCAACAGATGAATTTTGAACGGGGTCCAATTCATCCGATTGGGACGGCTAGTTAATGAAAGGCAAGAAAAGGGAAGGTCTCAAGTGACTTCCTAACGATATAAAGTCAAATCGCATCTATCGCATTTAAATGTAAAGGTAAAACAGCTTATGACAGAACATCGATTGTGTGTTATTAAAACCTCAACACTGAACTAATCTTCCCTTCACTGATGGCAGTAGATCAGCGTTATTTATCACACCAATCCCGTGGAATGTGAGAGGCCAAACCCAAACCCAGAGAGAACGGTAGAATTCTTCGACAAAGTTCAAATGCAAAAACGACCTCGACGGTTGTCAACACTGCTTCTTGACCTTTTGTGCAAAGTATCCTTCAACAACAACAACAAAAAAAGAAGAAAACCCGTGGGGTGCCTTCGATCTATCGATTGCCGTTGTTGCTTCAAACCGACTGGCACTGAAGTCAGCATAAACCCGAACTTTGATTGGAAGAAGAGACCGGAATGAGAGAAGGAACGAAAAAAAACTGCGATGCCTATGGTTGAAATGTAAGAAAAAAAACTGAAAACAAATGACTCGCTGTCGCCATCGCCATGCTGTTGTTTTTGTTATTGCTGATGGCTGAAGTTTACAATAATTCTGTGACGACGAGCAGCCTTTCGTCCACCAACCACCTTCTGCGCAGCGATGCCAGATAGCAGTAGTGTCATTTCCGTAGATTGGAATTTTTCTCGGAAGCTCTCGCGGTGAAAAGCTTTTTTTTGCTCGCCAGACAAGACTAGTTTCCGTAGTTTTCCGTTGATAAATTTAAATTTCCGTACATTTCCGTAGAAGATGTTCGAATCCGTAGATCTACGGAGATTTCCGTAGATCTGGCATCGCTGCTTCTGCGTGCCAGCAGAGAGACTTGACTGACGCAGCTCTCTCGGAGTCACGCGGCCAGTAGGACCCACGTTGTTGTTGTTGTGGTGGTGGTGGTGCTGCTGCAGTAAATAAAAATATCGCTGATTAAAGTAAATATTTAGAGAAGGCACATTAAAAATATTGAAACTCGCACCGTCGTCCTCCCGAACGGTAGACAATAATGCTGCTTTTATTACATTTTGCTGCCTGCTGATCCAACAAACACCGACCTGGTGCTCGTCTGGTGGTGGGTAGGGGAGTCTCGTCTTGCATCGATTGTCGGATCCTGGCTGTCAGCTGAGAAATTCCGAACGACGGGACGACACCTCTTAGCCACCACCACCACCTTCGAATCTTTGGTGGGAGGCACAAAAAAATTTTTTTTTGCACGGGCTACCAGTGCAAACACATGCCATGACACATGTTCTGGTTTCTAAGCCAGAACCACCGCCTCCACGACAGCTAGCCGGTTGTAAATCAACGGAAAAACTGTACCAACGGGATACTGCGGCGGCCGCCTCCTGGGCCCCGGGTGGTTAGTGTTTACATGAAAGGAACCGTGGTCCAGTGTTCTAATGGAAGCAAATGTACATTCGCGTGTGTGTGTATGTGAAACAGAAATTAATGTTGTAATTACCTGGATGCCAGTGCAAACGCTGCTGCTGCTACTCGGCTGGTTTATTGTTTTCCGACAAATGTTTTAGCGAGAAATTACACGGAATAGCGTGCTGTGCGATAGTGTCTCCATCGCTTTTACGGGAAAGGGGGGCTGTGAAACGACGAGAGGAAATATTATGTTTAGATTATTAAATTGACGTGTATGGCGGTGATGTAGGCCAGGTATCACCAGGGAAGCTAATGGGAGCTGGAATTCACCGGGCGCAAGGTGCCCGGGAACGGGGCGAGTATTTTCGGATCTTGTGACAGACCTGATTTTATTGCTTGGCTCTGGCATATTTTCCAGAAATTCTACTGTTCATTATATGTGAGTTGTAAATGTAAATTTTCGACTTTTCATCTGAGTCATAATTTTTAAGTTGATGAATCCGTCACTCAATCTGTAAATTCTCATTATGATTGTTTTTATAACCAGATCAAATTTCGCCCGAATTGTGACATATTACAGCACATTATTAATTCAATATATTTGTTTATATTTGATGTGGAATTCTGTCCGAAATGTGCAGTAATGAAAGACTCTTTCCAATGGAATCGTGCCTGTTTGCATAATAAAAACAGTAAATATTGTTTTTATCCTTGTTTAGCACTTGTTGCTCAAAACAATTCTAAACTGAAAATAAATCACGATAATAGCTGGTGTTTCACACTTGGAAACATTAATGAGGAACGATCACGTGTTTCTTGGTCCCAAATAAGCATCTGTAAACCAGATAACCAGTCTTATGACCCTGAGAACCGACATTTTCTCACCGACCCGTCTTTGATTCTTCAGTGTCTAGCAGTTTAAATTGAACTATTTGAGTACCACAGCAGCTCAGCATGCATCGCTAGACAGACGTGAATGTTAAGCACTTTTCGAAAAGTGGCTGACCGATCAAACGAAGCAAAATGAGCTGGTAGTCGGATGGAGCCAGATCTGGTGTGTAAGCTGCATGATCAAGCTCTTCCCGTGGGATCGCAATGGAGGCATTTTGACTTGTGCGACGATGTGCATTGCCGTGGAGTAAAATCAGTAAATTTTATGTAATTCTTTATATTCCGGTCGGTTTGTTTTTAACAAATGCTTGGTTCAACAAATTGTTCATTTGCTGTTGGTACGCCCCACGACAATTTCATTAGGTTTCGGCAGCTGGAAGTAGATCCCTCCGGTCTGGACGCACCACACACCTCTTCGAACTTTCGAAACCGTTGGAACGCCATAAACTTGTACTCGGAACTTGAAAAGCAATAGCATAGCGTGCTTATTCTCAAAATTTGATTTCTACAACGACATCTTCGACGCACTGATTGCTAGATTTTTTTTAGAAATCGTCAACCCATTTTCTACTATCTCTACAACGAAATGAAATGATTCCTACCCAGGTAACCGACAAGCACATACTAATGCCGCATTTTGACTGCAAATAATCGTCAATTGGCATTTCAATCGCTCTGGAGACTGAACAAGGGCCGGTTTTGACAAAATATGCGGCTCTTCATAGATAATGCCTATTTATGACTAGTCTGCATTCTAAAAGCTGATTTTTGATTGATTGACAACATATGAGTTTTCAGTTTGCAGATATAGAGCTATATGAATTTTTGGTGCTTATAACAGGCTATTTTACTGCCATTATTAGCGCTTATTGGTTACCTGGATATGCTTTACCAACAGCAATCGTGTCGAGGCTCAGAGATGGTACTGATGTCACAAACGAAAAAAAAACTACTACTACTCCATTCCATTTAGAACTGCGCTCTGCTTTGATGAGTCGAAGACGAACCGCAAAGGCTTCAAAAAAATGTAGTGTAAGATACGATGGGGTAAAAAGCCAGTTTTGTATTCGACGCGTTGTAGAATGAGAAGCCCCGGGACTAACATTTTTTTTACCGTGAAAACTTTATTCTTCAGTATAATCTCCATCTTGATCCATCGATCCTACAACATTTTGATGCCCTTTGAAAGAAAAGATTTGTCAAGGCCTTCGAAATAGGATTCCGTTTCTGCAATGACCTCAGCATTCGACGGAAATATTTTTCCCTGGAGAAACCTTTTCAGGTTTGAAAAGAGATAATAGTCGCTGGGGGCCAGGGCTGGAGAATACGGGGGATGGTGGACCAATCCTTTTTCATTGAGGACCTTTTAACCGACTGGTGAATGGTGGGTCCTTAAACCCTGTGTCTGAATCTTTGAGCTACGAATTTTATTTAAAACTTTTTTTGAACAATTCGTTCGGTTATTTTATTTTGTATTTGAGAGGCATAATACTAAAAAAAAATAATTTTCGATCTGGCTGCATTGTGTGAAGTGACTATTTTGCCCACCCTGTTACTTGATTGTTTTCCCCACACTTCTATTTTGCAGTCAAAATCGCGTTGCTTCGAAAAAAATACGAAAGTTGAAAAACCAATTACAGTTTTGTGTTTTACACGATTGTCTGCTTAAAAACCTTTTTAATCCACCCAGAGGTGTAATGATGCCTTTCTCATATTACTTATATTTTCAAAAACATCACTAGAAGATTCTGTCATGATTTTTTTTCTCAAACTTGAATAAAATAAAAAAAAACTTTCTTTGATACAAAATACCATAATCTTTTCAATTTGAAAACAGTTATGTCAAGTTTATACCGATTTAAATGCGGCAAACCTGCCCGCTATACAAAATTAAATAAAGCAAAGCGCTGTGTACTAGACGATGGTGTTTTCTTCTTCCGTACCAGCACCAGTTTGAAAGTTTTGTTACTCATCGCCCAATGGTTTCGGAACACGATGTCGGATCTAGATGAAATTGCACAATATTTTTTAAGCCAATGAGAGTTTTAATTTAAATTATGATTTGTCAAAATCGATTTAACCGTTGCTGAGAAATCGAAGTTTCCGTTTTTATAGCTCTTCTGCACTATTACCGGTACTTTCGGAAACGGAAACCGTTGACTAATAGTCCCAAAGTAGATTTATTTACCAACTATCCAACAAGGTCTGCCAACTAGATGAAATTACTAGTAGATTTTATGAAAATGTGCACCCCGTTTCGCCATCTCTTGTGAACAGATAATCTTAAAAATGAAAATTTTCCACCTATCGCTCTGTAATACCGGCACCGGAAGTCTCGGATCAGGATTAACTTTTCGAGAATTTTTTAAAAAATTTCAAGACCTTTTATTTGCGTCTTAGTTTGTAAAAATCGGTTAAGAAATTTCCGAAGGAATTGTATGCGCATTTTCTCAACGATTTGCACATGTAACTCCGGAACCGGAAGTCGGGTCGGGATAAAAATCAATAGCGATCTATGGAACCTTAAGACCTTTCATTTGAATCTGAGTTTGTGAAAATCGGTTTAGTCATCTCTGAGAAAATCGAGTGACATCATTTGTCACATACACACAGATATACATGCATACATACATACACACAAACATACATACACATACATTTTGTGGCGCAACGAACTGAGTCGAATGGTATATGACACTCGATCCTACGTTCAAAAGTCGGTTTTCACAGTGATAGCGTATCCTTTCTGCATGAGAAAGGCAGAAAAAAACTGATGAAACGATCTGGTCATCATAAGTTACAAAAGATGTTTGCTTCCATGAGCCACCTTGTCCGAACCCGACATACGAGGGCATAATCTGCTCCTATCTTCAATCTGCAGGGCACTACTATTCATTTTCGAATATTCCTAATTTTTGTATTTTTGACACTTAACACTCAACAATATTTTCGATTACACTGAATTTTTCATACAGTTTTTTCTTGTGATATTTTAATTATACGATTTTTTATCCAAATTTTCAAAATTATATTTTTTATGCGGATTTTCGAAGTAATGCTATTTACTAATGCGAATTTCTGAAGTCATTTTTATGTCAAATGTACAAACTTAATTTCGTTCGGTAACTCTTGCCTTTTTTGACGAGTTTTGAACAGCCGAAATACCGAATATTTCCATTCTACTGATATATCAGCACAAATGAACATTTGTTGACAGCAGTACCTCAAGGTACCGCAGTGATAAAACGTGAATTTTACCGATAAAATCACCTACCGAGATTTGAACAGCTGAGGTCGGTAATCCAATTTAAGTGTGTATGGTTAAGGTTTTTTCAAAACTGGAACTGATGAAATTATTTTTTCTATGATGTATTAGAAATGCATGACTAAGTAATCAGAACAAATTGGCTCAAGTGGCATGTTCTCCTTGTTATTTAATTTGACTCTCTGGAACTTGGACAACTTTTTAATCTCAGAATCCTCGAGTGGACTTTTTTTTTGGGGGTAACACTTTCGCGCTACTGTGTTTGTAGTACACTGAGGTCTTTTTTTATGCAACTTTTTCATGCGAATTTTCAGAGTTATGCGTTTTTTTTTTATGCAAAATTTCAGAGTTATGCGGTTTTTTTATGCGAAGTTTCAGAGTTATGCGGTTTTTTTATGCGAATTTTCAGAGTTATGCGGTTTTTTATACGTTTTTTTATGCTCGAAACTCGCATAAAAAAAGACTTCAATGTATTTGTTGTGCAGTATCAAACATATCGTTATTTGTGTCGGAAAAATCGTATTTGCGGGCAGCGTTACTTTTTTTAATCGTTTATTTATACTCGGATTTAACCTAGTTGGGGTCGTTCGCCGGGCAGCGTTACTTCTTTACTTTAATATGAGGAGAAAAGTCGCAACGAGTCACCTTATTTCAGTGGAAGTATATGGTAAATATGCTCTCACTGAACAAATTTTGCAGAAAATTGTTTACGGGGCTCAAAAATGAAGATTTTGACATGTGAAACAAGGCTCGATCCCACTGTGCATTTAGCGGAATCAAAAAATGTCTGCTTCATGAAAATGCAAGACCCCATGTTTCAAAAGTCATCAAATTTGATTTGAAGTTGCTAAAATGGGAAGTTCTGTGCATTCGCCATATTCACCGGACATTGCCCTTTCCGATTACCATTTGGTCCATCGATCCATCTATTGTGCATGACTTGTCAGAGGAGCACTTCGAAAACATATAAATGACCAAATGGTAATCGGAAAGAGCAATGTCCGGTGAATATGCGGATGCACAGAACTTTCCATTTCAGCGATTTTAAATCAAATTTGAAAAACATTGAAAAATTTGTTTTAATTTCTCCAAATGCACTTCAGATAAAGATTGTTACTATACCAAAAAAGGGGGCCATTATGATATTCTCATTATAAATCGTGAAATTTTGCAAAAATTTCTTCGATATAATTCCAACACTCGATAGTTTCGTTAGGATCGGTTCAGACAGCTCTGAGAAAAGTGGCTGCATATTCTTTTCATTTCTTTCGCACTTCTCACAGTTTTGCACAGTAATTCCGGAACCGGAAGTGGGATATCGATGAAATTCAGTACTATTCCGATCATCAAGCCGTAACAAGTTTTTAACAAAACGATGTTTTCGTTGCAAGTGGTAATATAAGACTGGTTTTGTTACCAGGTAAATTATCAAAATTTTCTAACAAATATCAAAAAGAAAAATAGTTCAGATACGATATGTTGACCGGGAGGCTACGGGACTTGAACCTTGAAAGCTGGCGAAAATTGATTCAGCCTTCTCCGAGAAAATTGAGTGCCAAATTACTCGTCCGGACTCCAGTTCTGGTAGTGGTGGTCATAAATTCTATAATGTAACTTGCATAAGCTTTTTCATTAACGAAAATTTCGTTTTGCATTGGTGCAAAATTTGAAAGTTCGATTCAACGAAATGACCCTGAATTTTTTAGGTGTGAACACAGAATTTTCACCACCGGAAAACATGAATATGCAGATGCAATATTTGTCGAGATTCATGTATGTGTTACATCATCTATAGTAGCTTACCCGTTCCTCAGGGAGGTGATTTGTAACCGTAGAAATTCTTACTATTACTCACTGATCCGAGTGTTACCTGAACTGTTCTTTTTTAATGATAATTGTTTCCGATAATCTGAAAACCCACTACAATTTCCACATTTCTCCGGAACTCGATTACGCTTATGACAAACTCGGCACAAATAAACCCATCAATTAATGCCCATTTCGATTGTCAGGATCATTCACCAATGGGAAAAATTATTTCCAATAAAATTACCGGCTACCGTTTTGCGACGTACGATGAACCAAGCCGCGTCGGTTGGTTTCGGTCGGGCCAATTTTATCGATTTTCCTAATCTAGTACCGATCGGAGGCTTTCGGGACACCCCCTGGGTTCCATGACCGTGTGCTGTCCGTTTTAACCACACCCGGTTCCTCGGTTGGAACGTTCCGAGTTCCGAGGTACATTTTATTGACATTCAAAACCGGAGCAACAGTCAGTGCCTACGCCGTTCGTTCGTTTGTTCGTCCGCGGTGGTGGTAGGATGTGGGGAAACAAAACCCATACACACACATACACGTGATGTGTTTCGATATCTCGCGATGATGGGTTATGTGGCACACGTCATAACACTAAATTTTTGACGAATTATTTGCGGCTGGGTGGTTGGTTAGGTGCTCGGGATTAGGCAGCAAACTAGACATGCGATGAAACACGCTCAAATAATAATACAATTCGCTGAATAATTCATCGTGCCTCAACACCCCTTCATCCGTCTTCGTCCCATCGTCCATCGGCTGGTGGAGCCATGGTCATGCAGGCCACTATTTTGACAACTTCAGCAGATTATCAGCTGAAAAGAGGAGTTTCAAATTCACCGAGCTTACAGTTGGATGGTAGATGAAATTGCACGGATGGCAGTTTTCCGAACGTGGTTTAGCAGGAGGCGCGTGAGTCGACCTTCCAAACGGCGGCAGATTTCCTACAGTGCCAGGATTGTGCGAAAAATTTTCGCTGACACTGCTGCTAGATGGAAATACGTCGAATGAGCGGTGTAACGCTTGGGTGAGTCTCAAATTTCCTACTTCTCACCGGCGTCGTCGTCGGCTGAAGCAATGTTTGCTCAGTTATAGTCCAACTGGTTAGCAAGCCACGAGCTAATAACTGAACGACACATTGTCGTATTTAGGTGAGTTTGTGTGCGAGTCTGTCTGTTTGTGTTAAGGCGGAACAATGCCGAAAATGATTAACAATTCTGGCTCTCGTCGTTCCTCCCAACGCAGTCCTCGTCTACAATTTTAGTTATTTTCAGTTGCTCATATGTGACGCAACTCGCGCTCCAGTCGTTGATTAGACCGCCCGACTGAGCTCAACAGATGATGAATTTCCAGCGAAATATGGAACCGAACCCGGTGTTGGGGAGGAAGGGATGGGGCTCGGTTGGAGCGAAAACAATCTCACTCGACACACTCGTCGGAAAGTTGCCGAGTTTGGTTTATACACATATCAAAATATGTTCAATATTTATTTAACAATATCGCACCAACTGGAACCGCTTACATTAGGTTTTGACTACAGGCTGGCAGGCAGGCAGACTGTTATTATTCTGTTATTCTTTGATCGTTTCGATAAGTCGCAAGATTCAACCACGGCTCCCTGTCGACGTTGGTAGGCATCGACCCGGGCCCTAAAATCAAGAGTCGAAAATCTCCGATAGCATCGCAGAACGACGCAGAACTTTATTGTATAGTTGTTTGTGCGGTTGGCAGAACAGAACTTCTTATTGTTTTTTTTCGTTCCTCCAACTCAGGCGAAGCCAAGTTCATTGGCACTGCCACGGATGCCCGTTGCTGCTTGCTCTGTCTGTGGCCATTGTGGTGTGCATCATTCGCCTGGAATTGGCGAATTAGCACTCTACCGAAAGCGAGACGATACGATGATGTTCCCGCGTCCGATGTTTCGTCAGTCGGTTGGATAGGCAGCGATGGCAGATCTACGGAAATTTCCGTACATCTATGGCTTTACGGAACCGTAGATTGCGAATTTGACCATCAACATAGCCAATAAATGTTCAACCTGAAAAGATACGGAAAGTTTAAACTGAAATCGGATCATTTTCGCTATTTTTCTTTTTGAAGTGGAAAATAAAAATTCGGAAAATAAATCCGTACAAACACACATTTTCGATAACATTACACTCGCTGGTTGGAAATACTGCTACGCATCGATTCGTATAGATAAAAGTGTATAATTTTATATTTCTTCCCGATTCGTCTTCGACTTGTCAGTCCATTGGCAGCTTATGTCGAAATGCTAATGTCACCTCGTGGTTCAATATAACCCGTTCACCAAGCGTAAGGGTAATGCTATTTTCAAAATAATAATTATTATATTTCTTGACCTGCTAAACGAAAAAAACATGCGACGACTTTCTGTACTTCCTCAAGTAGTAATTATCTGGGGTTTTAGTACCTTTTGGGTGTTAATAAGGCTAGTGGGTCATATATCGATTTTGAAACGACCACGGTTCCGTTTGTGTTTGTTGAGTCGATTTTATCTCTCTCTCCTTTTTTCCGAATGCTACCAGGACACTAAAGCGGATCAAATGGCGGACTCATTGAATCGGACTGTGTTTCACAGAAAAGTATTAGACTTAATTTTAATCGCGACAACATATTTATTTTTATGAACTAATCGTATCTAAACTACATTATTTAGACTTCCTCACAGTATATTTACGATACAACCCTTAAAAGTCGAGATATTTGATGAATAAGTAGTGGTATGCCATTCCAAGCGTTGCATTTTTCAGTCAGAAAATAATCCCATTCGAGCGGTATACTCAACGAACCATTCTGAAAATTTCAAAAAATACACTGAAGCCTTTTTTTATACGGATAATACGTACCGCGTAAAAAAACTGCGCAGAAAAATCCGCGAAACTTCGGAAATTAGCGTAAAAAACGCAAAAGAAAAAAATGATGCCGAATGTATTCGAAATGCATGAAGTGTCAAAATCTGGTGTAATCTCAAAAAAAAATTGAAAAATATCGACTCATCATGCAAAAATTTCGAGAAATCGGAAATCGAAAAGTTTTGTTAATGCCAAATGTCTTAGAAATGCATGAAACGTCGACATCTGGTGTAACCTCAAAAAATATTTTGTCGTGAATACGACTTAGTTTACTATGAGGCGCCTTTTCAAAATGTACCCTCTGAGGAAGTGATAAGTTTTTGATCGTGAATATCTCTTGTTGTATCTAACAAATTTTATCATATGATCACAATTTTATGATAAAATTTTCAGTTGTGTGACATCTGAAATAAATCAAAATTAAACTTTTCTGAAATGTTTGGTATAAACGAGTATCAATAATTCATAAGGCGCGTTTGCTTTTCTCGTATTTTTAAAGCTCATAGCTCATTGATCTGTGAAAGGATTTATATAATCTAACTACCAATAGAATCGAAATTTTTCAACCTAAACGTGTATAACAAAAGCATTGAAGTATTTCAATAGTACACTATTGTAAAACCTGTCTCATTTGACCCATGTCAACACCAGCCAATCAGAACGCGTTCTGAGGAAGAAAACAAAATATCTGCTGCTGTACAACAAATCGTTCGAGAAAAATGGTCCTTCTGAAAGGCAGGAATGAATCCCGTACAACATCCAGATAGTTTCTTTAAATGAAATGCAAATCCGAAATGAAATAATCGACATTAAAATTCTATATGTTGCTATTTTTATAGCCGTTAGGACCACCCATTAGTGAAAAAGCTACAAACGAAATCACGTAAAAAGAATCCTCTTAACAAAAATTGGATCAGTTTGGATTATATCGTCACTGCGAGCACATGTATTATGTGTCGTTTGCAAAGCTAATATCGCTTCCGACAAGAGCGATTACGTCACAGCTGCCAGTCGTTTGCATTGGTGAAAAAACAACGAAAAGGAGACAACGGTGGAGAGCATCACACAAAATCAGCCGTTCTGATGGCTCTAAAAGTTTTCTGAAGAACTATTAGGATTTCTTTTTCGCAAATCCTCAGTTTAGTGCAAATCTAGAACAGTTTGATTAGATTGGTGCACTTTTCGCTGTGTGAAATTCACAATAATCGAGATCAAGTGAAGCCTTCTTTGTTTTTGCGAAAAATGTGAAAAAGGGGAATGCTTGCATAATGCATTCAATTGATCAACTAATTGATATTCGAAAGTGTTAAGGAACATGTCAGTTGTTTTCGTATTCACGACATCCAGTTATGTCTCTGACATTACCCACCCGCCTTTCTTTTTTGAAAAAAAAAGTCAGAGGGGACTTAACAAAAATTCTGGATAACACTAGATTTTGACATTTCATGCATTTCATTATTTTACTAGCATTTATTCTTTTCCTAGCCTTTATAGTGACTTTCCCTAACAGAGACGACACTTGGGTATACAGAAGTTCACTTTGGCATTTTTTATAGCATAGACGCATTACTATTTAAACAAAGCCATTTCATTAATCTAAAATTAGTATTTGCATTATGTGCGATTCGGTAATGCCTCAGAGAGGGTTACTGAGTTGATCTGCAAGTCGACCTTCTGCAAATTTATGGTATACGCCACTCACTTCGCACGAGAGGTAAACATTCGTCTGAAGTCTACTTCGCATTCGAGAAAAACACTGGATGACCTTGATCACCGAGTGCTGGATGATCGTGATCAGCACCTGTAATTACCTAAACGTTCCTTTTCAGGGAATGCAAAATTCTAGAAGTATTTTAAAAAGGGTATTTCGCCTAGATACTAATAAGTATAGCTGCATCACTAAAATCTGCTACCTGACTATTAAGAACAAAAATTCACAATGATTTTGACACATAGTTGTGTAGTCCTACGTCAACAGTTCGAACAGCCCCATTGGGATAACCCTTGTAGTTTATTAACTACTATTGGACTCACAATTATATAACTCGCTTCCTTCTCTATGACTCGATGTTGTCATTCGGAAACCTATTACACCTAAATGCCATGGAAAATCCATCAATTTTAGGAATTTTCTTCATTGCTCCTTACAAATCTTTCAATGAGACTATTTAAATAGATATAGAAAGGTATTATCACAACACCAGGTGGATTAAAAAGGATTTTTAGTGGTTTAAGTTGAACCACTAGATAGCATTGGCAGTTCAACATGAACGGCTAATGCATTGATTAGTCGAAGACGAAACATAAAACTAGCAGAATGTTCTGCAGACTGATTTGGAAAGTCAGATTCCTTGCTAATTTATATTAAATTAGAAAAAAGCACTCGGAAGTCAATATAAAAATTGTCGGAATACTTCATATTCAAGTGTTTTTGAATGACTATTGAAAAATCACGTTTTAGGCTTGAAAGTCGATCCTTTGAAACTGATTGTAACCGTTGGAAATCTTTTGAAATCCATTTAATTTCAACCCCACTTCATTTTGTTTTCTAGGTAATGATTTAGCAAGGCATCTGTAGTTGTTGATTTAATCACACGTAGATCTAGAAGTTTTCTGGAGTATACAATACTGTTAGCGCTTCGTCTAGAAAGAACGAAGATTCAAGTGCTTTCTAAACTTTTTTCGTCCGGTTAAAAACTGCGCCATTTATATTGCGACAATCTGGCAACGCTGGTTCGATATCATCCAGCGTAGCGGTTGTTTCCGCGAGTCAGGAGGGAAGGAATGGGTACTGCACCGCATCAGAAAGTAAGGGAGTTGAAATAATGGATGACGAAACATTCGAGAAGGTAATTAATCAAACTGGGGATTTCGGAGATCACTCCCACACGTGTTCCAAAATACTCATCCATCAGCGAGGACCGAACGTTTGGTGATTAATACCTTCAAAACGGTGGAAGCTCTTTTGACGCTTTCGATGTACGATTACTGAATTTTTAAGCTCCCAGTCAGTTGCCACACACAAACGTGTGATTAAATGAAATCACTAGGCGCCACCTGAATCACCCTTTCAACTGTACTAATTTACTAGCCAAACAAACAATTAACTCTCTCGCCTTTGGACCTGCCTACCCCTGAGGATGTCCACAACGCCCAACGAACGTACCAAACGGCCATCATCGGCTCGGGTCATTAATTTGTCACATAAAACCATCGCGAAGAATGGCAATTTATTTGAATTTTTACAATTATCTGCTCTTGTTAATATTCTTCATCTTCGTGCTGATACTGGGGGCGGTGACCGGGCGATGGTGGGTGGGCTGGTTTGTTATAATTATTTCACAATTGTGCGTTATTTTTGTCGCGATAATCTCCCTTGGGTAGACCATTGCCAACGTCGGAATGTCTTTCATTAGCAATTATGCGTGCGGTTTTCACGTTTTCCGCTTGATAAAACTGGTGAGAACGTTTACTAATGAGAACCCGTTCCGTCCCTCGGTCGGTGACGTTACCGTAATTGCTTCAGTTCTCCCCCAAATTGCTAAATTGCTTAATAGTTTCCGGTGCACGGTACTGGGGTTTGCGAAAGACTCAACACATTAACGACTTCTTGAACGGTAATCCCTAGCACCGATTTACATTTCATAATTGCTTCAATTATTCAAACTTGCAACCATCTACTTATCACCACCCACGCCACTTATGTTTAGTTGGCTAATTCGGAATGCAAATCGTCTAACTTTTCGTTAATACTAATGAACAAGTTGAGACCACGTTCAATCAAAACACGGTCCTAGCGTCACAATTCCGGAACCAACAGTATCAGACCTTTTGCTGCATTCAATCGAGCCCAAGTATGTCGGAATTGGTTGCTTCATTCCAGAGTAAACAGTGCAATTTATCGGTTACGTCCTTTATTCCGTTATATGTACGGAATCGAATGTGTTCGCCATGATCTATTCATCCTCGATCCGTGGTCACGTTGTCGTAGCTTTCAAACGAGTCTCAGTTTGTCTGATTCGGTTCAGCCATCGCCTAGAAAATGTGCTGTTTGTCGGTTACGCCACTTTTACGATTAACTTCCGGAATCGGAAGTGTTCGCCATTACCCTTTTTAAGCTTGTTCTGTAGTCACATCGTAGCTTTCAAATTCAACTTTAGTTAGCTTGAATCGTTGTAGCCACCTCCGAGAAAATTGAGTTGATACACAGTAGTTTGGTTTGCCGATTATGTCACTTATCGGATTATCTTTGCGAAAAAAAAATCATGAAAAATCGAATCAAAGTTAAACTGAAGTCTAAATTTCTTTGTCCTCTGCAACCATTTCAATAGGAAAAATTAATATAAACATAAAAGACTGGATACAGCTTGGCAGTTCTGTTCAATGCGGTTATGTCTCTGATATTACCTATCCATTTTTATTCATCTGAATCGATGAATTTTCCAGGTGCAATACCCAGTAAGAAAGGATACAACAATACCAAAAATGTTTGCTAAATCATAATGGATACAAGAAATGATTTCACGGTAGGTGTTTTAAGAAATGAATTTTTAAAATATATCCAAAATAGAAAGCAGAAACCTTAGAACTGATGGTGTGTATCAAAAAAGGTTTCTCCGTGGAAACACCCTTGAAGTAAAACCAATACAAAAACCTACACTAAGCATTCAGAATAGCAAAAGTCACGTAAGTACCATCTTATGGAGCAAAAAAATCACATGTATTGACATTTATTCGTTCTCCCAAGTTGACCCTGCACTAAAGTCTGTCTACGTTAAACTTCGGACACTCTTCGTTAAGTGTAGACTTTGAAACGTCGCTGAAACCTTTTCACTTTTGTGACAGCTGAAATTTCCCACTTTATCTGATGGTACAACATGTTGACATTCAGTAAAATGACGACGAATCCAGTGGATGTGCATCTACGCATGTTTTTTTACAGACGGAAGCAAAATTCAAATACTAAAACTACCGAGGAGTATTGCGTTTTATGCTAGCAAATCAGATCATCAGCGCTTGCCTGTGAATTCGAAGGTTGAAAGTGGAATAAATCGGGAACTGAAAAAAAAACAAATGGACAAGAAGGTGGTAGCCATCAATGAAAAGAATCCCAATCTCTGTGCGGAATGTGGCTCGCAATGTTGGGAAGTCCAAATTATACGCACATAAAATCAACTAGAGGGCGTACAAAGTTGAAAAGAAGAGTAACGGCGATGACAAGTAAAATTTCACTGCAAAACGTCGTACTAAGAAGCTTTACACCAAAATTATGTAATCAAATTCTCAAACCTAATAGAGAACTACTGGGTTCTAGTTGAGCGAGAACTCATCGAAACTAAGATAGTGAGCTAAACATGTTCGAAACTATCGATGATTCCAAGAAAACATGGAGAATCGTCATCGCAGACCTATCTGAAGATACCATACGGAACCTAATGGCGTGTAAACCACAAGAATCTTGACGATTTCACAGAAAGAATGATTACCATCAACTGTTTCCAATGTAGATATAACTGTTGTTCTAAAATCACAGGTTTTGATGAAGATATACATCAATAGAGGAAACTTGTCACATTTGCTTAGCGGACTCAAACTGAATTGCTAAGTTGCACTAGCTGTTTCACCGGAACTGTTGTGCATTGTAGTGGTAATGTTAGCTACTTCTAATCCTTTTATTTATTTACAAAAAAAAAAAATCATTGATTTAGTTATCTATTATACATACATTTTCGATTGCATGAAAAGCTTGTAGAAATTTAAAGCCAAAAACTGGTGGAACAAGTACATTTTGTATTAGTGTTTTCCTATAACTAGTGGTAAGTAACACCATGTTCAAATTTTATTTTTAGGTCGACTTAAACATACAACTGATACACGTTAATCGTATATTACATCACAGTAAAAGAAATAAATGAGCGTTTCCAACAAAAAAGTACTTCAACTAGTCCACAGAAAGGGCTGTTATAAATTTTTATATTCTCACAATTTTATGTCTAACGGTATTAAAACTTTTTTTTCGTTCAAAACTGATCGTTTGCTAACGTTATAATTTTGTATCTCTGTATTTGCTTCACGAAACTAAGCTCTCTAGATTGCACTGTTTTCTATCTCATTCTAAGCCAAATGCAAAACACTGAGTTGTAACTACATCATACTCAATTTGTATTTATTATGTAAACATTATTATGTATATGTCTTAGCATCTCTCTTAGCTCATAACTATTACCTTAACTCTTTCTGTCTTTCTCTCTCTCTTTCTCTCTGTGTTCATCATACTCGTTTTTACTCTTGCTTTTTTCCCTGTCTGCTTGTGGTCTTGTTAGAGTTTCGCCTTTGCGAACCAAAATTACCCTTCTAACCTTGACTTATCCCGTCTCGTCTTCGCTATCACTAATTTTATCATTTAAACTGTTTCGCGAATCGGTTTCACTACCAACGGCAGCAGTGGCTGTAAAATTCGTACACACAAACACACTCGCATGAGCAATTCGAACTGACTGCGCGCGCTGACCTCAACACACTTCAACCACCTGTGCTAATTTTTCGTCTTTCTTTTTACTCCTGCTATCACCATAATAATCATGTGCATCGGTCGGAGCCTGTACCCGGTTTTCTTGCTTCTCTATCTTCCTTCAACTTTTTCGTATCTTTGTCTGTGTGGTGCATTTTCTTCATTTTCTTCCCAGTTTGCATTCCAGCCCATCGCCTCGCCTCAACCAGAACAACTACTCATTCTTACCGCTTTGGATTTTTTCGATTTCGGCTATTCGAGAACCGAAATAAAAACCCAGCTTCGCTACATCTTCTTACTTCTCTTTTTCTTGTTTTCTTCTATATGTCTTTTGATCAACATTCAAAAGAAAACACTTCCACAATCATCTCAACCAACACAGAACCACCAACCTGCACCGATCGCCTCCTGGATCCAAATTTGTAAATCGAATTACTCGCACTCTCATACCCCTTCCATCATGATCCTCGTTCAGCTCCTCCGTTCCGATGATGATTCTGACGATTCGCCAATCCAATGTCCAATTTTTTCTTCTACTTGCAGCAGTTCTAAGCGTACTTTCGGAAAAGCGAGTCCACCCTAAAATCCTTTCTGCGACAAGCTGCCTAAAACACCAGTCCGTTGAACGGGTCAGTACCCGTGTCTCGTTTTGTCCTGTCTCTGCCACCATCTAATCGATCGAACCCGATCGATCGATTGACCAATCAACCAACCGATCGCCCAACAACCAATCAACCACCCGACCGTCCCTTCGGTTGCAATCGACAATCATTCCCGGGCAGGGAAAAGCAAGGAAAGAGGATAGAGAGAAAGAGAGTGAAGAAAAAAAAAGTTAATTTCCGTTTCGTTCAGGACCAGGTCGTCGAAAGTGAAATTTTCCGATCCCGGGAGAAAACAAAAAGCTAAACCGGATTTGAAAGGGAAAGTTTTGTTGTGTTGTGAACTTTTCGTCGGTAGAAAAAAAACGAAGGCTTCAGGGAAGATAGTGTCACAGAAGAACTTGAAAGAAAATAGCGAATTGTTTTAGCTGAAATTTCTATTGATATTCCTAAACAACGTAAAGTTGTCTTCTACCAACACGAAGGGAAACCACCGATCGAAAAGGCCTTTTAAGTGCGTGTGTGAGACGGTCCGAAAAGTTCAAACCCCCCTCCTAGTAGGAGAAAATTTGTGATTTGAGCGACGGAAAGAGAAAGAAAACCAGTGCAATCTATCGTGAAGAGAGAGAGAGAAAGCAAAAGAAAAACTCTTCGCCTACAATTGTTCAATAGCGAAACATAAGCAACAAATTTTAAAAAAAGAAAGAAAACGAAAACTAGTGCACGGAACAACCCAAGCTTCTATTCGGTTGTTCTAATTTTCCAGTGTTGTGTGGAATACCGCCTGCATCCATTTGTTCCAGTGTTTCCAGCACATATATGTGCAAATTTTGCTAAACTTGGGTAAGCGCTAATTGGTTAAGGTTTTTCCCGATCCTTTTCCTTTCCAGTTTAAGGTTTTCTTTTCATGTGTGCTTCAAACCCTTCCTTCCGTTATGGGTGATAATATCACAAACTGGAAGGTTATTTGATTTTTGTTAAATATTGAAACTTTCTGATCCATTGCATTCTTGCTGAATAACTTATCTTTTTAAATTTTATCAGTATCTAACGAGAAAATAGATCGGAATAAATGACTTACGAATTCAACTATGGAATGAAAACTGCGAAAAAGTTACCGCAGAAACGGGTTCGAGTCCCGACTGTACGATTACTTTTGCGCAGCTTTCATTTATTAGTTTAATTCGTCGTAATTTATTATTGTCTTGTTAAAATGTATAGTAAAAAACATTTTAACAAGTTGATAATAAATTGTCAACTTATCTTTTTCTGCGTGGAATCAGGCTCGAAGAATATAATTTTATACCATTTAAATATTGAAAAACCTCTTCGAAAGCAAATATGAACAATATTTTGTTATTCTCTAAAATATCTCATTAAGAGACAATTTACATTTCCAGGAAAATTGCCATTGTTGCCAAACGCAGAATCAGTTTTCTCCACTGTCGTTGAACTGAGATTCAAAAATAAAATAAAACCTTATTCAGTTTGATCTTCTTAATAAAATAATGCTTTTCTTACAAATATTTATCTAGCGATAGCTGAGAAAATTCGTTTCGTTTCTCCGCTATCGCTAGATAAATATTTGTAAGAAAGCCTCAAACGACAAAATTTTAGCTCAGCAAAATGGTATGAATTGAAACCTGTATTGGTTTAATCGATCCAACGTTTCGACATAGGAATCCCCTTGTCTTCGAACCGAAACGTCGCAGCCATCAGTAAAGCTTTGTATTAAAACGCTGAACAGTGTCTTACCAGTTTGGTGTTCACATTTAATTCAGTTTCGGTTTCGGACCCTGGCCCCTCCCGAAATCAAAAACAGATAAATAATTATTTAGAAGGTCTCAGACATGTGTTACAGAAATAACAAGACAGTAAACGAAAAGAAATGTAATACAATAACAGTTCCAGTGGAAAAGTTTGAAGTGTCTGTTAAAAACACCCGTAAAAGGCACACCGAGAATTAGCAATATCAGCAATCTTCAGTAACATTATTTTTTTAATCTTTGGGCCCCTCCCGAAACGAAATCCTGGGAACGGGCCTGAGTCCTGACACCAAACAGAGGAAAGTGATACTCTTTTATCACAATGCTCCGTCTCACAATTTGTAATCGATGCGGGAACAGATTTAGGAAGATTGGAAGTGCTATCGCATGCGGCTTACTCATCAGATTTAGCCCTTTCAGATTATCACCTATTTGCGTCGCCAAGGAAATCGTTCAGAATGTCAAAAGAGATACATTCAACTTCCATTAAAAAGCCGCATTACTATGAAAAATTCGCTTAAAAAACGCAAAACTAAGGAAATTTTGCCAAATGTTTTTTCAAAATCCTTAAACGTTGCGATCTGGTGTTATTTCGAAAAATGTTGACCGTAATCAATTTTTTTTATAGTTATAGAGGTTTTAACCTTACGGTCATTCGCCTCTTCGGGCCAGAAAAACGTTTTGACCCTATGTGCGGGGCTGGGAATCGAATCCAGGTGAGCTACGTGAAAGGCATCGGCTGACCATCAAACCCGTCCCCTTTTTTATAGACATTTTAATGACGTTATTTATACGGTTTTATTGTGACTTTCGTACGAACTTTCTTTTCAAAACTATGCGGTTTTTGTGGCAATGTTCAAATTTATGCGTTTTTTGTGCTAATTTTAACAGTTTCTGTGTTTTTTTCATGCGAATTTATGAAACTTATTTCGTATTAGCGATATAATCTTCACGTCTAGCAAGTTGATCAATAAAACCGCTGCGACGTTGCGACTGAGACTGCAATTTGTTATCAACTGCCATAAGCATGAGACACTAAAGCCTCTCCTGAAGGTATGCATAGAAGTTCTCACAGAGTAAACCGAGAGTAACGAGAACAACAAATTTTGGTAATGTGATATGAAAAGATCGTTTAGCTGTTATCGACCTGAAAGCACAAGAAACTTAGGATGAATTTGAGCATATTGGGCTCTGGACAAAATCACTCATGATTTTATATTCGGTACCATCCGACCTGTTTTAATCGAATAGAGAATATATAATTTGAATGCATTTAAGGATGCAAATAATTCTTTCAATTCGACCGAGTGGACGAAAGGCTACTTCTTGTTTCGTCTTAGATATGCATGAAACGTCTTATTCCTGGTGTTACCTTAAACATTTTTTTAGTTTTCAGGGCCCCTAGAGTCGCCTTTATTTTGTTTGTAGGTAATTCTAGATTTCGACGTTTCTTGCATTTATAACACGAAAAAAGAAAACCTTATATATTTGAAAATTCGCATGAAAACAATCCAGAAAACTTCAAAAAGTCGCCTTCAAAAAACGGATATCGATGAAAATTCGCATTAAAATAACCGCATAACTCTGAAAATTCGCATAAAAAAATGCATAACTCTGAAACTCGCCTAAAAAATCGCTTTAAAACAATGCTAATATCAAACAGAGGAAAGTGATACTTTTTTATCACAATGCTCCGTCTCACAATCTGTAACCGATGTGGAAGCAGATTTTTGAAGATGCGACGTGCTAGCTATCGCATGCGTCTTACTCATCAGATTTAGCCCTTTCAGATTATCATTTTTTTGCGTCGATGGGATACGCACTCGCCAAGGAAATCGTTCAGAATGTTCAAAGAGATACACTCAACTTGCATTAAAAAACCGCATTATTATGAAAAATTCGCTTAAGAAACGCAAAACTAAGGAAATTTTGCCAAATGTTTTTTTTCAAAATCCTGAAACGTCGAGATCGGGTGTTATTTCGAAAAATATTTCCAAAAACGTCGACCGAAATCAAATTTTTTAAAGTTATAAAGGTTTTAGCCTTACAGTCATTCGCCCCTTTAGGCTAGAAAAAATTGTTGACCCTTTGTGCGGGGCTGGGAATCGAACCCAGGTGGGCTACGTGAAATGGATCGACTAACTCTCAAGCTATACCCGTCCACTTTTTGTATAGTTATTTTATTGACGTTTTTTTATACGGTTTTATTGTGACTTTTTCGTACGAACTTTCTTTTCAAAACTATGCGGTTTTTATGGCAATGTTCAAATTTATGCGTTTTGTGTGCTAATTTTCACAGTTTCTGTGTTTTTTCATGCGAATTTATAAAACTTATTTCGTATTAGCGATATAATCTTCACGTCTAGCTAATAGATCAATAAAACCGCTGCGACGTTGCGACTGAGACAGCAATTTGTTATCAACTGCCATAAGCATGAGACACTAAAGCCTCTTTTGAAGGTATGCATAGAAGTTCTCACAGAGCAAAACGAGACTAACGAGAACAACAAATTTTGGTAATGTGATATGAAAAGATCGTTTGGCTGTTATTGACCTGAAAGCACAAGAAACTTAGGATGAATTTGAGCATATTGGGCTCTGGATAAAACCACTCATTATTTTATATTCGGTACCACCCGACCTGTTTTGATCGAATAGAGAATATATAATTTGAATGCATTTAAGGATGCAATTAATTCCTTGAATTCGACCGAGTGCACGAAAGGCTACTTATTGTTTCGTCTTAGATATGCATGAAACGTCTTAGTCCTGGTGTTACCTTAAACATTTTTTTAGTTTTCAAGGCCTCTAGAGTCACCTTGATTTTGTTTGTAGGTAATTCTAGATTTCGACGATTCTTGCATTTATAACACGAAAAAAGAAAACCTTATATATTTGAAAATTCGCATGAAAACAATCCGGAAAAGTTCAAAAATTCGCCTTAAAAAAAACGGATATCGTTGAAAATTCGCATTAAAATAACCGCATAACTTTGAAAATTCGCCTAAAAAGTCGTATAAAAATAGCATACAATGAAACTTATGTTTTTATAATAAAATATAACATAACAAAACTGTAGCCCAATAGGGATCAAAATTTGTGTATGATTAACAGTTCAATTGTAACTGCTAAGGTGCACCAGCCGATCAGTTTGAACCGCTTGATACCGACGAGTCGAAGACGAAATGTACAGAATATGGGTAAAATGGATCGAAAAATTGTTATATCGTATCTACAAACGTAGAATGCTAACAATATTTGAGCAATTTTAAATATTATTCAGTTGACTCTCAAATATTATAGGGGAGATCGACGTGAAATCAGACTTTTTTTATATTACACCAGATCTAGACGTTCCATGCATTTCTAAGACATTTTTTCTACGTTTTTTCTACGCTGATTTCCAAAGTTACGCAGTACCAAAGTCATTTTTTTTTTTCAAATAATTGTTTTTTTTTTATTTACACCATATTTCAACTTTTCATGAATTTCTAAAATATTTGGCATCGAAATTCACAAAGTCACAATGTCGATTATTTAAAAAAAAACGTTTTTTGGACGATTCAAGAATTTCTACGATATTTGGCAAGAAAGAAAATTTCTTCAGTTTCCGGTTTTGTTACGCGATTTTTTACACTGATTTCCAAAGCTCCGCGTTTTGTCTTACGCGGATTTTCTAAGTTATGCGGTGGGTATCCCTCGTGAAAAAAAGTCTTCAGTGCATTTACATACGTCCTAGTTAAACATGATTTGAAGAAAAATATATCCATTCATCAAACTTTCCCCGAATAATCGACGCAGTTTAGTATAGGCCAATTTTTAGTAAAGAAAAATATAATTAGGCATTGTAAATAATAAAAATATGAAATATCTTTACGAAACTGTAACTGCAAGATGACACACCACTCTCGCGGAAAATTTTTTTCAGATTTTACTGTCTTGGCACAGCATCCACATTCTATTTTTTTGCGATGCTTGAATCTGATAACGCCGACAATGATATACAGATGGCGCTTTGATCGATTAACATCGTTTGGTTTTGGGCGGTAAATTCACAGTTTCCGTCGCTTGAACATTTTGAAATTTCGCAAATCAGCATTATCAGTGGCGTCTCGTCCTCATGTGCACCTCGTGCACTGCACAACCGGTCAAATTGAAGGAATTAACTGCATTCCCATCTCTATTTATTCGAAGAAATCAGCTCGCGATTTTTATCCACAGCACAATATGCACATATTCTTTGTGAACTCGAGTACTTTGACTTGTGCACCGAAGCTGCGTGTATTTACACAGATTTCATATACATCCAACTTAAAATTAGTATCTTTTGTCGCAGTGTTAGTGTCTTTTCCGTGCACATAAATTACTGCATAGAAGAAAAGGAATCACTCAGCTCAGCTCTGAGATTGGTTGTTCTCTCTGTCACACCTTCAGTGCTGCTTCAGTTGCAACGTCGCAGCGGTTTTATTGAGAGAGAACCGAATTCTCCTTATGTATCGATGCTACGAAATAAGTTCCCATCCAAAAGTATATAGTTATTTTATTGTCTTGAAAAATACAAGCGAATATCCTTTTCTCAATCTTTAGTTTTCAATCACAACGTACTGTTATATCTGATATTATACCACATAATCAGTGCTCAACCCGTGAATTTTGTCACGAGACGCCACTGAGCATTATTCAATTAATAACACTGTTAACAATTTTCACTAATCAACAACCTCTTGACACAGCTGCACGGCTGCATCACTCAAAATAATTGTTTCGACCAATTAATTTACTATAAGTTGATTGATACGCATTGAAACTAGACTTTTTAGTACTTGGACACCGCATCGCACTCCGAATGATCCTAGCTGGTTCATATTTGTTTTCGTCGATAAATTCGCAAAAAAGCTTGTGATCTAGCAAGGTATTTGCAGTTACTAGGAGAAAAAGAATTGATTTTCGTTACCTGCAGGAGTAGCTTTAAAAAAGGGTGTTCTATAGTACATTAAAGCTTCCAATTGACCTGCGAAGTTTTGGCATGATTTGGCAGGTTACCACTACTTCTACTCAAATCAAATCGTGTCAGATTCATTAACATGGTTTCGAAAAAAATCAGTTTTTTGTGTCCGCATATTAAATGGCTCAAGCTTTGCGGGGTTTGAATGACTTACAATATTTTTGTGTACCTTCAAAGTTTACTTAGACGATTCATTCCAGTATTGTATTCAAAACAATACTGAAATTTATGTTATTTACCAGAATATAACTTCTCTCCCTATGCCGATATCTCCTCTCTAAAGAACTGTTCAATTGAACTTTGATGCACATTCGAACTAAACAATACCAGAAACCGAACCGAATCGGAATGCTGGAACGTTGGTTGTAAATTTTTCAATGCTCCTCCAATAAACACATTCAACGGTAAAATGTGTACAGGAGAAGTCAATCATGGAATAGTTCCGCTGCATTCATGCCATTAATAAAGGGTAAACTAATGCTAGAACAACTCGGAATGCATCCAGAACGACCAGACGAACGACTAGTTTCCAATCAGAACTAGATTTTCACCTCATTACTGTGTTGTGCTGTAATAAAGCAAGCTACGGCCGAAGGATGAGAGGTCCTGGCGGCAGAGTTCACATCGTATCCATCAATATCTCAACAAATTATTACCGCTAAACATACAGAGACCGTAACGGTGGTCTTCAAGACCGCCGGACCAGTTCTCTGACCAAACACACACAATCGACAGGCTACATCAATAGCCTTCGAAGGGGAAATGTGGGTTGTGGGGGGGAGGTAGGGATGGATGAGAACCGATTGGATGCCAATGAACACAATCATTGTTACCTCGGTTGGTTGGACTAATGGACTAAGATCAAACAATGGCTGCCGGCAAGATTTCTACTAACCGGGAAACAGTATTTGCCTATTGGCCTTCCACGGACAAGTGGGTGGTGTTTGCAGAAGCAATCAGTTCCCAGTCCAGAAACGGGAACTTAACAAAGGGAAAATGTCAGCTGGGCTAAGTTGAATACCTTAGGAAATCTTTTTCCGTTGGATTAAACATTGTCTCCAGTCAGGACAGTACGTCAGTGAAAGTGAATATCAAAAATGGTGGTCCGTCAGTTCCGTGTTCCTCTATTTTTAAGGTCAATGTTCCGTGAGTGTGTGTGTGTCCTACGCCACCCTACACTGTCGTTTGTACGTACATTTCTGCACGTTGCAAGTAAATTCAAAAGAATTTATTTACTTAAACATCCAAACTACTCAGAACAGCTCAGCATCAGAAGGTCGTGACATTGTTCTGAAGGCAAACGACGACACTGCCGACGACGACGACGAGTGCACACGGGTGCAGCATTCATCGGTCGTCCGTCGTAACTTATTTATTGTTCAATTGACTTTAATAAACTATGACGAGAGAGACACAGAGAAAGAGTGATTGTATGTATGTCGTATTTCGATTGGTGTAGTTAACAGTGTTTGGCACCCTCCGGGATATGCGAGAAGCGAGAACTTCGGAGTCGACAGTGCTCGAAAGAGAACAAAATGGAGGAGACTCCAGCTTCTAGTCCCGCATTGTCTGTCAACCTCTCGACAGAACTGGTGACCGGCTGTGAGTGTATGTTAATTAAGGCAATTGATTGTGATCGTTTTCCAAACGAGGTGCACAACAAAATTGCTACGGTTCGGGTTCGGATTCGGTTTCGGGTCCACCCTGACTGTTGCCGGTGAGTGTGTTTGACTGAGAACGGACTGACTGACTGACTGACTGACTGACTAACTGGATGCTGTTCCGGACTGACGACGGTTAGTTCAAGCAGAAGGCGCTAGTTATGAATATTGAAAGTGATGGGCTGATTGCAGCAGGCAGCTTCGTGTCTCCGAGGTTAACACCAAATATTTGGCTGTTACTCGCAGCAATGCGCAGTAAATTTATGGAGATTTTTCGTGTTCGATCCCGATATAATTGGTTGAAAGTTCAAGTAGAATATGATAAAATAAATATATGGGCCGCTTGTAATCACACTCGATCAAAAACAACAATTTAGAACAGTGTTTGGTCATGTTTATAAGAAATAAATCAGTTTTTTTGCGTCAATATGTGACAATGGATGAAACATGGATCCATCACTTCACTCCGGAATACGGAATATTATTGGGAGTATAATTTCATTCGGTTCGTTTTTTCTGGGTCCAAAATGCGTTTATTTTAAAATAAAAAGAATTTAAATATTGATCAAAGTATCGTCCACAGAGCTTAAAATTATCACGCATTCTCAATGAGAGAAACTAATCCACCAGCCTCATTTTCAATATTTTACTGTCTCATTCGTAAATGACCGACACCAGAAGAAACGAAGAGAGACGAAGCATTTTCGTTTCGCATTGAAAAAAGAGAGAGTATAATTCATTTAGGGGTTAGCCAAATTTTGTGCTAGGGCACATAACCGTTTTCATTATTTTTACGTTTCGTCTTTGACTCATCAGTGCAGAGCAGTTCAAATTGAACTGCTTAGTGCTAAACTCGGCAGTTCAATTTGAACCGCTAAGCAGACGTAAAGTTTCTGCTACTTACAGAACACTTTTAGTTTTGCAACGGAGTGCAATGTCTTTTCTGACGTGCCGAACGAAAACGTGTTTTCGACTATTTCTGGCCGATGCAGGTATGGTCATTTAGGGGTTAGCCAAATTTTGTGCTAGGGCACATAACCGTTTTCTTTATTTTTACGTTTCGTCTTTGACTCATCAGTGCAGAGCTCTGCACTGATGAGTCAAAGACGAAACGTAAAAATAATGAGAGTATAATAGCCAACATCACTCTTTCCTCTATGACAATACGAAACCAAACTAACGTCTTCAGGGAGCATCAGCAGAATTTCAATTCTCATTCTTTCACCGATATATTGAAAATCTGTGACGCTTGGCTATAAAAAGTGACTAAAATATGACAAATCGAAGTAATTACATCCCAGAAACTCTTTGGAAACCAAACTTATCAGCCATTTTCGATTATCACAGCTTCGGTTAAATATCGACACTGCATACTATGGGATTTTCACTGAAAACCACAAATGACTGAAATGGCAAATGCAAGAAAAAAACACAATTTTGAAACTACTACATCACTTTTTCTCATATCTCAGGCAATGTTCGATTTCCATTTCGAAATACTGTCTCGCGCCTTTTGAGGTGATCCGATTTCTGTAGCCAATTTTCGACCTACCAGATCGTGCTGCATCCGTCGGAACAACCAGTAATCAGAAAGAGCAATGTCAGGAGAATATGGTGGATGCGGAAAAATGTTCCACTTGAGCGTTTTCAAATATTTTTTCACGACTTTTGCGACATGAAACCGAGCGTTGTCATGCAGGAGAACAGTTTTATCATGTCTCTGCTTGTAATCCGGTCATTCTTCTCGTGATGCACGGCACAAACGCATCAATTGCAGCCTGTTCGATGTAAAAAAAACCTTTTCTTTGTTGGCTTTGAATCAGCTACTCGCAAGTGAAAAATCACCTGTCAATGTCTCTCGGTTTCACTTCATAATGCACCCAACTGGCTTGCTCTTGAATCATTTCTATGGATTTCAATCGTACATAAACTACTTGATGAATCACGGTTAAAGATTCTGCAAGCTCCTCTTGAGTTTGACTCGGATCTTCATCGAGTAATGCGCCCAACTGTTTGTCCGAAATTTTCATTCTTCCTGCTGCAATCTTCATTCTTGAAACGTCGAGACCATTCCCTACATGATTTACCAGTTGGAGCGTTATCACCATGAACATTCACGTGAATTTGATGCGTTTTAACTGCACTTTTCTTCCATAGCAAACTTCCCGCAAATGCTGCTTAGTTAACAGGAAATTACTCATAATTAACATTAAAATTTAATTTAAAAAACTCCAAACAATATTAACTGCATATTAATGACAGATGTCTAACCTCTTGAAACCATCGATATCAGCTGTTACTGTTCACTATTCCTAACATTCAGAGTCGTCTTTTGAGAATGTCGAAGAAAAAGTCGCTGTTTCACAGAGGCAATGTACCGATCCACAAGTCGGTGCTTCCTCATCCACCATGTAGTCCAGATTTGGCCCCCGGTGACTACTAGCTGTTCGTTGAACTAAAAAAAATGCTCACCGGTAAAAAAATGAAACTCACATGTAGAACCAATTGCTAGATAAGAAGCCTAATTTGAGGTAAAAACAAACATCTCAACAAGCACGGCATCGTGAAGCTAGTGCTCAAAAATTTAAGCACCTCTACAAAAGTCTCTATGCAAAAATGACCTGCATAAAACGTCAAGATTTTGTGTCTTGAGAGAATCGATATTCTGGGTCTTTTTAAATTTCCAAAATCGAAAATTTATTTTTGTGCCTAATTAAAAACGTCGAGATCTATAGTCATCTATATTTTTTATGTTTGGAAAAAAATCGATGCTGAGACGTAGAAAAATATGAGATTTCCGAAATCGAAAAAAATGTTTTGATGCCAAGAGAAACGTCAAGATTTTGTTTTTTTAATCTCGACTCTGAGACGACCACAGAAAGCAAATGCTAATTGCAAGTCACATGAAATGTACATGAAATTTCCGAGATCGAAAAAGTCAAAAGACTTAGAATTACATGAAATGTCAAGATTTTGTGTTATCTCAAAAAAAAATTTTTTTTTTTGAAAAATCTCGACAGACAAAAACTTTGAGATTTCTGAAATCGAGTTTTTTTTATGCCCAGTGTCTTAGAATTGTATTAAATCTATTCAAGATAACATCAGATCTCACGTTACATATAATTCTAAGACATTTGGTATGAAAAAAGACAATTTTCGATTTCAGAAATCTCAAAATTCTGTCGAAATTTA
Source organism: Malaya genurostris (assembly GCF_030247185.1). Taxonomy (NCBI): domain Eukaryota; kingdom Metazoa; phylum Arthropoda; class Insecta; order Diptera; family Culicidae; genus Malaya; species Malaya genurostris. Next base: position 16,683,324 of record NC_080570.1, read on the forward strand.
AAAAAAAAAGTTTTTTTTCAGATAACACAAAATCTTGACACTTCATGTTATTCTAAGACGTTTGGCATAAAAAAATTCGATTTCGTAAATTTCATGTGACTTGCAATTAAAAAAATTATTTTCCGTTGTTTTGTGTTGAACCACAAGGTGCCAAATTTCTAAGGTGAAAATTCTAATTATTTTCAAATATCGTCTTCGACTCATCTGTGCAATAGCCGTTCTATTGATGCAACTTGGCAGTTCAATTTGAAGCTGTCTACCATCAACCTAAGCTCTCTTTGGGCAACAGCTGTGTTCGTTCACTAATGTGACGAACGAACACTGAATGCAAGTGACGATTTGAGCCAAGAACAAACTTGAACTTGATGTTGAATTGATTTATCTGTGTTGACGAGTTTCAATACCCGATGAAAGGAAACTTGTTTTTAAAATGGCACAAAGCACAAAATGTTCGTCATAACGTTGTTGTAGTTGAATATGCGCAAAAATTAGTCTCCATCGGTCACAAATTTGCATCTCGGATCGGTCTAAGAAGCAGTCGTGGTTCGATCGTGTACAAAAATATTCATACAGCAAGGAAAGTGAAAAAAACCACGGAAGGATTTTATGTTTCGAATATTTAAAAAGTTGATCTCAGCTCAGCTCCTCCAACATTCAAATGCCAAGTACCGAATTTCCATCTCAACAGCGAGCAGCCCGAAACAAGCCATACGAGCAATTCTGCTGACGAACGTTTTCCAGGAATGTGCATCTCGTCCGTCGATCCATCTGCAGAAACCAGTTTCCAGCGGAGATTGGTTTGACTCTCGACGAGAGCCACCGGCTTAACCTTGAAAAGAGCCAACCACTTTTTGCACTTGTCTGTGTCTGTGCAAGTCGTCTGTCCGCACGAACCGAATGCTCGAGAAGAACTTCACTGGCTAATTCCTGCTTGAAGCCATACAAGGCACCCGAATGGAAAACACGTATCTTTTTACCTCTCTCTCTCTCCCTCTCACCAAACGGAAGAGCTCTCGAGTGTTGTGCTACAAGCGAGGGTCAAGTTCAAGAGTCTGGCTAACTGCTGGCTGCTAACGGGTGCATAATCATACCCTCATTAGACACCGGTCAGCCGATCACGACTTAATCTGGCACTGAGTAATGTGAAAATTTCTTCTCTATGTGGTAATCGGATATAATTATTGAATGATCGAATGGTCACTTATGAACTCCCATGAGGTTGGTTGACAGCGTCCCCTTCGGTCCAACTCGTTATGACAAAAGCTTGAAGCGAAACCAACCGCAATACGACCATAAAAGCATGCTCCAACACAACACGAGTGACTCCACCGAGAGCGCAAAGCCAACAGCAAAACAAGAAACGAAGAAGACACTTTCAAGGCCAACCACTTCTTCGGTGCGTCGGGGTTGACCAGTCAGTCTGTCGATCGCGCTACGACGCTCTGCAGCGGTGGTAGTGTGTCTCACCTTTGGCCACTCACACCACACACCATAGTCCAGTCCTGCCGGGGAATCTTCGGCAGTGTGAAGTGCCCGTTCCCCAATACACACGGAAAGTCCTTGGCTCTTTCGTCGATTGGGACATGTGTTGGGGACGGTGTTGTTGTGTATTTGATAATGGAGACCAGCATGCCCTCTCCGTAGTCGTCATCAGATGCGCCCGTATTAGCGAACGGGGTGGCTCTGAGTCAGCTTTGACCAATTGAACCTTTCTGCGTCAGACAATAGCCTCGAACTATCTGCAGCCGTAAAAAAATAGTGGCTTCATGTGGGAATCTATTTTCAAAGGCACCTTCGTTCGAATGCTTTTACGATTAACAATCTATGGGTTCTAACGATCTGAGTGCGAATCTCGTCGAACCTATTTTCTCTTAGGCTGTGGATTATGATCCGTTTAATGCTTCAGTTTGAAGAGCAGTCTTCATGAAATCCAAATTTTCTAATTTACAAATTTTCTAAAAATCAAATACAATTTTCAATATGAAAACAAAACGAAAACCTGTTTAAACTCTGCTAGTGGTGCGATATTGTCTTTCTCTTGTCATTCACGTTCGCATAAAAAGTGAAAAAAAAAATAGAATAAATACATTAGCAGCTCACGTTGCACTGTTAGTGCAACTTGGTAGTTCAATTTTACTTCAGTGGCACTGATGTCTCTAACGAAAACATGTTATAGCTTGCTGGTGGAACAGTTTGTAGTCATTTAGGCATTTGGTTTAATAAACTTGATTTCCGTTAAGTGCATCTGACTGTTTTCCTTTTTGTCTTTCTCTATGAAATGGTATTAGAACCGGCTATCGAACGGAGCCTCGGAGACCCATAGTGTTATATATCAATCGACTCAGCTCGACGAGATCGGAGAATGTCTGTGTGTATGTAAGGAACATGAGATTTCCGAAATTGATTTTTTTGTTGATGCCAAACGTCCTAGAATTGCATGAAACGTTGAGATTTAGCGTCATATTGAAAAAAAATTGAAAAAATCGACTTTCCCCAGAAACTAGATTTTTTCAAAAAATTTTTTTCAAGATAATGCTAAATCTTGACGTTTCATGTAATTCTAAGACTTTTGGCATCAACATTTTTTTTTCTTTTCGGAAATTAAACCATTACCAAAAAGCATAGATTTTGAAAAAAAAAGTTATTTCACCGAAAGTTACATGTGAGTGATATGAAAGTTATTAGTTATATGCATGATCATTGAAACTCTAACATCAACAGAAAAAAGACTGGAATCCGAGAGTTGTATAATTTTAATTCTGAAACGTTTTTAAATCAAATACTGAACAAATCAAATTACAAAAATCACTAGATCAATTTTAGGAAAAAAGGTCAACCCCGTTTTCCTCGAATCCAAAGAAGCAGAACGTCGGTGAAGAAATTGCCCCGTAATAGCATTTCGCTCAGTGTGGAATGATTCAATACTGTTGGAATCTCGCACTGCGAACGGTGTACCCCAAACTGATTATTCTATTTCGGATTTGTGTATTACAATCTAAGAATGTATCGTAAAGCTCTAAGAGATTTCAATCCTGGTTCGAAGCAGGGCCGATTTGTTGACTTTCTTCGATATTTTTTAGCATTTTTCTCAAATGTACCAGATCCGCAGCTTAATGTCAGTGTCAAAATTGTCCGGCAGTAGAACTTCTCACAGTGTGGATTTATTGAACACTGAAAAATTTTTCGCAATGGTCTTCTATTTAAATGTGGCTCTATTTTCATTCGAATCAAAATGGGCGACCATTCGTTAAAAACATTGTATTTTGTTGTAGTTTTCCAAAATACGCTCTGGTGACAATAATGAAGAAAGACGTAGACCTACGTCTAAACTTTAATTAACTCTTATTTGAATGGCGAATCGAAACTTTCGTAATCTAATTGGTACTAATGAGTAAAAAGAATGTTTAAATCGCTCGACCTCTTTTTGGTTCTCCTGTCGTGTAACAATAATGCTCCATGGATTGAACAACATTCAATTCAATTGGTTGACTGTTTTGCTCGTTTTGACCCAAGAGAATTCTCAATTTGGCTGCATTCAAACATTTTATGGCGACAAAATCAGTTATAAGAGCTTTTTGGTTATAAATTGAATGACTAAATCGATCGTCACAAATTTGTTTCCCTCATATCAATTAAAAATGCTCATAGTTTGAAACCATACATCGTGAGTTCCTGTTTTACTAGCGAGCAAAATGTGTCACTGAAAACATTCAGTTCAGTTCATGCCATTGGAATTTTGCGTGCCCTATTTTGGCACAGAATTTTGCCTTGATGCTCGTTCATACAAAACATTTTAGAAAACTTTAATTTTGAACTATTAGTGGTAATCACATATGACTGGAAATTTCATCATAAATTGCTGAACATATTTTCGATGGTATGAAGTAAAAATTATGTTGCTGCATTGAGTACAACAAGAGATCTTGTACAGAGTGAATTTTGAAATGACGCCCCATGGTAAAGTAAGTCGAATTCATGACAAAACCTACAAACTCTATAGTGCTGTTCGAACTGTTGGCGTAGGTCGTCACAACTAGTACCAAAAGCACTGTTAATTTTGGTTTTGAGTATTTTGGCAGCCGTGTTCTGGTGTTCTTTATATACACTAAGGTCTTTTTCATGCGATCTTTTTTTATGCGACTTTTTTTATGCGAACTTTCAGAGTTATGCGGTTTTTTCTATGCAAGTTTCAGAGTGATGCGGTTTTCTTTTATGCGTTTTTTATGCGAATTTTCAGAGTTATGCTGTTTTCTTTTATGCGGTTTTTTTTATGCAAAGTTTCAGAGTTATGCGGTTTTTTATGAGAATTTTCAGAGTTATGCGGTTTTCTTTTAGGCGGTTTTTTATGCGAAGTTTCAGAGTTATGCGTTTTTTTTATGCAAGTTTCAGAGTTATGCGGTTTTCTTTTATGCGTTTTTTTATGCGAATTCTCAGAGTTATTAAGTTTTTTATGCGGTACGTAAACTCGCATAAAAAAAGGCTTCAGTGTACTTATTTATATCTATGTGAAATATACACACGCAAAAATTTAGCTGTACATGTGACCTAATCCCTTATACGATGCATTCGGCTCATAAATGTGTGTGCTTCTGTGGCTCAGTCGATAACCGGATGTACTTTGTGATCCAATGATTCTCGATTCAAGTCAGTATTTTTTCGTTCAATGAATTTCATGTCATGGAATTTTCCAATCACGTTTTTCTTGCACGTAAATTTCACTGCGACGCTCCATTTATGTGTAACTTTATAAGATGTAAAATCACAGGGTTTTTATTTGTCGAAGTGTGTACATTTGAAAATTTTTTTTTTGTATTTTGATGCCCCGAAAAGATCGTTCAGTTTGTTGGTAGTGCTGAAGAATGGTGTTGATCAAAATCATCCTGTACTCGATGACCGAGAATTTCGTTCGAATGTAAAAAATCAGATGAGAGTGATTGCAAAGTGAATTTATGTACACGGAATCGTCGTCCCTGTTTGGGAAAGCTTGGTAAATAGGGACAAGTAAACGTTGTTCGTTTTTAGTTTAAGTTTTGACCACCAATTATCCAAATCTGTGGTTCACAATCTTTTTTTTTTATATTCCGGACCCTTTGGAACTATAAAAGTTCTCCGCAGACCTCTACGATTAAAATTGATTTGGTACGCTAGAAATATATTTCACTCATTTTGAAAATCACACTGTATAGACGTAAAATGACACAAGTTTAAGAAAATGATAAAATGATCGTTATATTTATTCAACACCATTACACTGAGGTCTTTTTTACGTGGTTTTTGTGTTTTTTATACGCGGTTTTTCATAAGTTTTTTACGTGAATTTTCAAAGTTTCCCAGTTTTCTTCTTTTGTCTTAGAAATACATGAAACGTCGGATCTGGTGTTATCCTGAATTTTTTTTAATCAACTCTGACAAATTTTTGATTAAAAAAAACATTTCTTTTATATTACACTATATCGCTCAACGTTTCGTGCTTTTCTAAGACATTTAGCAAAAAAATGGAATACCGGAAATCTCAAAATGTTTGCAGTCCCAAGTCGATTTTTTTCAAAAAATATATTCTTTAGATTACACCAAATCTACACGTTTCATGCATTCCTAAGATATTCTACATAAAAAATTCTTTAGTTACGCGGTATTATTTAGGAGTCCGCGAACCACAAGGTGAGAATAGCGGATCTAAATTATAAACTTTCGTCTACTCGAATCGATGCGTAGAAATTTTTCCAAGCAGTAACTGTTGAGATATCGATAATCTGCTTAAAAATCAAGCCTCTTTTTGTATGTTACGTGTTAGTTTTCCGAATTTCGAATTTGCACATAAAAAAACGAAGACGTATTCCTACGTCGAAATTCAAGTTATGAGTTTGAAACAGCAAGCAGCGAATTTTGCCCATGATGAATTTTCATGGGAAATAGATATTTCTCATTATTTGGATCAATTTAATCATAAAATCATGACCAGCTGCCATGATTTCATGAAAAGATAAAATAATTGATTTTGTATTTTTTTTAATGATGATAGGTTTTTTTCCTTCGTGTTATAACCAGATAATCACTATCTGATGGTTGTTAGCAATCTCTCACGTCTGCTTAGTGGTTTGAGTTGAACTGGAAAGTTGCATTTACCCTTCAATTTGAACTGCTGTGTACTGAAAAGTCGAAGCCGAAACGTTAAAGACAAGGTCGTTCACAAATCTTTCTACGATTGTTCGGGGAAATGATCCTTTCCGGTTCAGGAACTTGGACTCGGACTTACGGACTTGTTTTCAAATAAACAATTCAGTTTCCGTAGAAGTAAAACCTTTTGCTCACCGGCGGAGGTGTAAGTTTGCTACAAGGGTATCTCTAAACCAACCGAATAATTTAATTTTATTTCCAGTGCGACCTTGTTCGACTTGTGCGATGCCCGTTTTGCTACAGGGGCCAGGGAGACGGGGGTAAATGTTTAATTATGTAACAGTTTCAACTGAGCAGAAACGGACAACGGCGGTCACTTGTTACAACAATTGCGAAGGTGCACAATAACAGCAACAACAAACATCGAGAGTTGCCTAACTTCTAAAATCTAAACAAAACGCGCTCGGACAAAGTTCGTTGGTGAGGAAAATCGAGTACGCACACCGGTTCTACGGCGGGGTACGATGGAAATTAAAAACTGCACGTTGTTTTGATTTATCCCCAACCGAAATGTAAATCATCCTTTGCTTTGTTTGGACAGTATTTGTTTTTTGCTGCCTACGATCTCGTAGTCGTCCGTGGCTGGTCCGAGAACGGTGTGTCAGTTGAAATGTTCCATCTTGACCGTCGGGGGTCGGTCGGGTTGTGTTGACTCAAGGTTAATGGTTGGTTATTTCTTGGTCAATATGAACGAACAATAACACCAGAAGAAGAAAAAACTAATTAATTTCAACTGAAGGCGATGAGTTTCCTTTCCGCACGTTGCCACCGGGACTGAAGTTTCTATTGTCAGTCGACTTCGGAAACGAAGTAAATGGTTCAATTTTTGAGTTGAAAAGATCACTCAAATATTTCCCGCTCGCGGCGGAACGTGTTGAAATTCAAATGGCATCACTTACACGTCGGGTCGTCGTTACATCGAATCCGGCCTTTTTACAATCCGCCTTTGTCAACTTCAAACGAAACTCAGTTAGTCAGTTAGTCTGCTTGGATGAACTGACTATTATTGCATGAGTTGACTGACGACGTTAGGCGTTTTCCATTCCGATCCTCCCGTCATCCATTGTTCGCCAGAATCTCCGGACAGAATGTCACACATTAAAACATTTTGCGTGCCAGTCCATTTCGTTCCGGACACATGGACTAATGCGCGTCCAATTCGTTGCTAAAATTGAAACTTTATTGACCATTGCCGAGCCGCAGTTACGCTGCCGCAATTTGCAAGGAATACGACTTCCAACGGTTAAAAGCGTCACTGGCAGGCCGCCAACGAAACGGTCCGATAGTACCGGTACTGCTCGTCCCATGGAAAACATTCACTCGAATGTGCTTCGCTAAAGTGCCACATATCGGGAACAACATTAGTCGAACAGTCAATTATTGCTGCCACCGGGGGCCACTTACAAGAGAGAGATAGGCCACACCGATCCGATCGTAGTCATTTGGCAAAATTTTGGGATTCGTTCCAATTTGCCTTGCCCCACAGTGTTGCGGGAAAAGAAGCGGAAGATCGATCGGTCACATAAATCACCGATAAAATGGGAAATGAGGTCAGGTAGAGCTGGGCTGGAGCTGGAAGGCGGACGTTAGCCACCCAAAATTGAAGTGTTATTCAACAACGGCTTTCGCGATCGATTTCTGATAATCATTTAGAAGCCAAGTCGGGGTTCACTCCATCATAAAAATCATACCTTTCTTATAGACCAATATTAGGCTGTTAACCAACGCATCAAATTTAGGGGTTTTGGTACAGTATGGGTACCGATTTGTGCTAAATGGACATAGTTCCACATAAACTTCTAATGCACTGATGAATCGAAGACGAAAAGTGAATTCCTATTGAAACAGTCTCATTAAAACATTTGTAAGATTGTATCCTCGGTCATTAGTATTGCGAGCTTATCAAATAACCTAATAGTAGAGTTTCAAACGAGTCTAAAACTCGAAATCTATTCTTTTATCTCTATCTTTTTTTGTTGTATTGTAAAACACTGGGTTTTGTCGGTTACGTCACATATAAAATTACATCTCTCAAAAAGGTAATCTTCGCCATAATCCTTCCAAATTTGATTGACATTGTTAGCTTTCAGAAAAGATTTTTTGAGTAATCTTCAGGAAAATTCAGCCGATGAAGAGTGTGTGGTTAGCCGTTTACGTCACTTATACCATTATATCTCCTATTTGATCTGCGAAATTGATTCATAATTCGATAGTAGCTTTCAAATGAGCCTAGACTTGTTAAAATCATCTCAGTCAACTCTGATAAAAGTGAGCGGTAAAAAAACAACGCGTTTTGTCGTTTTATACCATTATATCTTCGGAAAAGGAAGTGCCAGTCTTGTGATCCTCGAACTTAATCAATGGTCCAATAACATCTTTCAAACGAGCCTAAGCTTGTTGGAATACATTCAGTCATCTCCGGGAAAATTGCGCGCTAGAAAACGACTCGTTTTGTCGCGTACGCCACTTATACCATTATATCTCCGGAACCGGAAGTGCCAGCCATTTGATCATCGAATTTTATCCACAATTCAATAGTCAATTTCAAATGAGCCTAGATGTGTTAAAATCGGCTTAGCCATCTCTGAGAAGATTGAGTGATTAAAAAACAACGCATTTTGTCGCTTACGTCACTTAAACAATTCTCCGAAACCATAAGAAACAGCCACCATTGATCTTCGAACTTGATCAACGATGTAATAGTGGCTTTCAAACGAGCCTAAGCTTGTTGAAATCGGTTCTACCATCTCCAAAAAATCGAGCAGTGAATTTTTTTTTGAAAAGTGGACATTCATACACAGATATATACACACATACATACACAAACATTTTCCGATTTCGTCGAGCTGATTCGAATGGTATAGAGCTCTGTTGGCTCTGTTCGAAAGTCGATTTATCCAGTAATTCTAATACCTTTCTATAGAGCAAGCAAGAGTGCACTTAGCAAAAACCGCTACCAATGCGATACCAGAACCCTTAAATAACTACTTTTTTGTTGACGGCCGGGAAGTCGTCACTAAATTTTGTTCTTTCGGTACTTCAGTAAAGACATGGGACTACGGTGTTTTGTCGTTTACGCCTGTTTAACGCTTTGTGTTGAACCGTTAGGTGACGTTAGCAGTTCAACATAAACTGCTAATGCACTGATAAATCGAAGCCGAAACGTAAACACCTGATGAAGTCGATGTGAAAGCGTCTGATGCGGTTCTCTCAGTCTCACAAATTCCGTTAAACATATGGTTGCTTATGGGCGCCATAAATTCTGTGGCCCAAAAATCCATCGTTATATGTGGAAGATTGTACAGGGTTGCGCAAAGGAACCTGACACATTTTGTTCTCCGATTAGACTGGAACGAAACACGGGAGGGAGAAACCGAACGGAAAGTAGAAGAATGTAGGTTTATTTTCGTCTAGTAGTTTTCCATCATGAAGCACTGCAGTGTCACTCGCCGCCTTTTTTATTTATAATATGTTTTTGTAGAATCAGTCGTACGTCGCGAATAGTTGTAACGTACGACTGATTCTTCAAAAACGAGTTAGAAAATAAAAACGCGGTGAGCGACACTCCAGTGCTCCATGAAGGAAAACTACTAGACGAAAATAAACCTACATTCTTCTACTTTTCCGAAACCGTGTTCGTTTTCTTCCTTCCTTGTTTGGTTCCAGTTTAATCGGAGAATAAAATGCTTAAGGTTACTTTGCGCAACCCTGTAGATCAGGGGTTCCCAAAGTGATCGATATAGACCCCTTGGGGTCGATATCCTTTCTCCGGGGGTCGACGTAAACGAAAACTGACTATGGGGGTCGACGAGGTCTAGAAATCGATCCCATATTGTTTGATATAAGTTGTTATTTTAAATATTCACGCTAAAACAGCTGTGTTTATTTGACCATTCGCAGAAGTTGGTAAGTATTTTACATCAATATTAAAAAAGCAAGAAATTGAATTTTCAAAGGAATTTGTTGATGGGGGTCTAAGGCCTAAGTTAATTTTAGTAAAGGGGTCCATGACCAAAAATAGTTTGGGAACCCCTGCTGTAGATTATACGACCGCAAAATGCGTTTTATTTTGAAGTCATTTGCTGTGAGCACGACATCTCAAAAACTAAAGAATCATCATTCCAATTTTTCCGATGTTCCCAATTACTAAAGCTAGCTCGTGAACAAACGGTATCACGAAAAAAAAATTTTAAATTTTATAATTTTAAAAATTGTTATTGTTTGTTCCAGATTTAACAGGAAATCAAGACATTTTTTTACGTTTCGTCTTCGACACGTTAGTGCATGGCAGTTTATGTAGAACTGTTATGCCACCTAGCAGTTTAACATAAACCGTTAAGTCAACCTTTGGAAAAAAACTTCTAAGAAAAGGAAACTGGAAATAAGGCACTGTGAAAAATATGTACACTGAGGTCTGTTTTTGTGTTTTTTTTTATGTGTTTTTTTTACACTTAAATCCCAGGAAGTGCGGTTTTTGGTTTTCTCTAAAGAAAGGTAATAGAATTGCTAGAGAAAACGGTCCTTTAATCGGAGCTCCGAAGACCTATAGTGTTTTATGCCATACCACTCAGTTCGACAAGATCGTTTTGGCATGTGTGTGTGCGTTTTCTCTATACAATCAATTTTCTCGGAGATTGCCGAACCGATTTCTATAAGCTTAGGATTGTTTTAAAGCTACTCTTGGGTTGTGAATCCAATTCGATGATCAAATGACTGTCACTGCCTGTTCCGGAAATATATTGGCATCAGAGATGCCAGGTCATTTTTCCAAAAATCTGTGATCAAGCCAAAAATCTGTGCCCGTTTTCCGTACCATAATAGCAGATCAAAATCAATTTGGTGAGCAAAAAAAAAAGGTCTCACTACCAACACTCTCTGTAGCATTTTCCTCAACTGCTCTGTACTTTTTGGTGCTAAACTGTGCTCGATTTAAAAAATCTGTGAAAATCTGTGATTTTTTCCAGAATCTGTGAAAATCTGTGATCATTTTCAGAAATCTGTGAAAATCTGTGTCATTTTTAAAATCTGTGTAGAAAATTGAAAATCTGTGAACCTGGCATCCCTGATTGGCATAAGTGACATATCCGACAAAACGCATTTTTTTTCATTTTGATCAAGCTCAAATGCATTAACGCTACTTTTTTAACCTAATCGAAACAATCTGAATTAATTTGTATTGAAAATTAATGTTGTATCGGGAAAAGTTCAATGTTGTATATAAGAAAAAAGTTTACAAGATATCAAAAAACCTCTGCGTGGTATACTAGATAATGAGTTTATAAAAGTCTCCTCAAAATCTTAAAACAATCGATAAAGATTTGTAGCAGCTATGAGCTCGCTCGATTTAGAAGATCGTATTTCGAGAAAAATGCGTTAAAAGTTATCTCAAGATGCACGAAACGCCTTCGCAAATTGTCGCGAAAAAGCAGTTCGATATTCGTGTTGACCACAAGACATTTTTCTCATTTTAGAAGGTTTTAGGAAAAAATTAGGTTCACAAACAAATTTTTGATTTTTTCAAAGTTCCATGGTGACCTTTCCCCTTATGCGTTTTTACGCAGTATTTATTTTCCGCTTAACTAGAATTTGAGTGTGTTTCCCCAGTATGATTATGTACGAACCGAAGACACACGAAACTTTTCCTTCTTTCGTGGTCTTCGGTCGAAACACAAAATATCTTTGTCAATCGTTTGTCACCTACGAAGGTCAACTGGTGGCATGTTATTTCTCTTAGTAACCTACTTACTACGACGGTAAACCTTTTGTGAAATCTGACAACAAAAAATAAATGCATGCAAAAGTTAATTAAAAGTTTTGCTAACAATCTCTAAACAACTGCAGTATTTCAGACCAATAGTGTTAGCTGACTCAAATTCTATAATACTACATTGGTAGGTTATCTTCCTAGTTCTGGGCGAAGTTGGCACCTCTAGATCTGTGTTCAGCAGACGACACACCGCATTTCGTAGTCAGCCGCCTGCTACTGGTCAGACACTGTTGTGTGCCACTCCTAATATGGAAGAAAGACGCATACGTACTCTACTTCCGCTCTCTCGCTTTCTCATTCTATTTCTCGAACGCTTTCTTATTCTCTATCAAGTAGAGTCAGACTAAGTCTCTAAGAGACAAAATATTAAACACTGTTCTGAAGTTACACACTGTGATGAAAACAATCTAGATTGAATTAATTTTTACCCTAATTTGGGTAATGCTTTTAACTAGAAACTCAGTGAACAGAAGGTAAAATAGATTCTGTGCATTATGGAGTGCAGTAAAATCTTGAGTAACTCAAGTTGAGTAGGATTTCTGACGATCTTATTCTGTGATTTTGTTTGTTAATAAGTCGGAATTGTGTTATTATTCCGTTGAACCTCTCAAATATAAATGAACTGCCATTTCCTATGACCTTCCCGTCCGTCCAGCTATCACCCATTAAACTACGGATGATTGTTCTCAGTACGCCATAATAACCCTGCCCTGCTCGGCATGACAACCGCTCCACCGACCCCGGGGTAGCTACCCAACCTGTGTCGGCTTGATCTTTTTCAAGCTCTGTCGGTACCATAAAACCAATCGACAAAATTTAGCACTTGTTGAACGTTAACCTTCGGTCCTGCAGCAACAGCAGCAGCAGGTACCTCCACCACCCTCTCGAGGAATGACCAATTAACCGAAACAAAACAGTCATTCGAGTGGTGGTCGGTCGAGCAATTCACAGAAAAAAAAGGCGTAACGTAAAAAATATGAGGAAATGTTCCACCGTGTGTGTTTTTTTCCTGGTGGAGGATATTCGTTCTTTGATGCCGACCTGCGGGCGCGCGATGAGTTGTGTATGCTGCCGCTGCCAGGCGTGGGTGTTATGCATACGGGTCGACTGATCGCCACTGTGTCTCACTTCCATCAGGTTTCAGCGATTTTTTTTGTTCGTTGATTGCTGCTGATGTTTTGTTTCAAAAATAAACCATTATATTCGAATAACTGTTGCCAAATGCACTTCAATAGCAAGCAGCAACCTTCGGTGAATAAAACGCAAATCCCCTCCTTGTAGCGGCAAAAAGCAGACAGGCAGGCAGCCGCAGCCACGGACACACGTTTGATGAGTTTTCGGTTCGGTTAGCTTGTGATCTAGGTGAGAGAGAGAGAAATACTAACAAAAAAAAAACGAACCGAATGGAAAATTGACCACTGAATCGAAGAGTACTCTGTAGCTGGCGACTCAACAAGTGTGTTTCATGTTAAAGCCATTATGCCGATGGTGTTGTTGATGATGCTGATGATGTTTGGCAAGCTTTGGTTCTCGATGGTTGGTTGATGACCGTCTGACTGTCCTGGCGCGGTGACGGCAGACTGGCTAATTTCTCAACTCACGGTCATTCATTTCGACCGACACAACACCATCTCCGAATTTTTCAGGCAATGAAGTGAGTGATGCTTCAGTTCGGTGGTGTTCTATGCAGTCAGCGAGGTCCAGTTTGATCTTCGAACTGGCACGGACAGAAATCCATTTTTTTCACCATATGTTACAAAAGTGATTTGCTGTGAATCGCCAAGGGTAACCGACATGAGTGCAAGGGGTTTCATTTTACTCACCTGTGTAACAAAACTGATTTTTCTTAGCAAAATCGGTTTGACACTATTCTCGGAGTGTCAATGAGAATGTTCATCCTCTCTATGTCACGCAGTCGACAACAGCAATCATCACACCGCCAGTGAAATCGTTTCGTCACCGTAATGAAGGCAAATTGTAGCTAAATTGGGTTATTATTTGCGCATACATGCGTCTCGTCCTGCATTGGTCGGCCGCCAGCCGAGCACTCCGATGGCCAGTAGAGCGTCATTGGTGTGAAGTAATTTCATTGGATTCGAACAGATTTTGTTTTACTATCGATGCTTGTTCATTGATCTGTCGATCCCATTTGCAGTTGCTCCATTTCCTTCGGGGCTTTGATCCGTGGTTTGTTTATGTTGCCATCGAGCGGGAAATTATTCGTTTTTTTCTTCTGTTAATACAGACTCCACTGACATTCTCAGTTCGTTAGAAAACAGTGGACAGTTTTTATTTTCGGTTCCCGTTTAAACCTTACTCCTCCCAAAAATTAAACATCATTCGTCGAACTAATTGCCTTACCGACTAGGGATCCCGGAGCCATAAATTTCCCAGTGCATCCTTAACTCCAGAAAATCCTCCCACATTGTTGCCACAAGTAGCCAACGTTTGTCTTGTCAGCGGCTATCCTGACAGGAAGGCGATTCCCTATTCCTCCCACTCCCTCATTGTCCAGTTTGATATCGTTGTCCAAATAACCTTTTGGAAACGAGCTGGATGCATCTATCTGTCCAAACTACCGGCCATAATTCTTCGTTTCAACAAGTTGCAAACCAGCTTTCCATCCACACACACACACACAGTTCCGCAAATACACATTCAAGCCAACAAAAGCTGACCAATCATCCTGGAGCAGAACCTAGGGTTGCTTGGGGGGGGGGGGGGGGGGGGGGGGGGTTAAGCAAGCAAGTCGCCACGCTGCACTCTCCGAAGGAATAGAGGAAATTGAATGCGAGTCCACCACCAGAATATGCCGCCCTTTCCCCGTAGATTACCGTAACTCACCCTTTCTTATGGGTGTTTAAATAAATTTCCTTTTTAGCGCGCCACAATTGACCGAGCGAGCGACCGACCGGTGGAAAGAATTGACTTTTGAGGAAGAAGGATGGTGGAAATGCGGGGGTCAAGATAAATTACGCTCCTGGAATTGAAACTTCTTGACTCGGGGGCAGAGCTTTCAGGTCGAGAGCCAGCCAGTTTCAACAGGTTCTGCCGGATGCCGCCTGGGTAGTAGTAAATCTGTCCGAAAGAAGGATGAGGAGGAGGAGTAGGGGTCCTGCATTGTGTGGCTCGGTGTCCTTTCACAATAAAGCCGTTTTTCTAACTTTTTGGATTGTAATTCCCTCGCCGGTGTGTCCGCTCAACAGACGCCTTTATTATTTCTTTTGAAGAGTTTGCTTGATTAGTATTGCTCAACCTTTTCGGGACCCCTCGGCTCTAATCCTTTAGAACTGTCGACAAAGGCTGGAAACTCATGTCGTGTGTCGAGTGGGAGCAAAAAAGGGTGCACACCCTATCTCTCTAAGTTGGTTTCCAACTTTCCGGGGCTTTACTTTTGCGGTGGTTCGTTCAGCATGAGGGTAGGATCTTCTTTTTTATTTTTTGGAATTCACTTCTGTAATTCGTTGATCGGTAAAGAACAACGGAACCACCGGAGGGGGAAGTGAGCACCTATCTTTTTCTTCGGTCGGATAAACCCGGCATCTATTGTATTAGCAGGCAAGTCAGCTAGCAAGCAAGCAAGCGAGCAACTAGTGTGTGCATGCTTTTCTGCCGGTGCAATCACTTGCCTGTTGCTTTTTCGCACAAAAGTTGTCGTGGTGGCGGGGAGGGCGGAGCGGTTGTGGCAAAAGAAAATGAAACGTTTATCATCGGTTGCAGTTCTGCCTGGGCCACTTGTTGTTCGGTTTCTTCGCTCTCGCTATATTGAATGGGAACATATGTGCCGGTGCCTGTGCCTGGGCTGCTGCTTTTTCCGTCGTGAAGAGTCGAGCTGCTCGACCAGACCCGGAACCCGTGCTGGGATTTAGCTGCGAGACTCGTCGTCGGTTCACCGTCACGTCAGGGTGAATTGGGAATCTTGCTTTTTAATGCTCGTTGGGATCAATACGACGAAATTCGTTAAATGGGAAGTGAAAAGGCTTAGAACCACACTCTGGGTACTATCATTAATGTAAGTGAAAAACATCAGATGTCGTAGGTTGCTTCCTGGTTGGCTTCCGCATGTTACTAGTTATTTGTTGGTTGTTTATCTCGCATCATTGACTGCGGTACATACGAAGCTTAAAAACAAGAAGGCTGAAAACGTATTGCTAACTATTTAAAGAAAAGAAATTACGAAATCCACCTTCCAGCTTTGAATAAATTTCGTGGAGCAAGACTACTCTTTTTTGTGGGCTAAAAAAAAGATACAATCTGAAAATGATTTTAAGAAATTCAGCTTCGGTACTTCTCGATAGCTTCAACAGTTTAGTGTTTTTCGAGAAATTCTTAAATTACTAAAAAAAATACCAGCATTCATTTATTTTTTGTTTACAGAGTAAAAACGATAAATATTCTGTATCAGCGGCGACCAGTAAGTCGTGACTCGTTTACGATCGATTCATCAGAAAAGAGCGCTCCGGTGAAAAAAATTCCTCTACTGTATTTGAAGTGAGCTTTGCACTTGCTTTACGTCCTGCTTGCTAAAACTGGTAGAATCAACATGCATGGACACTGGGTTCGAGCTATTGAGCGATACATCACTATCGCTTTTCTTCTGAATAGGCCTGAAAGATTAAAATAAGTTTCTAACCATTAATTGTTTAAGCTTGTGCGATTGTCAGAACTGAACTACACGATTGGTGGAGTGGTTTTGCGTATTAATGCATTTGTCACAGCTTAATCCCCAGGGTTTAGGGCCACTGCATGCCCCCTAACTTACTGAGCCTGATGACACCTTGAAGAATCATGAGTATAAGTTGATGGTGCGAAATGTCCACTAACAGGAGGTGTATTGTTGCGATGCAATACCATAATTCTGATATCAGATTCATTACTGCCTTCGATGAAAATCCGTAATTCGCTAAATATCTGCGGTGTACGATATTTTCGGTCAAGAGTTGAATTGAGCGGATTACAAAACTATCTAAAAATACCATTGGAAACAATATAGGAAAAGTGTCAGGATTAAAAGTGATTGATCTAATCCACCTAGTGATGTGATTATGTCACTCTCTTGTCATTCAAATAGTCTCATTCAAACATATTTTTTTCCGATGGGTATGATTTCTCACACGAATTTGGGCTGATTTTAAACACAAATTGATTCAGATTTTTGTTTCGGTTAAGCTGAAAAAGTCGCAATAATACATTTGAATTTGATCGTTGATTGCTTTCTGGAAAAAAGTGAGAAAAGAAAAAAATGTCGGATACGTCACTTATGCCAATAAATCTCCGGTTCTGAAATTGGCAGTCAATTGAACTTCCAAATTCGATGTGGTCGTAATTTACATGAATTCATCTGATAGTCGTATGTTACTAGCGTGTCGAAAGCAGCTGTTTCCTTTATTATTTTTACGTTTCGTCTTTGACTCATCAGTGCAGAGCAGTTCAAATTGAACTGCTTAGTGCTAAACTCGGCAGTTCAATTTGAACCGCTAAGCAGACGTAAAGTTTCTGCTACTTACAGAACACTTTTTGTTTTGCAACGAAGTGCAATGTCTTTTCTGACGTGCCGAACGAAAACGTGTTTTCGACTTTTCTGGCCGATGCTGTTTCCTTCCAAGCTTGAAGTATGAAGGAATAGGTTTTATAAGTTACATTCCTAAAGCATTCGTAATGCTAGGAAAAAACTGAAAATTTTGAATATTTTTCAATGAACAATTTTGTGATGAAAAAATGCGGTTTTATTTTCAAAGGGCGGCCATTTTACAGAAAATCAGTTAATTAAAAAAAACCCTACGTATCCTTTGTGAAGATAACTATCGAGAATATTCTGTAAATTTTTGGAATCGATTGGTCAAGATTTACTTGACTCCGGCCGTCAAAATGCAGCACTTTCGCGGAAATGCCGCCAAGCCGTCATTTTGTTTTTAGTTTTTGAAACTGATCATTTTTTGTTTTTAAATATACAAATGTATTAAAAAGTGCTTTATACAAAATTTGGATTACTCCATTTTTTGGATCCCCAAAATAATTTCCTCTTTTTTTTGCTACAGTGGTGTAAAACCCTTTAATTCACTTATTGGAATGATAATGCTGTCATTCAAGCAGTCTCAATAAACAATACTTTATTCGTTACCTTCCTATAGAGAAAGGCAAAACGGTTCATCATTGAGACTACAATTGGAACTGTATGATCACGGAATCGTTTATTTTATTTAATTGAACTTCTAACACATTGGTGGTGTATTTTGTGTTTTAAAGCAAACTTTCAATCTCATTTGCCTAGCAAATTGTAGCGCTTAGTATCAATCGTCTCTTATCTAGGAAGTGTCATCGGAATGTCATTCTAATTTTCCTCAAACTAATTTATCACTGCGGATATAGAATTTTGCTTTCTTGTCTCTTTCAATACAGTTCTAAATAAGTCGAAACGATAGTAATAAAGCACAGTCTCCTCAAACTGTGATTTGTTTTATGGTCTCTACTAGAATCAGTTTTCGACTATTGCAAACGAATGGACGAAAGTGGATTTATATTAGTACTGATGGTTTTCTCGGTCCCAAATCACTAGGCAAACGATTCAATTCTTAAATTGCCCGACGTTTCGGCCGTTTTTAAAGGCCTTTTTCGAAGGGAAACGGTGAAGTTGTGTTTTCATTATTGTTAAAAAGTAGGTACAAAAAGATACATAAATACAAGAAATACAAACATACAAACGAAAGTGGACTGTTGAGGGCTATGGTATTTAGTCTTCTTAGAAGAGAGGTACGACTTTTTGTCAGATAATTCAAAAAGCTTGATATGTTTGACAAACATTTAGTATTTTTTTAAGGTAATACATTTTTTTAAAGACACTAAACGCCGATCACCAACACCAAAATGGATTCAAATCATTGGTTTTCGAGGACCTTAAAATAAAAAAAATGATCTCATTAGAAGACATATTTTATGCTTTCTTAATCATGGTACTGGCAATGGATTTGTATCCCAAGCCCTACTGCCTGTCAGCGGTTTACATTAAAAAAAGAAGTTTCCATGTGTTTTGTTGATACATGCAAATAACATTAGGCCAGGACTCAGGAAGGTGTTAACTCAATCGAATTCCGATAATCCATTTCGTATACAAAACAAATCATGATTCGAGGTCACCGTTGTATCGACCAGCCCCGCCTCAATGCAGTGGTTGCATCAAATGGATTCAAACATTACAGAAAGACTTTCGATTCCTTGCAATTGGCAGTTTACGCTCTTCAGTTTTGTATGAATAATTAACGTTTTTTAATCCTGCCAATATTCGGATTTGCATTCAATGTTTCATTTCTGACCATTCCAAACCTTCAGTCTCCTGAATCTACCAATTACAGCCTTGGAACATAGTACGATATTGCACAGCTCTGAATATTTTTTCTATATAAATAATGCCAAATTATGAATTACAAGGAATGCTGTAGACGGTTGTTATGGAAACAAGTTGACAATTGAAAGTTACCTTAAGGGGGGAGTAAGGGATAACATGGAATAATTAATTTCCATATATTAATATTGAAAAATAAAGCGGTAACAGAGCATTCCCCAAAACCTCAGCACCCAAACCAGAGCATTCCCAAAAACGCGATCTTACGCGGAATTTTGCGCCAATTTTGAGGTGAAAATCTTTGACACAATATTTTTGAAATGTTAAAACTACAAGAAAATGTGAAAAAAAGGATTTTCCGAAACTGTTTATCCTTTATTCTCCCGTGTGAAATCGTCAAGGCGAAATACTGGACATATTTTCGAAAATTTTCGCGTTTCGAGTGAATTATTACATACAAACTAATTCATACCCTCTCATTGTGCTACTAACGCAGATGTCGCTCTATTGACCAAATGTCATCATAGACACACACACGGAGAGGCATGAGATGAGAACTTGTGAGCACTTAGTTATCACGCCTTTTGACGACCAGCTGGTAATGGATTTGTATCCGTGTATCTTAATTACAATTTTAGAATTTTACACCGAGGCAATCTTGAAGGCAATGGCCGCAATGGCAATGGTTGCCGCAGATAGTGAACATTTAGGGTGCAGTTCTTGTCCAGTAATGTTTGAACGATTGGTACGGAACATGGTGTTTTTTTAATTTGAAAATCGAATTCACTTTTCAATGATCGAATTTTCTAGTGAAACTGAATCTAAACTAGGCATAACTCTCGATGGATTTTAGCAACCGAAAATCATTTTCCATAAAAAAAATCTAATTACAACGCAAACTTTCCAGCTGAAGCGAGAGCAACGATTATCGCAGACATTGTTTGCTGTACACACAAACAGGCAAATGACTACTGGAATTGAAACAGTATCTGAACTTTTCGATTTTGCAATATAAGCGAACGGTCCCTACTTTTCTGCTCAACTTAACACCACGGAACGGTTTCGCGCGGCTGTTGATACTAGGCCCCCACAAGTGGGACCGTAATCAGCGCTAAACTCTCTTGCGACAAAAGAAAGCCGGAGTGTAGTATAGCGTTCAGCAGGGTCGAGTACCGTGGTCTGGTTGGTAGTGAAAGGGGGCTGAAGTGAGTGAAGCAGGACCAGAACAAACCGTAAACTAGTTTGGGGCGAGAACGAGCGAGAAATTGCAATCATAATGTCTCCGGTTTTTCGCCAGTCCCGCCGTGCGCGATTTTGCTATTCTGTGGCGATCGCGGTGGTCGTGGTGGTGGTGTTTTTCTTCTTCACTATAACATAGATTATATAGCGCCTGTTGCTAGCCTAGCAACGTCCTTCACTTGTGTGTCCCATGGAAGAAGAATTGTAGGGAGGGGTGGGGGGCCTTAACAACTCTGAAATGGGTTCTGCCTGCTGCTTCTTCCAATCGTTTGTTTGGCTGGAGTTCTGGCTCCTGGACTCTGGACGCACGATGTAGTGGGACGTGTAAAGATACAAAAGCGCTTATAAATTTATCTAAGAAAATGAGATACAATTTATTTCTTTGCCATTATTGTAGCTATTATTGTTTTTTTTTTTCTTTTTGTTTCTTGGCCAATTTCGTTGCCCATTTCGCTTCTGCTGTTCTCTTTTTTTAGTGTATTTAACGCGGTGGCACTGCGGCTCTCATCGTTCTCCACTCCGCCTCAATCCCAGGTGGTCCAACAACGGAGACTTTGAGCAACATTTTCATTACGAAGAGATAACTGATTTTCAGTTTTCCTTCAGTTGCAGGTTATTAGGAAAAATCGCTTCTCGCAAAATGGAAAATTTCTCCATTTCGGTAGAAATTATAATTTCCACTTTCGTCCCATTCGTCGTTTTCCCGCGGATTATTTCCTTCACCTTCCTCTTGATTGTGGTTGGAAACGATAGAGCTCGTCTAATACGCAACTGGTTGGTTCGGTTATTTGCTGAGTCCGTTTTTTAACAGAAGTGTCCCAGAAAAAAAATGTAAACAAGTGGCGACCACCGCCCACTAATTTTTCGTCTTTATCTTCAAATCATTCACCACCACCGAACACAGCACACGATCACGACGTGTCATTCATGCCTGTCTCCAGTGACTCGACCATTCGACGGGGGGAATCGACCGAGCATTGGCGCTACACCGGCTCCATCGGCAGAAGAACTCCCGGCGGTCACGCGGAAGATTCGTTTTCTTGGGGCTAAACAAAATGACAGTTCATTTGGAAGGACGTGTGGGACGTGCCACCCTACCGATTTCCATTTGGGTGCAGCGGTTTTGTTATGACAAGCTAGAGACAATTGTTTATCTTTCACGCTTCGCGACGCACTTTTCGGCTTTACCGTTTACGTTGCGTTTCTTCTCCGTCCCGTGTTGAAGTTGACAGAAGGGAGATGTATTTTTCTTACTCTCGCGGGAAACAACACGAGAAGAAAATTAAAAAAAAACGTCGCGTTAGTAATAATTGGACGAGTCGACGAAGCTGACAACAGTATGCTAGGCTGCTAAAATTGGATCGAGTGTCGGGAGTTATTTTTGACTAGTAAAGAAAAAATATCAGTGAACGGTGTAACGAAAATATACTGGATCCATGAGCCTGGGTCATGTGATCCGTAATGAATACTGAGTCGTGCTCTATCGCGGTTGTTTTGAGTAATTTATATTTTTTATGAAGGAAATGGCAGCATTTCTGAAGTTAGCAATTCAAAAGATTAGATTGAATCTAATTAAGGCTGTAAAAATGACATTCGAAACCCACTGATGTTTAAAATCTCTGAAATAGAATTCATTTTCGTACCAAAAAAAAAAAAATTTCGCCTATTGCGAGACCCATTATTGTTGTGAATAATCAGTATTGTCGAATTTAGAGTGAAATTCGGAAGCTACCTATCCATCAAAGACTAAATGGTAAATGAAGAACGGTACAGCTCGACGAATACAGACTGTTTCCATCCTAAAAAGAAGAATTGAGCTTCAAACAGGACGGTGCCACATGTCACACGGCACGGAAAACCAAGCACCAATTAACTTTTGTGATTTGACATCTAGTCTGGTTACTATTTGTGGATTTTATAAAGAATGTTCTCATCTTTTGAGAGACTCATTGATGACCCAGAAGGTACGAATCCGAAGTGATAAGGATCCAGAAACGACTCAACAGCTACCCAAGCATCAGACTACCCAAGACAGACAATTCCCGTTCTACTACACAGATACAGCAGACAGACTATTCCCGTTCTACTACATGAAATGAGAAGTTACGGGCCTGAAAAAGAAAAAGTTTATTTTTCACTGTGAAAACTTTTCTATTCAGTATAATCTCCATCTAGAGCGATACACTTAGACTCATCGGTTCTCCAACATTTTAATCCCCTTAAAAAAAGATTTGTCAAGGCCTTCAAAATAGACTTCCGTTTCTTCAATGATCTCAGCATTCGACGGAAAATTTTTTCCCTGGAGAAACATTTCCAAATTTGAAAATAGATAATAGTCGCTGGGGGCCAGGTCTGGAGAATACGGAAGATGGTGGACCAATCCATACCGCAAATCAATCGATTTCACCGTTGCTGTTTTATCAGGACACTGAACTTGTCTTTTTCCATAGCTTGATGAAAACTAGAACTCGTCTGACAGGATCAGTCGTTTTTCAAACACTAGTGGATAGATTGTCATGAAATGTAGTATTGGGCCATCTACAGACTTGTTCTCAGCAAAAAATATACACGGTTCGGAACTATTCACGTCTCTTTTCATTCCATGCAGTAAATGGAAGAATTGGATTCAGTGATTTTACACTTCGTCTGATTGTTTTAGAAACCTGTCTGTGGGATCAAACTAACTACGATCTTTTACCAAAAAAAAAACGGTTCTTGTTGTCATATTTCGAGGATCTAAGCTCACGAAAATTACCCTTTATTTTTTACATTGGTATGGGTTAGATGTGATAATTTTTTTTTGAAATTCACCTATCGGATATTTCTAGACTTTTCGTTTCTATCAAAATTTACTTGAGCACGCTATTGAATTTTTTCAAGCTGGAATCTATTATTTTCATTTTTCTAAATGGAACTATGTGGTTCCAACAAGATGGTACCACATGCCGATTGAAATTTGATACTTTGTTAGATTACTTTTTGCGGGATTTTGTCAGAAGGCTAGTCTACGGGATCGAACTAAACACGTTTGCTATCGTGGAAGCTAGTACTCTAGAACGAAGTCTAGAACGATAACAGATGCATTTTACAGGTAGGGAAAAAGTATGCTCTGATTGAGATCATCGAAATGTACCAATTGAAGTGTATCTTTCTAGTGAACCTTTAAAAAGAAAAGTTTCTAATTCATGCTCCATAACCTCACAAAAATCACCCTTTTTTATGTAGCTTCGCTATTAGATTTCATTTTAAAATTCCAAGAATCGAATATTTCCAAGCTCCTAAATAAAATACTTGGACTCAGTCGAACTGTGTGTCTCCAGCGGAACGATGCCACATGTCGCACGGTACGCGCAACCATGTATCAATTAATACACTGTGATTTGACAGCTTTTTGCGATTTTTTTTTCAGAAGGGTAGTCCATGGGATCAAACTGAACACGATTGCTATCGTGAAAGCTAAAATTAAACAACAGCTTCATTTGGTTGGTAAAAACCTTGTCGAAATGTAGGAAAAAGTACTCAGAAAGTGGTCTATCAAAACGTATTAATTGAAGTGCAACCCTTGAGTGAATCTTTAGGAAGTAAATTGACCGAATCGATTTTTCGATTCTAACTAAAGCATCTCCTCATTTTTAACTTGCATGTCTAAGATTACCTTCGGTAGCAGATTTTTTCATATTTCATGAATCGAATAGCTCCAATCTATTGGTTGGAAAAATGGGACTAAGTAAAAATGCGCCACTTCCATCTGGACGGTACCACATGTCGCACGGCACGCGAAACCTTGCTTCAATTAACATTGTAATTTGACACATCATCTAATTATTTCAGAGATCACCCTATAGGATCAAACTAAACACGATTGCTCAACACTGACCGGTGGTAGCTTAAAATAAAAGTGTGCCCAAATGGGACCATCAGAGCGTTTGAACTGAAAAACATTTTTCGAGTAAATCACCGAAAAGTAATTGGACGAAACCGATTTTTTCGATTCTAAGAAAACATTTATTTTGCAATAAATGGATCTTATTATATTTCTATAAATTAAGTTCACGCCCTTCATTTTCGATTAATATGTCTCAACGGATCCTTCGGTATTGGATTTTCTTGCAAATTCTACGAATCGAATATTTGCTATCTCCTAAATATAATAATTGGATTCAGACAATATCTGGCACACACCCGACAGGACATTGCCACATGTCATACGGCACGGGTAACCATGAATCAATTATCTCTGTGATTTGATACCTCACTAGACTACTTTTTGTGTGATCAGTCTATTGCATCTATTGCATGATTAGTTTCACGATTGCGAACGTGGAAGCCAACATTGACGATAATAGTTCTACTTCATTGGTGAGATACTGGTTGAAATGTTTAAAAAAAGAATGACTAAATAGGACCATCAAAACGTAATAATTGAATTGCAGTTTTTGAGTGAGCAATTATTGGGATTGATTTCTCGATTCTAATAATAGTATATTTCCATAAAGTAAGCTCACAAAAAAGTGTTTTCATTCTCGATTAGCATGTTTTCGATGTATCTTCGCTATTGATTTCATTCAAAATCCAAGAGTCAAATGTTTCCATTCTTCCAAATCGAAGACTTGGACTCAATCGAACTGTTTGGTTTTAGCAGGACGGTGCCACATGTCACAAGGCACTCGAAACCATTTATCGATTGAAATTTGACACCTCGTTCGACTTCTTGCTGCATTTTGTCAGCACTCTAGTCTATGGGATCAAACTGAACACAAATGCTGCCGTGAAAGCTAACACTTAACTATGACACTTTTATTTTATTGGTGGAATACCGTTCAAAATGTAGGAAAGAGTATGCGGAAAATAGATTATAAAAACGTTTCTACTGAAGTGCAACTCTGAATTTTTAGAAAGAGAATCAACGGATTTTTTAAATTTCAAGCTTCAATTTTTTTTTCAAATTTCTCTCATAAATGGAAGAACTGGAATCAGTAGAAATGAAGTACTTTCCCCAGAACGGTGCCCCATGTCACACGACACGTGAAACCATGCATCGATTGAGAAAGAGATTGTGATTTAACTCCTGATTAGACCACTATTTTGTGGGATTTTGTCTATGGGTTCAAATCAAACATAATTTCTGGAAGCCCACACTGAAGGACCGCGATTTTACAGCATTGGTGTGAAACAAATCGTGTCCAAATTAGACTATCAATTCTCATGCAACTTTTGAGTGACTCTTGAAATATTAAGTGGACAGAATCGTTGTATCGATTCTGATAAAACGTTTCATTTTCTTGAGCCAAAATTAGTTCTAATCGAGGCTCACAAAAATTACTCTTCATTTATTGTTAGCATGTTTTCAATGTGACCTCGACATTCGATTTTTACAATTTCAACAGTCGAATATTCAGTTTTTTTGCAATGACTGAGCGGAAATATATATTGGAGAAGCCAAGTGAAAGAAAAACTAACAGAAAAGATGAATTTTTGGAAAAAGATACGCTCAGAGACAGGACGTCCTACGTCAAACTAAAATTAATAAATCGTAGTCGAATATTACCAACATGGATAAATGGAAGAATTTGTCTCAGTCAAAATGTGTAGCTCCAACAAGATTTTTGGTGCCACATGTCACACGGCACGCGAAACCATGCACCGATTAAGATTGTTATTTCAATCCTTAATAAATATGACTATAACTGAATGCTGTGGTGGCCAAGTAAAGCGAAGCATGCTCGGTTCTTCTAAACAATTGGGCTTTCTCTCTAATTATTATTGGTAAGATAAATTAAATGTGTAAATTGTGCTCAATATGTACCCAAAACTTGATCACCGAAATGGATCACTTAAATTGTTTTCTCGATACTAAGTAAACTTGTGCGAAACTTGGCTCCTATTATTATAATATGCCCATACGCTTAGCCCAAAAAATAACGTTTCATTTTCGGTTAGCTTCTTTGCGGACAATTTGGAACCACGATGTGGCATTAGCAGGTTCTACGAAAACTGCTAATGCACTGGTGAGCCGACGATGAACCGTAAAAATTAGTGCAAAAAATCACAGCGCAAACCGGTTATCCTTGCGGTATCAAAACTCCCAAATGAAATATTCAATTTCTATCCTATCAAACTCACGATTAACCCGTCGTAAAACAACATCCACATTCTCGTTGATATGTCAAATTAATTTCAATAATTAGATTTCTCGTGAGTTGGACCAAACAACCTAATGCAGTTGTGCCATGTATGTGCATCTGTCAGCTCCAGGCTTACTCCGTCGCAATTAGCGAGAGTGGGGAAGAAACAAACATAACAATTTTTGATTTTGCTTCCTAGCAACTTTCCAAATCGTCGTTCTTTACTCCATCGTACTTTTTCACGCCAGTTTTTTTTTCGTTTTGGATAATGTAACCGTCTGTGACGTGTCCCCGAATGAACTCTCGAATTGCTGTCAATCATCATACCGAAGATGACGACGACGACGGCTGTCGGAAGCATACTGGGGAATGGTTGACTGACTCATGAATCGTCGTGAAGCAAAGTACACTGACGATTTGTGATACTCGATGTCGTCGGGTGACGTTCATTTTGACATTCGGATTATCAACAAGCTTGTGTCAGAAGTATTTCATTTATTGTGCGTTATTTTTATCAATGTTCTACACAAAATTGAAAACTTTGAAT
Organism: Malaya genurostris; assembly: GCF_030247185.1. Taxonomy (NCBI): domain Eukaryota; kingdom Metazoa; phylum Arthropoda; class Insecta; order Diptera; family Culicidae; genus Malaya; species Malaya genurostris. The sequence continues at coordinate 16,710,518 of NC_080570.1, forward strand.
CCACCATCTTCTACAGTTTGTAGAACAGCTCTATCATTGAGCTGCCATGGAATGGTGACAAAATCAAAATCAATCTAGTTTTGGGTTCAGCTGCCATAACCGAATAAATCTAGACAGAGTAAACAGAAATCAATACTCGTTTAAATTACTCGCTTACTTTGGTATCATCCCATGCTCAATTAGAGCCCTCGTCAACCTCCGTCAGGGAAAAGATTTAGCCAACCACCGGGCAAACTTTACACCACGAACCAGTGTCTCATGACGTGATGGGTCAAAACTTTGCCCTGCCCAGCTCTCAGTTCGGTTATTTCTCACTAACTTTGTCTGTAGATTAAACTGGCTGAAATGGCTATTCGATTAAGGTGTCGGGACGTGTCAAAATTTTCTCATTTATGTGTTGCCTTCCGCTTCGCTTCGTTTCGCCCCCGAACCGAACCGAAATATGATCACGTACGCGCAATCCCCCAGTCCCCATTCCAACACTGGAACGGAACCGGACTGTAGTAGTAGTAGTAGTAGAAGTAGTGTCCGACACGGCACTGGTCATTCTACAATCAGTGAAAGAGATAAATGCCATTTCGCTAAGTTGTTTGTGGGACGGTAGGTGTGTGTATGTGTTTGCTTCTTCTTGTTTGAGATCCTTCCTTGGCATCATCAATCCCGCGAGGCGTGTGGAAGTGAGGCGATAGCCTTCTCGATGGTGATTCTTTCCTTTTTGCGTTTTGATAGTTTCGAGTACGTGAGATGGTTACTTGATCGGAATGCGAGTACCTGTTGGTTGCCGCCTTACCCGTTGGCGAATCAAACCCCCTCGGATCAGAAAACTGGCTTCCCCCGTCCTGCAGTTCCACCGGTCCCAGGTGGTCCTAGAAGGAATCCTGGAACAATGGCGCAACACCAAACAAATAACAGATAAGTTGGATTCATGATGGGCACTGTGCGATTAAAGTGTCTCAATTGGATAACTATGTGAGGGTTTTGCTATGAGGATGGAGGTGTAGTTTCTTTTTGTATGTTGTTTAGTCATTTTGACTTGGAATGATCCGATTACAGCAATATCGGAAAACAGTTCCACAAAAGCGAAAATCAATTATTGAACATCAATGTATAGTAAAAATATCTACGGTTCGAGTGATCTTCCCTGTGATTTTGTTGTTCCTTTTTTTAATCTGCGAAGTACTTCAATTTAGTTTTCTGTTATGGACTACCAGTTTTAGAGAAATTTCGAAATCACATATCAAATTAAATAGCGTATAAAATAACCTGAACCTGTCTACATGTTGGTTACATTGTAATAGTTTTGTTAATTAGATGGAATTCACGCGCTGGATGACAAAAAAAACTCTGGATTCAGTTAACAAATCTTTCTTGAGATTGAGTTCTGCTGAGAAGCATGAACATGAACTTAGCGGAGCACCTATCTCCGATGATAACGCAAATAGGAGGATAATTTGATGCTAATTAGTTGCTAATTAGTTACGATGGTTTTGAACTTTTCGCTCATTTTTTTTATTATTTCGAATATTTTGCTAAGTTCATATGATGTTCACGAAGTACCTCTCTTAAACAAGCTTGACAACGAATGAATCCCAACTAAAGACTGTCCCAGAAAGCATGGACGCACTTTGATTTTGCTGTAAATAATTCACAAGAGTTAGATATTCAAATTTTATTCGATATACTGATAATATTAGACTATAACAGCAGAATATTATTCTCAACATTTGCTACTTAGCCATTGTAGACTATCTAGCGCACCTTCCTGCGAACGTTCCTCATTAAATTTAGTACAGACTTCTTGACGACAGGTTTTGACACTTTTTTCCAATCTTTTTCGAACAGTTGAATAGTTTCGGCTGTCGAGACATGTTTCCTAAGATATGCCTTCGTTAATGCCCAAAATTCCTCAATTGGTCGAAGTTGTGGGCAATTTGGTAGATTCATGTCTTTTGGAACGAAAGTGACATTTAGAGAAGAGTGTAAACAAGAGGACACAGCCATAAAAATTGACAGATTCTGAACCATTGCGACATGGCAGCGGTTTTTTGTTGCGTCCAAAATGACATGCGGAAACTTTCAGATTTCCGAAGTTTGTTCACTTTCTTGAACCGATTTAGACTCCCCTCCTATTTTCCGACAATTTACCTTCATTATTGCTCAATGTTCTTGATTGGTTGGAATTTGGCGGATGACATTGTTTTCCTCGTACCATTTCTTCGTCACTGTTATGTAGTGGCAAGATGCTAAATCATGCCAAAACTGGATGTTTTGAGAATGCTGCTTTAGAAGTGGCAATCAGCGTTTTTAAAGGCGCTCTTTAATGAAAATTTCACTGTTAATATATATCGGGTTGAGACGAATGGTTGACTGATTTCACCGCATGTACAAATGGGTTGCCAAATGAGATACTTCATCGCATTTTTTTCTGTTCTATTAATTAAAACTTTAATCTTCGTCTGGTCTTAGTTGTGTAGAACTGATCAAGAAATTAGGAAAAAATCGAGTCTATTTCTATGAGTATTTTTTATGCGAATTTTAAGTTATGCGATTTTTTTATTTCGTATTAAAATACACAAGACGTCGAAATCTAGTGTTACGTCGAAAAATAATGCGTTTATGCAAAACAAATTCCCAAACATAACCATAACCTAAAAAAACGCATGAAAACCATATAACTTTGAAAACTCGCACTAAAAATAAAGCGCACAACTGTGGGAATTCGCATAAAAAACAGCAAAACTACGAAAAAAAATTGTTGCCAGATGTTTTAAAATTCATTAATGTGACTTGGAAAAACATTCAGATTTCCGAAGCTTGAAGTTTCGAACCGATTTTGACTCTCCTTCGAATTTCCGCCATCTGCCTTCATTATTGCCATAATTTTTTGGTCACTCGGAGTTTGGAGGATGACATTCTTTTCCTCGTACCTTTGTCACTGCTGTGTGGTGACAAGATACCAAATCGTACCAAAACTGGATGTTTAAAGAATGCTGCTTTGGAAGTAGAAAAATGCGTGTTTAAGGAAAATTGGCTTCATCTGGTCTTAGTTGTAAAAAACTTATCAGTAATTTGGGAAGAAGTCAAGTCTCTTTTCATGTGGATTTTTATCCGAATTTTTTACGTATGCATGAATCGTCGATATGAGATCTCGACATTATCTTAAAAAAAAAATATTTTAAATATTTTCAGTCCCTGTGTATTTTCCATATAACTTTGAAAACTCGCACTAAAAATAAAGCGCACAACTGTGGGAATTCGCATAAAAAACAGCAAAACTACGGAAAAAATTGTTGCCAGATGTTTTAAAATTCATTAATGAGACTTGGAAAAACATTCAGATTTCCGAAGCTTGAAGTTTCGAACCGATTTTGACTCTCCTTCGAATTTACGCCATCTGCCTTCATTATTGCCATAATTTTTTGGTCACTCGGAGTTTGGAGGATGACATTCTTTTCCTCGTACCTTTGTCACTGCTGTGTGGTGACAAGATACCAAATCGTACCAAAACTGGATGTTTAAAGAATGCTGCTTTGGAAGTAGAAAAATGCGTGTTTAAGGCAAATTGGCTTCATCTGGTCTTAGTTGTGAAAAACTTATCAGTAATTTGGGAAGAAGTCAAGTCTCTTTTCATGTGGATTTTTATCCGAATTTTTTACGTATGCATGAATCGTCGGGATGAGATCTCGACATTATCTTAAAAAAAATATTTTAAATATTTTCAGTTCCTGTGTATTTTCCGACGTAACACTAGATCTCGACGTTTTGTGCATTTCTGATATGAAACAAAAAATCGCATAACATAAAATTTGCATGAAAAATACTCATACCCTTGAAAATTCGCATGAAAAGAGACTTGCTTTTTTCCTTAATTCCTGATCAATTTGTCGCAACGAAGACCAGATGAAGCCTAAAGTTATAGTTTATAGATCAGAAACCAGAAAAAAAATGCGAAAAGCTATCGCGTTTGGCAAGCCATCTGTACATATGGTGAAATCAACCAACCATTCATCTTAACCAGATATATTAACAGCGAAATTTTCGTCATGGAGTGCCTTTAAAAACCGTCTTTTTTTAATTTCTGAAGCAATATTCTCAAAACACCTTGATTTGGCACGATTTGGCATCTTGCCACTACTCAATAGTGACGAAGAAATGGTACGAGGAAGATGATGTTATTTTGGTACCGTGTGACATTAATCCAGGGAATTAGAGGAGAGTCAAAGTCGGTTCGAAACTTCAATCGAAAGTGGACGAAAGCTGACAAAAATCAGAGTGGTTTTAGGTCACTTTCGGAGCACTGACTAAAATGTATGCCAAATATTTTTGATATTTCTATTAACTTGATTTGGATCGTTAATACCATTCAATCCAACGTAAACATATCATCACAATCAGTCTCATTTTCACAACAAACCTTCAAGAGACTAGGTTGTTTTCAATTATTCTATCGCAGATGAATCCACCCGTGTCACGAGACACCAGCAGAATATTCAACTGCGCTGCGATTCGAGAATATCCTGTGGGATTGAAAATGATAACCTGACCGCGAACCAGAATCTTTGCTCGCTGGGATGGTAAGCAAAACCCAAAGTCATTAGCGGAACGTTTCCGCTTCCGAGTCACATTCTGGTTTGGGCACAAATACTAGTGCAATACTTATCCTCTTACTGGGGCCGCCATTTTGAATTTCAATTCAATCAAATCCCTGCCCATTTAGTAAGCGGCTTCCATTTTCGTCGAGTAAACGGTAAAGAACTAACGCGACTAATAGAAATGAACCCCGATCATAATTGTAAAATTTGATGGTCAATTTCACCGCTGTTTGGCAGGCTGGGTACGGGTTTCAATTACCACTGTCTGCCGTTGTTCGTTCCCGAATATCGAGGATTTGCCGTTCGTCGTACCCCCCTACGGCTCTCCCCGCTTCCATCGAGGGCAGTCATAAATCTTCACTGCCTCGCGTGACAGCTGTGACAACGGCTGAAGCATTAAGTTGTCACGCGTCCACTGTGGAAAATGTTCGAAATTGTCCCACACACGCACACGCACTTTCCACGCACGCCCTTGTGATCCGATTCACAAAACCAGAAACAGCTGATTTTCTTTTGGTCGGTGTTGATTGTGGGGAAGAGGCTCGAGGGTGGCAGCAGTGCACGGCGAGTGGATTGTGTTTGTTTGTCCCGAAACGGAGAGGAAAAGTGCTGCCAAGCAAACCTCTCAGACACACCACCACCATCACTGGGAAAATAAGGGAGCAACGGGAATGTGAGCCGTCGTGGAAGAGAAAACTTTTCTTCCCCGATGAGAATAAATTAATTAGCTAAGTGAATTTACGCTTTCCGCTCGATTAATTGAGGGATAATTAATGTGAATTTATTAGCATAATTTTGCACGGTGAAGTAGCCGGGAACGGCTGAGATACGGTGATGGAGTATGTGAAAATTGGAAAATGTCGAGATTTTCTGTGGCTAGGAAGGCCTGATTTGGGGGCATCCAGCTGAGAGGAGCTGCGCTTAGTGGACAGGACAAGAGTAAAGGAAAAACGTAACAAATATCTTCATCAAATATCCCTCTTCACTGTAGTTCAAAACAAACTTTGACCAATAAATGTTGAAGGATTTATATCAATCCCGAAAATGTTTTTGAATATAATTGAAGCCAAAAATTACTCACGTTGTGATAATACACCATGATTGAAAGTTCTCGGACTTATATTTCTGAAATTTGCACGCAGCGCACCATATATTGAGGTCTATTAATTAGGGCATATAACTGTTATAATGGCATTCGGTGTAATAAAACTTCAGGCTTAATGTCTTAAAATATGAAATAATTTCAAATTAAATTAATTTGAGCATCAAATTCAAAATTACCGTAACTAACTAGCAACGTATTAGCAACAAACTATCCATTGGGTTTCGAAAAAAAGAGAAACTGATTCAAAATTACCGTAACTAAGTAGCAACAAATTATCCACTGGGTTTGGATTTGTTCTCTAGCTTATTTGAGAGGGATGCTTCGTCAACTTAGCGAAGTACTGAAAAGAAATGAGCAACTAATTCAAAATTACTGTAACTAAGTAGCAACTTATTAGCAACAAACTTACTATTGGGTTTCTGTTAGTTTCCAAGCTTATTTGGGAGAGTTGCTTCATTAACTTCGTATGAACTTAGCGAAGTACTCAGAAAAAAACATCGAGCAACAAATTCAAAATTACCGGAACTCATTATTAACTTATTAACAACAAACTATCCACTGTGTTTCGGTTTGTTCTCTAGCTTATTTGAGAGGGATGCTTCGTCAACTTCATACGAACATAGCGAAATACTCAAAATAAATGAGCAACTAATTCAAAATTACCGTAACTAAGTAGCAACTTATTAGCAACAAACTATCCACTAGATTAGTTTTCAAGCTTATTTCGGAGGGGTGCTTCATTAACTTCATATGAACTTGGCAAAGTACTCAGAAAAAAAATCGAGCTCCAAATTCAAAATGGTCATACCTAATTTGCAACTAATTAGCAACAAATTGTTCACCTATTTGCGTTATCGTCGGTGCCTCACTAAGTCGAAGTTCATCTCAAAACTCCATAAAAGAAACTAGAAATTCAAAATTCGAAATCCAGAACTTGAAACCCAAATTTCAAGAGGTTAAATTCAAACTGAAAATTCTGATCCTAAAAAGTCAAGAACAGCGTCGATTTTTTTTGCAATGCCTGATGCCTAAAACCTCGAAACTCTAATTAATGAAACACATTTTTGGTTCGCATTTTTACAAAGTTAAGACATAAAACTTTATATAACCCTAAAAATAAACATCGGATCTGAAAGCAAAAAAAAAACAATGACGTTTGGACTAACGAGGAGATCTATCTTAAGCGATGGTTCTTGAAACCGATTTTCTTAAAACCTAAATTTAAATCAAACGCCTTGTAGTCCAATAGCTTGCTATTGAATTCGATCCGAATCCGATTTCCGATACCGGAGTAAAGGTGCAAAACCAACTTTAGAATGAAAGAGTTTGCACTCGATTTTCTTCGAGATCGCTGTACAGATTTTCATGAGCATAAATTCAAATTAAGCTTTTTATAGCGCTATAACCTGTAATTTAATTTTATTCAAATCCTTCTTCCGTTTTCGGAGTAAATAATAATCAAAATAAAGTTTGCTCGATTTGTTTTATTTCGTTCCCGAAAACCGTCAGACCAATTCCTATACAACTTAGATTCAAATGCGTTATCGCTTAATATTGAATTCTATCCGGATTCAAATTCGGAGTAACGAAGTAAAATTTGTAAAAAACGAAGGCGTGCACTCGATTTCCTATGAGATTGCTTGGCCGATTTCCGCATGCTAAGATGTGAATGAGAAGATGTAGAGTTCCACAAAATGTTACTGAATATTATCTGGATCCTACTTTAAGTTCCGAAATACCGAGGTAAAAACAGCAAAAAATGAAAAAAAGAACTCAATTTCTCAGACATCGAGTTCAAAAACCTAATTTATAGCCTGCTATTGAGTTCAATCCGAATCCGATTTCCGGTTCCATAGTAATGGAGTCGAATGTGTATAAAAATGAAAAAAGTGTACTCGATTTTCTTCGAAACTGCTGTATTGATTATTATAAACTTAGATGCAAATGTAAGACCGTATAGCAACATATTAAATTTCATCCGGAATCGGATTCGGAATTGAGAGTAACGAGGTAAAATGTGCAAAAGAAAAGGCGTGCCCTCGATTTTCTCTTGGATTGCTTAACCGATTTCCGCATGATAAGATGTAAATGAGAAAGGCCATAGAGTTCCAAAGCGTACACACCGGAAAAAATTGAATTTTACAGGTGACTTAATCTCTCATAGGATGTAATTCAAAATTTCATTTGTAATGATACAATGTTAGATTAACATGAATTTCACTGGTTTCGACTGTAACTTGCATTCTGCCAGGAGGTGCGACTGTATGCAATTAAATGCTCCTTTTACCAGCCAAACAGATGTGTGTTTCTGTGGCTCAGTCGATTAGCAGACGTACTTTGTGATCCAATGAATTCTCGGTTCAAGTCGCGGCGGTCGCTATCAGCATTTTTTTATTTCAATGAATTTCATGTCATGGAATTTAAGCCATAAAATTAAATTTCGTTAACTGTGACGTTCCATTTATATGGATCCAAATAATGTAAAATGACAGGGTTTTTTCGAAGTGTGGCAATAGAGTTCCATTACCTGGACTCCCGATTTCAGAGTAACGTGGTCAAAAGTTCAACATAATTGAAATAATTTGCTCGATTTGTCTTTCGTCCTGAAAACCGCCTGATCAACTTAGTTTCAAATTAGAGGTCCTACAGCCATTTAAAACTTTTCGGATCCAAATTCCGGTTCCAGAGTAACAAGGTAAAATGTACAAAAAAATGACAAAAATCGTTTTCTATTTTCTCAGAGACCACTTAATCGGTTTCCACAAATTAGGACTCAAACAAAAAGTACAAAAAATGACAAAAAGCTTATTCGATTTTCTCAGAGACCGCTCATTCGGTTTCCTCAAATTAAGACTCAAATAAAAAGTACGAAAAATGACAAAAATCATTTTCGATTTTCTCAGAGACCGCTTAATCAGGTTCCTCAAATTAAAACTAAATTAAACGTACAAAAAATGACAAAAATCGTCGATTCGATTTTCTCAGAGACCGCTTAATCGGTTTCCCCAAATTTGATTTTTCAGAGACCGCTTGATCGGTTTCCTCAAATAACGACTCAAATGAAAGATCTGATAATCCCATAGCCCGTCATTGAAATGTATCCGGATCAGATTTCCGGTTCTAAAGATGTAGCGTAAAATAAGTTTTTTCAGATATACTGAGGTTTTTTTCTACGTGTTTTATGCGGTTTTACACGGCTTTTTAACGTGGATTTCCGAGGTCACGCAGATTTTTATACGCGGATTCCCGAATGCATGAAACGTCGAGATTTGGTGTCATCCCGATTTTTTTTAAAGTCAGTCAACACTTTTCAATTTTATTCAAAATAAATCTTTTTTAGATTACACCAAATATGGACGTTTCATGCATTTCTAAGACATCAAACAAAATTCTTAAATTTTGCGGTTTGGTTTTCTACGCGCATTTCCGAAGTTATGCGGTCTCCAAGTTCCAAAGTCGATGTTTTGTAACTATATTCTTTTAATTACAGAAAAATCGAATTTGGGGAAACGGATTAAGCGGTCTCTGAGAAAATCGAACACAATTTTTGTCATTTTTTGTACTTTTTAGACCTCAGTGTGTGGGAAACCGGTTTTCATAAACATAAAATGTCGTATTAGCTAAACAATTGCAATGGAGCGGAAAATAGGTATAAAGAGAGAAGACTAGTGTTTGATGTTGATGTTTGAATTTATGGTACCGGTCGTGAGACGGTTAGGATATAAACCATGTTCGATGTATGCTTCATCATGCCTAGTCGTGTTTTAGAGCTGTGTCTATCACAAGGCTTAGGGTGGCGAAATAGTAGCGCATATGCACGGAATGCATTTTAACGCAGGTTCAAGTCCTGTCTCCGGGCGTATCTTTTTCCAAAAAATCATCTTTACTGTAAGTTTTTCATTCATTTGGCTTCTCCAATATGTGTTTCCACTCAGTCTTTGCAAAAACTGAATGGTATTTTATTTGAATTCGGATTCCGAACAGAAATTTCAAGATTGTGGTTTTCCAATGTTGTTATACACAGAAAGAAATAATGAAATTTACACGACATGTAAATCAATAGTAACATGAAATATACATGGGTTGAAAAGTTTGATTGAAAACCATCATCGATGTAAAACTAAATTGGAATGCATTGAATTTTCAATGATTTGAACTGTATATTTCAATTAACACTTCAGGAATCAGAACAAATTGGCTCAAATGGCACGTTCCCCTATGTGCCTGAAAATAGATGTAAATTCACAAAATATTTCTATCTGTGTGGAACTAATTCCAAAAACTGAATTCGGATTTGAAGAGCTTGTAGGTTGATAACTGATCAAACTCACTGCGTTGTACTGTAGTCGGGCTCGATTTCAATTTCCCAAGTATTTGTCACAAAACACTATAATGGAACTCACATCGATTTCTCAGAATTCGATTTTGACAAACTTAGATTAAAGTAAAAAAGTTCAATAACCTCTCATTCATTGCTATAACATTTTGTAACGATTGGACCTGTAAGGCTTTTTAGTGGCAATGGGAATGCAATGGTTCTGGACGCTAAAAATCGGCTGCGAAATCTGTTGAAACGGGTGATCAATTTTTACGAAAGGAATGTAATACCGAGACCTTGTTTCTATAATCTTAACAACTCATATTGACGTTACATTTCGGTGCAAATAATTGATTTTGCAAAAAAAGGTAATGTATGTTTAAAGGTTTTGTCGATTTTCAGATTTTCATTAGCAGTTCAATGCACTGATGAGTCGAAGACGAAATGTAAAAATTTGTACATATTTTGAGTATTATCCCGATCGACATCCGTGTTTCGGAGTTTTCAGGCTTGTCAGTATAAAAAAAAAATCACTAACCATCATATGATTGATGACGTATTAAAGGGACGAGATATAAGAAAGTTTCAGAGCTATTCAAAATATTTGGTTGTATTAGTTGATGGCCTAACGAAAGAATCTCTGGAATCGAGGATCAGCTTTTGAAGAATTTACATCACTTGGTGGTGGCTTTAAACTGATTTTACTCCTTATCACTAGTCAGGTTTGCTAACTGTCATCAATGCGTTTTTTTCTTATTCGAGGAAATACGCATGGTTTCGTCTGAGTGAGATCAAGTTTCGTATTTGTTTTATTTTTATTCTGTTCGATTTTTACATATTTTTTTAAACAAGTTTTGTTATACGAAGACCGGATGAAGTTCTTCTGTAAAATTGTCATAATTTTCAATCTTAGCGGATGACCCATTTTTCTCGGTCATCCTTCCGCCTCCTGCTTTCGCTCACAGTTCGTCAGTTTCTTGCTGTCTCCTTTGGGCAAACTGCTACTGAATGTTCAACGACTTAACGGCGCAAAATCTGAAAACTGCAACCGACTAAACTATTGAACTGTTATGTGCCCATTCAAGCGCGAATACAGCAGCAACCAGTGTAACAGTCGGCTAGAAGCAACAAGCTTTTACTGCAACCCTTTATTTTCACCCCGAAGCCTCCGTCTGCCTCTGACTGACACTGGTTGCTTTACCGACCGTGCCGTGTTGCAAGTCAGTCAGCGGAGCTGATCCGGAATATCCTACTTCCCCCTTCTTCCTTGTACAGTTGATCCGGTGGAAGGCTTTTTCCACTTGGCTTCACAGCATTCGACTCGACTGTAGGTGGTGCATCAATCTGCCACTATCCTCCTACCTTTCTCTCCAACAACCTCTAACACGGGTCGGGCGGATCCAAGCTTACTCGGATCGGAAATAATATAAATGTAACGTTCTTACTGATTTGAATATTTTAAAATCTTCAACTCGTCGTCTGACGTCTCCTTGCTATTTCTCACCCTCCGGATCCGGACCCGGACCCGGGAAGGGCCCTGATATCCGTAGCGTAGACGAACGCAAACGCACACACTTGTTCCGGTCTCTCCGCCTCCTTCCTACGCGTTCAGGCTGTCTCCCGTTTTCCACCATCCATTTATTATCCATAATTTATATCGCTTTGCATAACATATGCTCTCGTATTGGATCGCCTGGCATGACTGACTCGCGATGCACGTTTCCCGTGGGTCCAATAAACTGCACTTTTGCACTCCATTTCTAATACAGTCTACCGCCCACCGCCAACGATGATTCCCTTTTACGCGCAACAACCGACGGACGGACGGACGGATGGGAGGAAGACTAAGACATGATTTATTTTTGCCGGCTAGAGTCGTTTCCTGGCAGGGATTCTTGCATGGCATTTGCTCTCTCCCCAGCCACACTCGGCCGACAATTTCCACGATTGACTGAATTTAAAATGAAAAAAAATCACGCACATTTATAAGGTTTCTCCCTGGGCTTTGGATGATGAGCTACAGGGTGCGTACCCCCGCTTGGCGGATGGGGGTGGGAGTCAATTTACACTTCGCGTATTGACAAAGTCGGCCCATACCGAGATCGATCGTTCGCTTATAAATGTAAAAAAATGAAAATTATTATGTAGTCTGGATCGATCACGGAGTGGACAGGACTAATAGTGCTTGAAATTGACAATAGGTCATTAGGTGGTTTCGAGCATTCTTATGCCTGGATTTGGTCACCAATTTGAATTATCTTGATCCAGTTGGGATTAATGTTAATATATCATATTCGTCCTGAACTTGGTGAATTTAATTCGAAAAGGAGGACTAGTGTTATCAGGAATAGGAGTAAATTGACATCTTATGAACCGTTTAGGAACTTTCAAACCTTTCCGATCCGGTTCGGTATCGGTAATGTTTACAAATTGCAATGACGGCGAAACTGATTGATCAGGTGTAAATGCACTCTCAAATCAGGAAAGGTTTGAATGTACTTAGATTTCTCCAACTTGGACACAGATGTCACCTTCTAACTAAGATTGTGAGATGTGTGTTTCTGGAAGAGAACGGTTCACGTGGACCATTTCATACAATCACACCTAGTATTTCATCACGAAATACATGTAGTTCTTGTTTCCTGGTTGCGTGCTCAACACTAGAAGGCCCAAAACTTAGTTTAGACCTAAATTGCTCAAAAGCATTTAAAATGATTGAAAGAAAGAAAGTCAAAATAAAAAAAACTGACAGAATAACTAAAAGCTGGTGCAGAGTGCCTTAGTGCTTATAACGTTAAACTAAGAATTAAATAAAGATCACAGAATGTTAAACAATCCATCCATTGTGTACATAGTGTGACTTTACTGGGCAAGCTAGTGTTAAATGCGCACCCTTACATTATATAATTTAACGAAAGCACTAACATCTGATTTTATTTTATTTTATTTTATTTTATTTTAAAAACTAAATTAAATGAGAATGCTGAAGCAGAGGATTGTCATCGAGGATTCAAGGCCAAAAAGACGTGAGAAGGAAGACCCTAGTATTTACCAAGATAGTGATGAAGGATGTTAGGTAACAACCTAACTGTCGGTAAGTGGTGGTGTGATGAAGTAGAAAGGTGAGTGAAACACTAATTTTTTTTTTTTAAATCACTTTTATTATTATTATTATTATTGTTGTTATTATTATTATTATTATTATTATTATTATTATTATTATTGTTATTGTTATTATTGTTGTTATGACTTTATTATGATTATTATAATTATTGATATTATCATTATTATTATTATCATCATGAGCGTTATTTTTATTGCTCTTATCTCTCCACTATTGTAACCTCCCGCTTTGTGGAGAGGTGAAATTAAAGATGTCCATAATCAAGAGTCTTTTAAGATTAAGCTAATGAATTTCCAATCTCTATACATCCAAATTAGCGATAACATAATAAAAGGGAAACTATATAATAATTTCAAATAATGGAGCACATGAAGTTTGATGAAGGAGTAGTGTTAATTAAAAAAATACCTGGAGATGGTCACTGTCTATTCGCTGCAATAGTACACCAAATGTACAAAACAGAAATTGGATCCAAGGACCACCATTCCAAAATAAAGGAGTTACGTAGACAAGTTGTTGAACATATTAAAAATAACATTGATGACTATAAAAGTTCTTTAACGATCACTATATGCGAAAATCGGCAATCAAGCTCAGTAATAGACATTGATCATAAAATTCACGAATTTTTGAACCGACTTGGAAAAACAAACGAATGGGGTGGAGAGGAAACGATATCAGCAGCAGCAAAAACATTGAACAGAAAGATTATTGTATATAATGAAAACGCCTCAACTATCTCATTTAACGAATCAGCAACAGCATTTGGAGTCCTGAGAATTGCATACAGAAGCTACGGAAGAGATACCAGAAACTCATTACGAAACCATTATGACAGTGTCATTCAAAGAATGAGCACGCCAAATATGCACGTCATCCTTTCTGATAATAGCAATTCTGAAAATTATAAGCAAAAAATTTCTCCCACCGGTTGAAAGAATTACAGACTTGCAAAATAAAATAGCTGTAAATACCTCACAACTAAGCAACTGCTCTGAGAGACAACATATTTCTGTACAAATGAATAATAACAACAAAGAATTCAAAATACTTAGCTGGAACTCAAGGGGATGTTCAGTCGAATCAAAGCGTAGAGACATGGACGAACATTTCGCTAAAGAAGGGTTTTTACTAATCGCTCTGCAAGAGACAAGAATGGCAGAATGCTGCATTGAAACCAACAATTATTACTGGTTCAATGTGAACACAGCTCACGAAGGCCAAGCCAGAATTGGTGGTGGAACAGCTGTCGTAGTGGCGAAAACGGTGTATAAACAAAATAAATTCTTCAAAATTAGTGATAACACATGCTCATATATAATGAATATATTTGGTAAAAATATTATGTTTATATCAACATACATTAGGAGTGACACACAACATGAATTCGGAATCATTTCAAGATTCCTCCTCAACACGCAAGCGGACTCGAACAGAAACACTATAATCATGGGGGACTTCAATGCTCATATTGGGTCAAAAGACCTGATCGATGATGATACTAAAATTGTGGGTAGGAGTTTGATGCATGACTATTGCAACCAGAATGGAATAAGTCTAAAACATTTTATGCACGGATTACAATTACAAAACTACCTAACATTCAGCAAATCACAATCTGTTCAATACACATGGACGAACGGAAAAACAACATCACAATTAGACCACGTACTAATGTCAAAAATGGATTTCCTTATGATTCCAATAATTAGGGCATACTTCCTACCTATGTTAAAAAGTGATCACAAAATGATTTCATGTATATTAAAAAGTAAAACAATACCCATCAGTCAGACACAAAAAATTGGCAACCCCTCCAAAAGACTAAGATTTGACTTAAATGCTTTGAAAATGAATGAAGTTGATCGAAAAAAATTTCAGAACGAATTGGACCAAAGGCTCACTAACAATAGTGTAAAAGAGATTTCTGGGATTGATGAAAAATGGAACAATGTCAAAAGCGCCATATTAGAAGCTGCGGCAACTCATCTAACTAGCACAGGCTCACCACCCACACCGCGAAGAACGAAAGCGCTAGAGGCATACGAAATTGCACACACAAAATGTCTGAAAGACAGACACAATCCTATTCTTAAAAAAGAGCAACGAAAAACAAGAGTTATGAAGAGAAAGGCTTATCAAAATCACTTTTCTGAAAAAGTCGATAACTTTTTAGCAGAAATTCAAAATGAAAATCCACTGGCACAAATGTCAAAAACATTCCGCTTCATAAAAGTACACAAAAGACAAAAAATGAATAAAAAACGGGCCTATATAAGTATTCAAAAATGGGAAGATAAACTGCAAAATTTTACCACCGTAAATGAAATTCAGCCAAACAAATATCTATTAAATGAAGACGACGGAAGAAACGCTGGACCGAATCCATCCTTAGAAGAAATTAACAGAATTATATGGTCAATGAAAAACAACAGCGCCCCAGGGATAGATGCAATTCATAGTGAATTTTTAAAATATGGATCCTAGTCACTCACACACGAGCTGACAGAAATAATAAATGAAGTTTTCAGAACAAACGCAGTACCTAAATCTTGGACTGAAACTTTGCAAATCCCCATTCCGAAAATTCCAAATCCAAAAAACACTAATGACTACAGACGTATAACTTTATGTTCCATCGCCTACAAAATTTACGCGAAAATCTTACTAACACGTCTAGAGAGCCAAGTGGATCCAATTCCTGGTTACCAAATGGCATTCCAACACAAGAGGAGTGCTACAGATCAAATTTTCGTTATACGTCGCATCTTAGACGAAAGGTGGAGAAAAGGATGCAAAACAGTATTAGTATCTTTGGACTTGAAACAAGCATTTGATCAGATAGATACATCTAAAGCAGCAGCAATAATGACGTCCATGGGAGTTTCAAAGGCACTCATAAATCGCATCATATCAGCATGCATCAATGAGACAACAACGGTGCAGTGGTTCAACCAAAGAACAACAACTAGGATTAAAACTAGAGGAATCAAACAAGGATGTCCACTAAGCCCGTATTTATTTATTCTCATGCTCCATCATGTTTTATTATCGGTTCAAGAATTTATGCCAGAAATAAAGTTAAAACAAGGTCATCAAATTAAAATACCATGCATAATGGGGTATGCGGATGACCTCATTTTCATTTGCAACAATGATGAAGATGTCGAACGACTGCTGGAAATTTTGGAACCGCTACTATTATCAATCGGACTAGAAATCAACGTTAAAAAAACTAAGGTTTTATATAGGGATCCATTTGTTGTAAACGATATTGAGCAAGAAAAACTGGCAAAATTTGGAAAATATGAATTACCAGTAGTCACCATACTACGTCATTTGGGCGCTTATATCACCAGTAGTTTGACCAGAAATGCCACTACTTCGGAAAGAATAAAAAAGGCCTACAAAGCATTCTTTCATCTTTGCTCCTTCTTGAAACGGCATCCTCTAAAATGGACGACAGTAAAACAATTATACCACTCATTAATCACACCAGTGGCTACTTACTCGATGGAGGTAGCAACAATTCTGAAAATAAACCGTAACTCGCTTAGACGGATGGAAAATGAAATGCTTCTCACGCTACGCAGCATGAGTACTGATGGAATAAATGAGGATGGAATTGAGGAGCAGGAATCTAGTTCAGAAAGCAATGAAGACCAATCAGAAAATCCCAACATTGCACCTAATTGGTTGAAAGGTCATACCATAAATAATAAAATAAGAATTGCGCGCATCAATTTCTACGGTCACATACTCAGAAGTGAAAACGATAGCATTCTAAAAACTGCTTTAGAGCATAAAATTCCGATGAGTAAAAAAAGAGGTAGACCTGCCTATACATGGCGCACATGCATCCGTCAAGACATCGAACGAAGTTCTATATCTATTGGTGAATGGCAGGAAGCAGCACAAAACAAATCAAGATTAAAAACATTATCGAAAACACTATATGATAAAATGGTAGAATCTGAATATGAAATGTCCAGTGATTCTGACCAAGACAGTTCAGGGAGCAGCTTAATCCCAGAAGATTGGGAGAACTAATAACAACCAACATTTAAGATGATGTTACGAGAAAAAAAGAAAAAAATCACTCATCAAAATAAACTTAGAATAAAAAAAAGGACATGAATTATTAGGAATTTATGAAAATGATGGATTATACATGAAACAGGTAATCAATTGTCTAACAAAAAGATTTCAATCGCACTTCTTGGTGTGTGTATGTGTTTATTTGTGTATGTGTTTGAGTACAGAAATACTTCAAAATATTGGGTCATTTTTAGTCGTGCAAATAATACGGATACCACTTATAGTTTATTACATTGAGATATTAGCAGGTATCCGGCATAGTCATAAATCGCGAGAGCCAAAAAATGCGTTGAAGAAAAGGAAAGGTTAGGTATAATCGACAAAGTTAGAAACAATTAGAATTGATTAGATTGGATAATGTAAGTAGACCAAACATATCTACATTGATTAGGGAACTTCAAAGTAATAATCGTAAGTACCGCTTCAGACATAAAAAACTATATAGGAAAGCAGGGCCAAGACTGAAGCGGATACAGTGCGAAATTTTGCAAAGCTTCATCGACGAGGACATTTAAGACACAGAAGCAGCTGGCAGGATGACAAAACACCAATACGATACAGACGCACGACTCAATGATTGACTGGTTACAGGGTGAAGCACATACTTCCTGCCCAAGTGACAAATTCTATGGCGAACTTGCAATAGAAGATATTCGTATCTTTCATTGCAAATTGATAACCGAAAAGGAATCTGTCGTTTGGGTTACATGCTGGAGGATTTCCTCCTTCGTTACTAGTGTTCATTTGGGCACCATAGCCTAGTTCGTCTGGTATGGAAAGTGTGGATCGTTGTAACCACCCCCCTCGGCCAGAGTAGCCCATAAAGGGAAAAAAAAAAAAAAATCACGCACATTTATAAGGTTTCTAATCTGCTACCAGTGCTATCACCTTCTTAGTAACCTGTATTTATTTTGTTTTCTCTCTTTCTCTCATTCCAGGTAAGAATCACATCCAATATATTTTACAGTCAAGCTCGATTTAATCTGCCGTCCTGTTGTCTTGCCGGGTAGTTTTACCGAAAGGGTGAGTGAGTTATGCTACCAAACGAAAGTCTTTCGCCTGTGTTGTTTCGAGAGTGTCATTACGGTACAGTAATTCAAAGTATTGTTCATCGTTACCGACTACTTATTGCCATGCTTTCATTAGATTCCAATTTTTGTTGATTTCGTAATTTTCAAAGTACTGCTCTGACAAGCTATTCGCAAAGGATCGAAACAACTTCCGTTCTAAATTTATACCTGTTTCAATCTAGAATACCTATCCGTCTTTTCATTTCACATCTTTCGCCTCTCTCAGTTAATGCTTGCCGAAAAGAACCAATCAAAACCGATATAGTAGACATTATGCGGCAATTAAAAACCAAATAACGTTAGGATCGAAACAGTCGGATAGAGCAATATCCAGTCAATATGGTGTGTGGAGCAGAACGTTCCATTACAGCGTTTCCGAATAAGTTTTTTTTCGATTTTCGAAACATGTGGCCTAGAATTGTCATGAAGTAAAATTACTTCCTTCGGACGATGTTTGTATTGCGTCTGCTTTGCCTGCAAGCACTCTGTTCAAATGCATCCATTGTCATCTGTGTGCGTCACCAGAAGCGTTTGGCATGGATCTTCATCGAGTAACGTAAAAAAATGCTCATATTTTAAACTGTTTTCGGTTGTTCTGTGTGTTTCATGAGTCTTGTTAAGACGTAGAGTTGCCTTGAGCTTCAAATTGAACTTAGCGGTTCAAATGGAACTGTTTAAGTTAACACTAAGCAGTTCAATTTGAACTGCTCTGCACTGACGAGACTAAGACGAAACGTAAAGAAAAGGAAAAAGCCTTGAGCTAGTTTTAAATTTGATCTGTAACAGACTGGGGAAAATGAAAATGGCTCCTTTTTCTTCACTTTGTTAAAGTAATGGTAAAAACATCGATATGCTTGAATCTGCACTACAAATCGGAGGTGGAAATAAACCGAACACCGTGAATTAAAAAATTGGGTAACAAAACTAAAATTGCGATTATTCTTTTAAATTTTACACATAAGGAGTGTATCGAAGAGTAGTTAAAAACATTGATTATTGAATGAAAAAGCGAAAAAAAACATATTTTGACATCTGTTTTCGATATATTGTAAAAAACTTACATTTTTTTGCATTTCTTTGAATATATTGAAGAAAATCCTAGTTTCTGTGAAACGCTCGCACTTTGGACTTGACATTCTTCATTAAATTCTGCACAGTTACTTTTGTGACTTTCTTGGTGACAGTTGTCCAGTTTTTTTTAACTCCTGCATGTTTTGGAACACTGTACCTTCCTTCCGAAAGTGCCGCTTGACAATTGCCCAATACCTTTCAATTAGGCGAAGATCCGGGCAGTTCGGTGGGTTGATGTCCTTTTCCACGAATTGTACATTATTTTTTGACAACCACTGTAGAACGGAGTTGGCGTTCTGGCTGAAGCCAGAAGAGAGGAGGAGCCTTATGCTTTCTGTACAGTGGCAGCACTCTCTTCTTCAAACATTCTTCATCGTACACCTTGGCGTTAATTGTGCCCTTCGTGAAGAAAATCGACGACCGCAAACCACAGGTACAAATTGCTTGCCTGACCAACACCTTCTGCCCAAACTTTTCCATCGCCACTGTGGTGTCAACGTCGTTCCGGGCAACGCTCGAGAGTCTTCCTTGGCGTAGGTTTCGTCGTCGATCAGGATGCATCCGTCTTTATTCTGTAGAATCCGGTTATACAGTTTTCGCACTCTTGTTTTGGCCTGAACTTGCTGTTCCATGGCTTTTTCTGTTTCTTGTACGTTCTCAGGGAGTTCCGAACTTTTATCCGTTGAATCATCCCGATGCTGGTGTTGAACTGCTTGGCCAAATCCCGCGTCGACGCCGATGGGTTTTTCCTGATGTACTCAACCACTTTTAAGTCCCGGCCGGGCTGCCGGATCGGGGCAAATCCTTCATGGAAAGGGTCTTAACGAACTTCTCGATAATATTTTTGACACTGATGTGACGCACTTTCACCCGTTTTGCAATTTCGTTGTACGTGACACCACTTTCTGAGCACCAAGTGTGCAGAATTTTCTTTTGCGTTTCCGGATCAATTCGACTCATCATTGAAACAATAAACCGTACCGAAACCAATTGATTGCGCAGCTGTTATTGACATGTAAACAAACATGTCACCGCAAAACACGCTGCAAAAAATTAAGCCATTTCAGAGTAATAACTGTTTGAATGTTGCTAACTACTTATCGATACACTCCTTAGTAGGAGCAGATCTTATGCATACGCACTTTTTTTATTGCGCTGAGACAATTTTGTATCTTTGACAGAATTTTATTTTAAAGAACTAACAGGAGCGCAGCATTTGCTGAATTGGCGTAGCAAAATCCTGCACTCCCGTTTCTTCTATGTATGATATTCAAGCTGAATAGGGTAATATTAATCAGCTGCGTAGTACGCTTTGTGATTGGACATGTTTTTCTAATCATTATAATTATTATTTATCGCAGCATGTATGATAATATTATTAGCTGTTTTTATTGATGATATTACTCCACCACGACGGTATAACATGAAATTTCGATGCGACCGACGATATAAACTCACCTAACGAACCTCAAATTATTAATGTCGGATAATCCATAACTTGAGACGTAATCAGTTTTGACGTTTACGTCATTTATACCATTTTATTACCGGAACCGAAAGTGACAGCCATTTGAGCGTCAAACCTGTTTGATGAACACAGAGTAGCATAAAAAAGAGGCTAACTTTTTTGAAATGTTGATTCCGAATCAAACAGTGAGACTGATAACGATGAAGACATTTTTAAACTTTTACTTTCCAAAATTTATCTTATCAAAATTCATTAGAATATCTACAATAAATATGTGATATAAAAAGTTAAAACTGACCATTTCTATTTACTGTGAATGAAAAAATTTGCTTATTTCCACCCCAGTTACAAATACCACGAACACTTGTACAAGTAGATTTACAAATTTTCCAACAAATATTACTGAAGTGTGGAAGCAAATGACTTGTGCAAATCACTTGTGACTTAACTTAAAACTTAACAATATAAATTTAATACAATAACTATCACGGAATGCCATATACTGATGTGCTAAGTCAGTAGTTTCAGAGAAAAATTTTAATTTTGTATGTGCGACTACGCCATCTTTCGTGAAACGTTTTAAACCAATGCCAACACCTAGTTCATCTATTTGCAATCTTACCGTTGTGTCCTTATATCGTACTTTATTGAAAGATGGTTTTTTAGTCAAGTATTGCTTTACAAAATATTCATTTTGCGTTCAAAGCCGACGTTTCGAAGGAATATCGCTTCATCTTCAGGGATATTCTTTCGAAACGTCGGCTTTCAACGCAAAATAAATATTTTGTAAAGCAACACATAACCAAAAAGCCATCTTTCAATAAATTACAACAAAGCGGTCGTACCGTCTTCACTTATATCGTACGAAGGCAAACCCAAGTTACACCCAATAATTGATAGATTTTCGTTTCCATCCTTCGCCCGATAAAGACATGACAGTATAAAATCTACGTTCCCTACTATGACATTTACTGTTCGTATGATCTCGTATAATATGTATCGCTTCGAACAAATATGGATTCATCTAAAATTGTTCTTCAAGCTCCCCTTGCTATTTCACAACTAACAAAAAAAGAAATTAGCATGGATCAAAATTTATATATGAAAAAATACTCACCCGAAAACTTGAATCATTCTCAAAAACAAGAGCTGAGAATTCGATGAACACGAACTTAGCGAAGCACCTATAGCGCAAATAGGTCCATAATTTGTTGGTAATTAGTTGTTGATTAGTTACGGTAGTTTTGAGTTTCTTGTTCATTTTTTTTTTTCATTTTTTCGAGCACTAATTAAATTAATTGAAAAATTGCTGCTGCTTGTAATTAAAGTAATTGAAAAATTGCTGCTAAGAACAGAATTACACAAAACTCAGACAAAACCATGCGCATCTCCTACTCATCGTAGACCTTCCGGTTAATAGATCCCTAGTTAAATACATACACACTTAACAATGAGCGAATAATATGGCTGATAAACCTGCTTATCGTGCAGTACCAGGAATTGCAGCTAGAATGACATCATTTTCGCTCACGGAAAGTGAGTTCCATCCATTCCACCTGCTTCCTATAATGCTAAATTCAATTGATTTCCATAATTGCCCTCGGTGTCGGTTCTCGCTATTAAGATTTGACATTTGATGATTTGTTTTGCCTCAACCGGACACACACATACTTTCGAATGCCGGTCACGATAGCTATTATTCCGACGATAGCTGACGTGACGTGATCGGCTATCGGCTGCTATCTTCTACTAAGCACCTGTTGGCATGACGATTAGTCATCATGGTTGGGATGGGACAGTGACAGATGCAGTGATGATCGTCGTTTCCATTGAACTAGCCAACCGCCGCAAAAAAATTACTTCCGGCATTTAACCGATTTCGGAATCCTCTCGGGGGGAAAATCCCCGCACCGGTCAGCTTTCGGTTGGGGACCAGAATTTAATTAAAACTTGATTCCTGCTGCTTAAGATTCAATTTAAATTCAACAACAGAGGCTACTAGTGCTTTCAAAAGCTTTGAATCGCTGAGGCGTCACATGGTTCAAGCTTACATCTGATTGTTTGTAATTATGCATAATTTGATTAAAAGCCATTCCAGTGCTGGAATTAGTTCTCGGTGAGTAAATTAAAGGGTGCTTGATTTTTGGGTTACGCTTCATTTGAAAAACAGACAGTGGCTCTATGTAAGCGCTTATAATTGAATTCTAGTCGAGGACTGACTGTCGGTAATTAATTACCCAATGTTCGGGGGAGAAAATCAAATGCGAATCTTACGCTATTTATTCAATATTAACGATGATAATAGAGGCAATCGAGTTCAAGGAATATAATTAATGAATGTAGCAAGAGATGGTATAAACGCCAAAATCAGACCATTTATTACTATTCAAAGAAATCCATCCCGTTTGTCACAGTTCCGTTGAGTCAGTATTTCACGGCATTTCGTCGTGTTTTGTAATTCTCAAAAATAGTCCGTAATGACTGTCCCAGAAAGTACGAACGCAACCAAAAACCGCTGCCATTTCGTAATGGTTCAGAATCTGTTAATTTTTATGGCTGCGCCCTGCTGTTTAAACTCTTCTCTAACCACTTGTGCAGTTGTTTATTCGTTTTCATTGGTTTGTTTTGAAATGCAGAACAACGTCGGAAAATTGTGTACAAATGGTGCACAGAACGCGGACTATCACTGAGAAAGATAGCAAAAATGGAAGAAGTAAGTGAAAAAACCGTGCGAAATGCAATCAGGAAGTTCGGTGAGGATAACACCTTTGAGGATAAACCGAAAACGGGTTCGAAAAAAAGTCCTGCTAACCCTCAGTTGGATAAACGTATACTGAAGGCGTTCGAGCAAAAGAAGAAGGTTTCAGTTTGGGAAGTGGCTGAAAAAGTGGGCACTTCGAAGTCAAATGTTCTTCGTGCTAAAGAACGTTTGAATCTTCGAACCTATAAGAAGCAGAAACAACCAAAACGTAGTCCGAAACAAGAAGCATCGATCAGGCCGAGCGTTCAAAAGCTGTACAATACGATTATTATACGGTGCGTGAAGGGCAAGTGTTAAACCAGTCCGACACATCGATTGAAGTCGAAAAATTTGGTAAGAAAGCTATGGTCTGGCAAGCAATTTGTAGCTGCGGTAAGATTTCGAAACCCTTCATCACCAACGGCTTCAATGAACAGTGAAACATACATTAAGGAATGTTTACAAAAACGACTTCTACCCATGATTCGAAGCCACAAGGATGCTGTTATCTTCTGGCCAGATCTTGCTTCTTGCCACTACTCGAAATCAACGGTAGAATAGTATACTACCATAAATGTTACTTTCGTCCCAAAAGACATGAATCCACCAAATTGCCCAAAACTTCGACCAATTGAGGAATATTGGGCATTAACGAAGGCATATCTTAGGATACATGTCTCCGCAGCCGAAACCATTGAACAGTCCGAAAAAGATTGTAAAAATGTGTCAAAACTTGTCGCCAAGAAGTCTGTACGGAATTTAATGAGAAACGTTCGCAAGAAGGTGCGCCAGCTAGTCTTCTATTGGCTAAGTAGCAAATGTTGAGAATAATATTCCGTTGTTGTAGTCTAATATTATCAGTATATCGAATAAAATTTGAATGTCTAACACTTGTGAATTACTTACAGCGAAAACGAAGTGCGTTCATACTTTCTGGGACAGTCTTTACAAAGTTGATCATCATTTGGTACTTCATTGAAGATTTTTTTTGTTTTTCTTCCACGACTACAAACTGTTTGCCTAATCGAAAACTTAGAATTCGAATTCATGTGAAGTTTCTCGGCTAGATGCAAGATTTCAGTTTATGAAGAAATTTTTTGATGGATTTCACGTAGGTTTAGTCATCCGTGATTCCAATTCCAAAACTTTCTAATCCTGGACTTGATCGATACTGCTTGTTCCGGACTGCGCTTTAACTGCTTATGCGCTTCTTAAAGGTTCGAAACCTTTAATATTTTGGTTCGTTTGTACTTTAGCACCAAAAACATTGAACCATTTTTTTTTGTTTTTTTATTCATTTCGTTTTCGCTTGAGAAAACTGAAACGGACCCAGGGTAGTTTCATCAAACAAACACCGTTTAACAAAACTGTGTTGGTTTCGCACTTAGCAACGGGGATCTGAGCAAATCTGATGTAAAAACCGTGTTCCAAACTGATTCGATTTTCGAAACTAGCTACAAACAAACAAACGATTTGACAGCAGTTAGGGTGGAAACTGCGTTGGGTTTAGCATCAAGCGAAAACGACATAAAATAATTTCTGACACTAATTTGGATTAATTTTTGATACCAATTCATGCATGTTCGAGCGTTTATATCACTTTATCGGCAACAGTTCCCAAACCAATCATATCAGCAATAATACATTCGAACGTGATATTAGATCACTATCAGAAAAAAATTATACCGATAGAAAAAAACATTACTTGTCGATTACGTCACTTATACGATTATATCTAACTTGAAGTTTCAGCTATATGATCTTCGAAATCGACCCACAACCTAATTTAAAGTCTCGAATGAGACCAAAATTATTGATATCGGTTAATCCATGTCCGAGAAAGTTGAGCGGTAATCAGCTTTGACGTTTACTTCACTTATGCCATTATATAACCGGAACCGTAAGTGACAATCATTTGAACTTCAAACCTTTTTAATGAACCAATAGTAATTTCCAAACGAGCCTTACTTTGTTGAAATTAGTTCAGCCACATAGGAGAATATTGAACGGTAAGAAAAAAAGTGCGTTTTGTCGGTTACTTCACTTATGCCATTATATCACCGGAACCGTATGTGACAGTCATTTGAACTTCGAACTTGCTCAATGGCGCAATAGTAGCTCTCAAGCGAGTCTAAGTGTATCGAAATCGGTTCAGCCATATCTGAAAAAATTGTGCGGTAAAAAACGTGTTTTGTCGGTTACGTCGTTTATACCAGTAATTTCCAAAATTCGCGTAAAAAAACTGCGTAACTTCCGAAATCCGCGTAAATAAACCGCAAAACTAACGTACTTTTTTATGAGCGATTCCAGAAATGCTTAGCAGATCATCAGACTGGACCTTCTCCGATTTGTATGAAACTTTGCACATGGCTTCAGTATGGCAAACCATAAGTTTTGAACCGATGGAGAGGTCAATCCGACTCACGACTGATTTTTAAAAAGGGCATTGCACAAAAATTGCCTTTTTTAAATCGTTGTAACTCGGAAACCGTTTATTTGTACAAAAATGGCGTTCAGGAAGAAGTTGTAGGGAATCGATTAGGCACTCTAAAAAAATATACACTGAAAAAAATTTTTGATACTTTTTCTCAATAATTGCAAAATAATCCGAAAAAGTTATATAAAAAAAATTAGGGTTTTAATTTTTGTTTTGATAATTTTCATTTTAAAGCTGTTATTAAAACCTACAGATTTATGGCTATCCCATCCGTGCCTTTTGAAAAATGAAGAAGTTACAGCTAAAACAATTTACAGATATATTCGAAATTTCAAGTTCTCGTTGAAAGATTGAAAGGCGAATTTGAATCCGCGTTACTTCGGGAATCCGCGTAGGAATAAATCGTAAAACTGAAGAAGTTTTTTTAAGCCTATTTTTTTGTTGATGTCAAATGTCTTAGAAATACATGAATCGTCGAGATTCGGTGTAATGTAAAAATTTTTTTTGTAGAAAATCGTTTCAGAGAGTTGAAAAAAATTTCGGGTTAACATCAGATCTCGACGTTTTAAGTTTTTCGATGACAAAACAAGAAAACTGGATAGCTTTAAACATTCGTGTAGAAAATCGCGTAACTTCGGAAAACCGCATGAAAAATCCGCGTTACTTCGCAAATCCGCGTAAAAGAAGCCGCGTAAAAAACGCATTGAAAATCGCGTAAAAAATGCCTCTGTACATTATCTGTACACGAACGAGAAAGGAACAAAAATGGAATCCTTTTATGAGTAGCTTTCGATGGCCTTTTTTCCCAGGAAAATTTAGTCTTTTCTATTTGGCAATAACAACAGGACTACATTTACCTTGAAAAAGGATATAACAAACGATCGAAACGTTGAGAAAATTTTCTCGTAAATTGTTCGTCTAGAAAACACTGAGGTCTTTTTTACGCGGTTTTTTCACGAGGATTTTTTGAATTAAGTGGTCTTTTTTATGCGTATATTTTGTGCAGATTTCCGAAGTTACGCGTTTCTTTATGCGAATGTTTCTATCCTGATTTTTTAAAATAACTCTGACACTTAAAAATTTTACGATTTTTTTCAAATTTTTTTTTTTATATCACACAAGATCTCGACATTTCATGCATTTTTATAACATTTCTGCTATCAAAAAAATATCCCAGAGTCGAATTTTTTGTCTAGATAATACCAGATCTCAATGTTTCATGAATTTTTAAAAATATTTGACATAAAAAAATTGTCCATAGTTCTTTGGTTTTTACGCAGATTTTTGAAGCTGCGCGTTTTTTTTTTGTGCGAAACGATATCTCCCTCGCCCGAGCTGGCGGTTCAATGCATACGGCGCTGGTCTTACAAGCCAGTTGTCATATGTTCGAGCCCCGACCTGGAAGGATTCATTGTGTCACTAGGATCCTAGTACTAGCCATGCAATGATTCTGTACGCTAAGAATCGGCTGCGAGGTCTGTTGAAACAGAAAGGCCAAATTCCTCAAAAGGAATGTATTTATTTTGCTTTTTGTATCCCCCTCGTAAAAGAGGACTTCAGTGTACATTTAAAATTTCAAATTCAAATATTCTAATAATTCAACACTTCGTCCTGCACGTGACAATCTGCACTTATTATGCCGCATACTATGAAAATTGAGCGGTTTGTAGCTATCCTCTATTTATCCTCCAAATTTTTTTTATGCTGTTGTAAGGTTTTGGAGGATAGCTACAAATTGATAGAGGATAAGCTTCCGGTGCATTTAATCGTCAAATAATCCACGGGAATTGAAAATTTGTACAATTTTCTACAAAAACACATATTTCTATTCGAATTTTTCGCCTAAGATTTCGTCAAATCATAAATTTAAATTTTCTCATGGAAGAACCTTACAAAGGGAATTTAATCGTTGTAGGGCTTTGGAGGATAACTACAAGAAGTTAGAGGATAAGTTTTCAGTGGTTTTATTAAAACAAATAACCATTAGAAGTCCTAAATAATATTAAACTCACGACTTCGTTTGAACACTAATAGAAGATTTTGAACAAAATTATTTATAATGATAACTTATATCGAGACGTATATTATGTTAAAACGATCGCAAACGCAGAGTTATTAAAACATAGAGGATAAGAGTTTCATTGATTTAATCTGTATACTATTCATTGCAAATTGGTCCCTGCACATTATCTAACAATCTCTTACCATTAGTTTCGGACGATTATAATACTTTTGGGACAAAATTTGATAATCAAGTTAAATCTGATAATAATCAAATTTCGCTTATTCGCAGTTACTAAAACATAGAGGATAAGAGTTATGATAATCTCATTTATGCACTATTTATCATTCATTGTTCCTAGGGCATTTTTGAACAAATCTGCATCATTGTTTTCTAATGGTTCCACTACTTTTATGAAAAGCATGAGCAATCATAAAAATTTTGGCACTTTGAAAATTTTGCCTGATAAGAGTTGCTGAAAGTTGGCGGATAAGAGTTTCAACGATTGAAACTATTCACTGTTTATTATAAACTGTTCTATTGGCATTTCTTAGCAAATCAGTATCTCTGATTTTCGATGGTTTCAATAATTTTGTGAGAAATATGAGAATTCATCAAAATATCGCCAATGTTACAATTTTCCCTAATCAAAGTAACTAAAACCTGGAGGATAAGAGTTTTAATGATCTAATTTATATACTATTTGTTACTAAATGTTTCTAGAGCATTGTTTAAGAAATCTGCATCATTGATTTCTGATAGTTTCACTACTTTTGTGAAATATATGGAACTTTCGAAATTTTCAACTTTTCCCTGATCAGAGTTACTAAAACTTGGAGGATAAGAGTTTTAATAATCTAATCTATACACTATTCGTCAATAAATGTTCCTAGAGCATTGTTTAACAAATCTGCATCATTGATTTCTGATAGTTTCACTACTTTTGTGAAATATATGGAAAGTCAATAAAAATTTCGAAATTTTCAACTTTCCCCTGATCAGAGTTACTAAAACTTGGAGGATAAGAGTTTTAATGATCTAATCTATATACTATTTGTTACTAAATGTTCCTAGAGCATTGTTTAAGAAATCTGCATCATTGATTTCTTATAGTTTCACTACTTTTGTGAAATATATGGAAAGTCAAAAAAAAATTTCGAAATTTTCAACTTTCCCCTGATCAGAGTTACTAAAACCTGGAGGATAAGAGTTTTAATGATCTAATCTATACACTATTCGTCATTAAATGTTCCTAGAGCATTGTTTAACAAATCTGCATCATTGATTTCTGATAGTTTCACTACTTTTGTGAAATATATGGAAAGTCAATAAAAATTTCGAAATTTTCAACTTTCCCCTGATCAGAGTTACTAAAACCTGGAGGATAAGAGTTTTAATGATCTAATCTATACACTATTCGTCATTAAATATTCCTAGAGCATTGTTTAAGAAATCTGCATCATTGATTTCTGATAGTTTCACTACTTTTTGAAATATATGGAAAGTCAAAAAAGATTTCGAAATTTTCAACTTTCCCCTGATCGGAGTTACTAAAACTTGGAGGATAAGAGTTTTAATGATCTAATCTATACACTATTCGTCATTAAATGTTCCTAGAGCATTGTTTAACAAATTTTGAATATTGATATGCGATAGTTTCACTACTTTTGTGAAATATATGCAAAGTCAATAAAAAATTCAAAATTTTCAACTTTCCCCTGATCAGAGTTACTAAATTTGGAGGATAAGAGTTTTAATAATCTAATCTATACACTATTCGTCAATAAATATTCCTAGAGCATTATTTTACAAATCTGCATCATTGATTTCTGATATTTTCACTACTCTTGTGAAATATATGGAAAATCAATAAAAATTTCGAAATTTTCAACTTTTCCCTGATCAGAGTTACTAAAACCTGGAGGATAAGAGTTTTAATGATCTAATCTATACACTATTCGTCATTAAATATTCCTAGAGCATTGTTTAAGAAATCTGCATCATTGATTTCTGATAGTTTCACTACTTTTGTGAAATATATGGAAAGTCAATAAAAATTTCGAAATTTTCAACTTTCCCCTGATCAGAGTTACTAAAACCTGGAGGATAAGAGTTTTAATGATCTAATCTATACACTATTCGTCATTAAATATTCCTAGAGCATTGTTTAAGAAATCTGCATCATTGATTTCTGATAGTTTCACTACTTTTGTGAAATATATGGAAAGTCAATAAAAAATTCAAAATTTTCAACTTTCCCCTGATCAGAGTTACTAAATTTGGAGGATAAGAGTTTTAATAATCTAATCTATACACTATTCGTCAATAAATATTCCTAGAGCATTATTTTACAAATCTGCATCATTGATTTCTGATATTTTCACTACTCTTGTGAAATATATGGAAAATCAATAAAAATTTCGAAATTTTCAACTTTTCCCTGATCAGAGTTACTAAAACCTGGAGGATAAGAGTTTTAATGATCTAATCTATACACTATTCGTCATTAAATATTCCTAGAGCATTGTTTAAGAAATCTGCATCATTGATTTCTGATAGTTTCACTACTTTTGTGAAATATATGGAAAGTCAATAAAAATTTCGAAATTTTCAACTTTCCCCTGATCAGAGTTACTAAAACCTGGAGGATAAGAGTTTTAATGATCTAATCTATACACTATTCGTCATTAAATATTCCTAGAGCATTGTTTAAGAAATCTGCATCATTGATTTCTGATAGTTTCACTACTTTTGTGAAATATATGGAAAGTCAAAAAAAATTTCGAAATTTTCAACTTTCCCCTGATCGGAGTTACTAAAACTTGGAGGATAAGAGTTTTAATGATCTAATCTATGC
This sequence comes from Malaya genurostris, assembly GCF_030247185.1. NCBI lineage: Eukaryota > Metazoa > Arthropoda > Insecta > Diptera > Culicidae > Malaya > Malaya genurostris. The sequence goes on from NC_080570.1 coordinate 16,741,400, forward strand.
ACTATTCGTCATTAAATGTTCCTAGAGCATTGTTTAACAAATTTGCAATATTGATTTGCTATAGTTTCACTACATTTGTGAAATATATGCAAAGTCAATAAAAATTTCAAAATTTTCAACTTTCCCCTGATCAGAGTTACTAAATTTGGAGGATAAGAGTTTTAATAATCTAATCTATACACTATTCATCATTAAATATTCCTAGAGCATTGTTTAACAAATTTGCATCATTGATTTCTGATAGTTTCACTACTTTTGTGAAATATATGGAAAGTCAAAAAAAATTTCGAAATTTTCAACTTTCCCCTGATCGGAGTTACTAAAACTTGGAGGATAAGAGTTTTAATGATCTAATCTATACACTATTCGTCATTAAATGTTCCAAGAGCATTGTTTAACAAATTTGCAATATTGATTTGCGATAGTTTCACTACTTTTGTGAAATATATGCAAAGTCAATAAAAAATTCAAAATTTTCAACTTTCCCCTGATCAGAGTTACTAAAACTTGGAGGATAAGAGTTTTAATGATCTAATCAATACACTATTCGTCATTAAATGTTCCTAGAGCATTGTTTAAGAAATCTGCATCATTGATTTCTGATAGTTTCACTACTTTTGTGAAATATATGGAAAGTTAATAAAAATTTCGAAATTTTCAACTTTCCCCTGATCAGAGTTACTAAAACTTGGAGGATAAGAGTTTTAATAATCTAATCTATACACTATTCGTCATTAAATATTCCTAGAGCATTGTTTAACAAATCTGCATCATTGATTTCTGATAGTTTCACTACTTTTGTGAAATATATGGAAAGTCAATAAAAAATTCAAAATTTTCAACTTTCCCCTGATCAGAGTTACTAAATTTGGAGGATAAGAGTTTTAATAATCTAATCTATACACTATTCATCATTAAATATTCCTAGAGCATTGTTTAACAAATTTGCATCATTGATTTCGGATAGTTTCACTACTTTTGTGAAATATATGGAAAGTCAAACAAAATTTCGAAATTTTCAACTTTCCCCTGATCGGAGTTACTAAAACTTGGAGGATAAGAGTTTTAATGATCTAATCTATACACTATTCGTCATTAAATGTTCCTAGAGCATTGTTTAAGAAATCTGCATCATTGATTTCTGATAGTTTCACTACTTTTGTGAAATATATGGAAAGTTAATAAAAATTTCGAAATTTTCAACTTTCCTCTGATCAGAGTTACTAAAACTTGGAGGATAAGAGTTTTAATAATCTAATCTATACACTATTCGTCATTAAATATTCCTAGAGCATTGTTTAACAAATCTGCATCATTGATTTCTGATAGTTTCACTACTTTGGTGAAATATATGGAAAGTCAATAAAAAATTCAAAATTTTCAACTTTCCCCTGATCAGAGTTACTAAATTTGGAGGATAAGAGTTTTAATAATCTAATCTATACACTATTCGTCAATAAATATTCCTAGAGCATTATTTTACAAATCTGCATCATTGATTTCTGATATTTTCACTACTCTTGTGAAATATATGGAAAATCAATAAAAATTTCGAAATTTTCAACTTTTCCCTGATCAGAATTACTAAAACTTGGAGGATAAGAGTTTTAATAATCTAATCTATACACTATTCTACATTAAATATTCCTAGAGCATTGTTTAACAAATCTGCATCATTGATTTCTGATAGTTTCACTACTTTTGTGAAATATATGGAAAGTCAATAAAAACTTCAAAATTTTCAACTTTCCCCTGATCAGAGTTACTAAATTTGGAGGATAAGAGTTTTAATAATCTAATCTATACACTATTCGTCAATAAATATTCCTAGAGCATTATTTTACAAATCTGCATCATTGATTTCTGATAGTTTCACTACTTTTGTGAAATATATGGAAAGTCAATGAAAATTTCGAATTTTTCAACTTTCCCCTGATCAGAGTTACTAAAACCTGGAGGATAAGAGTTTTAATGATCTAATCTATACACTATTCGTCATTAAATATTCCTAGAGCATTGTTTAAGAAATCTGCATCATTGATTTCTGATAGTTTCACTACTTTTGTGAAATATATGGAAAGTCAAAAAAAATTTCGAAATTTTCAACTTTCCCCTGATCGGAGTTACTAAAACTTGGAGGATAAGAGTTTTAATGATCTAATCTATACACTATTCGTCATTAAATATTCCTAGAGCATTGTTTAACAAATTTGCATCATTGATTTCTGATAGTTTCACTACTTTTGTGAAATATATGGAAAGTCAATAAAAATTTCGAAATTTTCAACTTTCCCCTGATCAGAGTTACTAAAACCTGGAGGATAAGAGTTTTAATAATCTAATCTATACACTATTCGTCATTAAATATTCCTAGAGCATTGTTTAAGAAATCTTCATCATTGATTTCTGATAGTTTCACTACTTTTGTGAAATATATGGAAAGTTAATAAAAATTTCGAAATTTTCAACTTTCCCCTGAGTTACTAAAACTTGGAGGATAAGAGTTTTAATAATCTAATCTATACACTATTCGTCATTAAATATTCCTAGAGCATTGTTTAAGAAATCTGCATCATTGATTTCTGATAGTTCCACTACTTTTGTGAAATATATGGAAAATTAATAAAAGTTTCGAAATTTTCAACTTTCCCCTGATCAGAGTTACTAAAACTTGGATGACATTATATTGAAACAATTAAAACTGTATGCTGTTTGTTATAAAATGTTCCAGTGGCATTTCTAAGTAAATGTATAATTGATATCCGATGGTTTTAATAATTTTGTGAGGAATAAGAGCAATAATAAAAATTTCGTTCATTTACGCTCCGTATAATTTTCTTTGAGATGGCTAAACCGATTCCAACAAACTTCGTTTGAAAATTTCAATTGGGTTGTGAATCAAGTTTGAAAATCAATCGCTTCTGATTCCGGGGATATATTGGCATAAGTGATCTAACCGACAAAACGGCCTTTCTTATAACCGCACTTATTTTCAGAGAGTAACCAATCATGAAAGTCAAATATATTATATTTTTTTATTAAGAACCTTTTAACAGAAGTCATTCTGGTCCTTCAAATGTATTATTTATTACTTTTGGTTCGAGAATGTTGTCGAATATTGGACTTAATCGTCACGCTTTCCTGAACCCAAAATTCTTGTCAGAAGTTATCCTAACGAAAAAAGTATATTTTTATGAGATTGCACTATGGTTTGAAACGGGAAATTAGCGTGACAAAAATATTTTCACTATTAAATATTAGTTTTTTTGTAGTTGGTGTCTTCACAAAAGTTGTTTGTTTTCAAATGGCGCTCCTTTTGATATAAAATATTACTAGGGTGGTCCTTATTTAGATTGAAATCTGTAATCTAACTTTCTTAATTGAACTCAAAAACGATTTTATTGTACAATAAAGTTGTAGGAAATTTTATTTTGAGCAACTTTGCTCAAAAAAGCACCTCTCTAGCTTTTCATTTGACCTAGTTACATCAATTGTCCCGGGTAAGAGTAGGGTGGCTCTCGAAAAATCGATTTTTTGTTCTAACGTTTTTGTGAAACGTTCTATGGAAAAGTTGTCTTCAGAAAAGTTGTTGAAATAAATATTGCACATAATTTTGCTGAGTAAAGCTTTTTCATATGAGCTACCAGTAAAAAGTTATGATTGTTTTTTCATCAAAAACTAGTCAACCTTCAAATATCAAAATTCATTAGATGCCAGATCGATAAAAATGTATCCTATGCGGCTACTGAAAGTTCATAATATAAGTAAACATTTAAGAGAAAATTGGGAGGGTGTTTTTCTTTTAACTCATTTAAATTAGTCTTAAAAATACCTTGAAAAAACTCAAAACCATTGCATAACTCTTAAACGCCTTAACGTATCAACATACTTCCTTCAGCAAAATAATAGTACCAAGTTAGCCCTACAAGTGTTCCATACATTGTCCATTCGATTTTTTGCTAAACAATTTCAATTAATTTATTACCAAAATAACTGATTCAGTTTAGCTTAAGCAACAGAGACAATGTGTAATATGGTTATTCCGAAGTAGAGGCCATGATAAATATATCAACAGAAATTTTCATTATCTTGACAACCAAAGCTCAAACAAGCTGGTGCAAGTTAGTGAAACGCAAATATTTTTATCCAAATCGTACCGAGAAGCCTTTTTTCTCATCCACTTGTGTACCGAATAGCCTGTGACAACCGGAAAACGACGCACAATGAGTTTTGGTTAGAATAAATACAATCTACTCATTTTAACAAACTAATGATTTCCTTGGGTTTCAGGTAGTGCTTTGTCTTACAAAAAGCCAACGGATTTAATGATTGCTGCTAGAAGTAATAAGGACATTTTACAGTATATCATTCAAGAATTGCGTATGAAAACCCCCACCTGGCGTGTTAGCAAACTGAACAAGACTGTGAAAGGAAGGGATTGTAATATTGTAATCAATAGCCGATAAAATAAACGTTGACGAATTCCAAAGTTACACTGAGAAAATACACTGCTCATAAATTGTTGATACATGGAGCCACGATAATTAGACACGCAATTTTACCTATTGGTATGCTTAGTGAAGAAGCTCAGGAGACTCGAAATAAAAGTATCCGGAACTTCAGAGAGCACCATGCTAAAAAATTCAGCAGAATCCCGAACATTGATGTTTTTATAAGGCTGCTGTTATCTTCAGACCCTATCTTGGCATTGTCGAATAAACAAAATAGGAGAAGTTCAGAAGACTTACCCGAAAAAGCAAAATGTTTAGTTTTAGATAATAATTAGAATAATTCATTGCTTAATTTATTCAATACACACCAAACCGTAATCAACTGTTGTCTTATGTTTTATTTTGAATGTTAACGATACGATCATTACAATAACGGAATCAAAATCAATTGATGCATTTATTTTGGTAACAAATTTATTAAAATTGTTCAGCAAAAAATCTATTTTCGGCTGTAGTTTTTGTGTGTCTCATTTCTCGAATGGACAATGTATGAAACACTTGTAGGGCTAACTTGATAATATTATTTTGCTGAAGGAAGTATGTTGATACGTTAAGGCGTTTAAGAGTTATGCAATGTTTTTGAGTTTTTTCAAGGTATTTTTAAGACTGATTTAAATGAGTTAAAAGAAATACACCCTCCCAATTTTCTCTTAAATGTTTACTTATATTATGAACTTTCAGTAGCCGCATAGGATACATTTTTATCGATCTGGCATCTAATGAATTTTGATATTTGAAGGTTGACTAGTTTTTGATGAAAAAACAATCATAACTTTTTACTGGTAGCTCATATGAAAAAACTTTACTCAGCAAAATTATGTGCAATATTTATTTCAACAACTTTTCTGAAGACAACTTTTCCATAGAACGTTTCAAAAAAACGTTAGAACAAAAAAATCAATTTTTCGAGAACCACCCTACTCTTACCCGGGACAATTGATGTAACTCGGTCAAATGAAAAGCTAGAGAGGTGCTTTTTTGAGCAAAGTTGCTCAAAATAAAATTTCCTACAACTTTATTGTACAATAAAATCGTTTTTGAGTTCAATTAAGAAAGTTAGATTACAGATTTCAATCCAAATAAGGAGCACCCTAGTAATATTTTATATCAAAAGGAGCGCCATTTGATAACAAACAACTTTTGTGAAGACACCAACTACAAAAAACTAATATTTAATAGTGAAAATATTTTTGTCACGCTAATTTCCCGTTTCAAACCATAGTGGATTGTTTGAATGACAAGAGAAAGGCATTATCACACCACAAGAATAGGTTCGTTATTTAATCATAAAATTAATAAGGAACATTGTGTTAGCCTAGAATGTCGAGGGCATTTGTTATAACTACTTCGAACTAGGATATTTTCATTAAATCATGGTGGTCGGTAATGGTTTCCTACATGATAAATCATCCTAGTGACGTTGGTAAGTATTTACAATGGCAGTATCTTTCTGTCCGTGTGAGTCCCGGGTCAAGAAGACCCGGTGATTGGCCAGCATGCTGGTCATCGGTAAGCGGTGATTGTTAATTTTGTAAAAGAAGAAACGAGAGATAGTCAATGTTGTATCAAACGTGATTGAAAAGGGTTTAAAAGAGGACGGGACAGTGAGAGGGACGGGAGCGAGGAAATTAGTGATATCATGAAGATCGTGGGATGAAGAAGATCGAGCTTGAGGGTGGATATTCTTATTCGGGAATAGGAGCAGACTTTCTGACAAAGACACAGTAACACACAAAACTTGTACTGTGATATTCTTAAAGTATTTACAGATGAGAATATGAGAACTATCCCAACTCACCGAAACATTCCGAACATTTATGGTTTCACACTACATAATTTCAAAAGTGAGCAAAACCACTTTGAAAGAAAGTGCGTACGTTTAGGGCACGCTTAGGGTTATGCAGAACCTGTACCTACCGCATATGTGAAAGTTGGTGTTTACTGAACTGGAATATAACCTTGGGAAAATAAAATATAGGAATATATAAAAAGGGCAACACTCATCACTCTCCCAGAGTAAATTTTGAACAGGCGCTCTGTAATAAAGAAAGACGGAGAATCATAGCAAAGTCTTTGCATTACATTCCTTTTATGGAACTTGACCTTTCTGGTTCAACTGACTTCGCGGCCGATTCTTAGTGTTAAGAATTAGTGCATGGCTAGTACAAGCCTACTGACCCCAAGTGCCCTTCAAGGCTCGCATATACAATTGGTTTGTAAGACCAGTGCCATATGCAATGAACCTCCAAGCCGGGCCAATACAGTTGAACACACAGCACCATTCCCGTTTTTCCTGTTAATGTTGACGTTTTCATTTGAGAAAATTGAAACTGACCCAGGGTTATTTCATGAAACAATTTTAACGAAACTGTGTTGACACTTCGCAACGGGGATCTGAGCAAACCTGATATAAAAACCAGGATCGAAACTGACTCGATTTTCAGTTCAACAGTGTTGAAACTAGGTTTTGCATTAAGCGAAAACGACATATGAGAGTCTGTAGTTTATTGCTGCTCTAGACAGATCCTGTTCACGATCTACACGAAATGGGTTTATCACATACGATGTATAAGTTGTCTTTCTTCAGTATCCGACCTACTATAGGTGAAAAAATCATTTTTTCATTTCGTAAAATATGTAAAGGAAGGTTATCAATTGTCAATTAGCAATCATCCATTGTAAACGAGCTTCGATACAACTATCGAAATAACTTCGCAGTTAAAATTGGAATCATTGTGTTGCTCGTGATATGCTTTCCATAGAATATTATCTTGTTACTGAAAAGAAACAAGGTATGATACAATACATAATACTCATTCACCTTGCATTAATTCTATTAGGTTTTTGATGTGGGAAAATTATGTTTTATTAGGTTTTCGATGTGGGAAAAATCAAAACACAATAATAGGATCCAGAGGTGCCAGATCTAAATTAGAAATGTAAGCAACATTCAAAATATTCCGGAAAACTGCTCAATTTGCAGCTTTTGACAGCTAAAATTGGGGCCGAGTGAATTTAAAAATATAAATGTTTTGGCAATTGTGTGTAATAATCTACAGAAATTGAAAGAATATAGGCAAAAACACTTAACATTATGTAATAATCTGCAGACGAAAAAATAACTACAGTTTGCATAAAAAATCTGCGACCCTAGCATCACTGATAGGATCACAGAAAACACACTGATAAAAATTTATACGATCGATTCATATGCAAATTACATTTCAATTTAATATGATTTTTCATTTCAACACATAACCAACGCGATTTGTTTTAAGATTTAATGTGAAAATTCACTGAGAAATTTTTCACTAAGATTATTTTTCACTTGGCATTGATGTGTTGTTCTTTTGGATGTGATGTGTTTTGCTATTGAATCAAAGTACATGTGTTAAACACTTCATTTTCTAGTGGAAATGAGTACAGCACAAATGTATGTGCAGAACAATTGATTCGGTCTACTGTGTTTCGATAAAAATCTATGTGTAAAATGTAGCATAATTTCAACTCAATATTAGCAGGTTTAACACTCATTTTATGAATTAGGTGTATGTTTTCAGGAATTTCATGTGTTCTACAGTAGTGATAGCAATGATTACAATGTCTCATACAGTTCATCAAAAACCGTTGAATCAATAATCGTGAACCAGTGAACTTAGTAATAATGTAATGTTGTTGACCCTTCGTTAATAAGCGTCGATAAACATTGGAAATGTAAATATCTCGCACACAATATTTTGTTACTTCTATTTACTTTAATGATTCGTAAGATAAGCATATAACAAATTATAGAGATTTTAAGTAATAATTCTAATTCATTCTTGCTTTCCTGTTTCAAGATCCACACGATATGCAGCAAAATACCGCGATTTCTTTCATATTGCAACTTAAAATTAATTTTACATAAACAAACATTGTCATAGTTACGACGCATGTATCGATTCGACGCTTGTTATTTTGTTTCTAATAATAATTAAACTGCAACTGACGGTGAACCGGTTTTCTTAAGGATCCAAATTGAATGATATTTGAAAAATCATATACTATTCCATCTTGAGTTTATCTTTGGTAATAGTTCAAATATTTTGCACATGATGCTTGCGTGCAAATTATTTTCATTATTCACTTGCATTCGAATTGTCAGACAAACAAATGTGAATTTATGAAAATGTTTTGATTTTAATGGATTTAAAGTTTTAATTATCATGTAAAATGCTTTCATATGAGGTGGATATAAATTTATGAATGCAATGTCATCATTAAAATATGAACTTTTAAATGATTTGTTATATATAATTTATTGAAGATAAGATATCCGCTAAAACTTTCTATAATTTTAATATTCCATTTTCATTTCGATAACTGACATAAGCCTTTTCAACAATTGAACGATTTTGTTGGCTAGTCTCCAATTTCTGAAAACACGAACATTCTATGAGTCATACAAATAAAAATGAATTAACATTGAATGTGAATTTTCAAACGGCGTACCAGTAAATGTCAGTTTGGTTAGTATCCCATTGCTGAAATGCGATTATATATTTTATCATTATTCTCAAATACCAACTGTTGATTCATGATTTCTTGTTTATTTGCATGGATGAAGTTGATAGGAGTAAATAAACAAAGAAAAACTGTCACTAGCTGATGCGATGTCTTGAATAACACATGGATCAATAAGTTCCGAGACTAACAATGGAAACAACATTTTTTTTGCAAAACTTTTTTTTATTCATCAACATAATCACCTTTTAGGGTGATACAATGGTTCCAACGTTTTTCCAATTTTTTTTCCATCGACTCGTTGCTGTTTTTGTTCCATCGAAAGCAATCGCGGCACCCACTTGGAAAAAACCTTTTTCATGCTCAATTTTTCATGAAGGATAGTAAATACAATACTTCCATATGATATCTGTGTCATCTCAGCAATCTCACGGAGCTTCACTTTACGATCTTTCATTATAATTTTTGTCACTTCACTAACATTTTCCGGTGTAACGGCTTCCACAGGTCTACCCGAGCGTTCCGCGTCATTTGTGTCGGTACGAACTCGTTTAAACTCACCACCACGAACCACCGACAAATCGTTACTTTTGATGGACAAGAGTCCGGATAACATTTTTCAATCCATTGTTTCGCTTGCACGGTGTTTTTACCCATTAAAAAAACAATGTTTTATCAAAACACGAAACTCGGTTTTTTCCATTTTTTAAACAAACTACAAAACGACTTTACTCCAACCTCGATAACTCAGCTGTTTCTGGTCGGATCGACTTAAAATTTTGACCCGTTTCAAGCAAAGGTTAGTACTCTAGAAAGACGTGGTTACTGGTTTACTACGAGCGCCATCTCTGCTTTAGTCTCGGGTCTTTTTGATCCATGTGTTATACTTACTGTGTAATATTTCTAAGACACGTGATAGAAAACGTGATCCAATCAATCTCACGAAAATTCTTGTAGCCATTTTGGTCAAAACCTTTTTATTATATGCTTGACACTTAGTATAGCCTCAATTTTCGGAGAATATAAAGAATATTAAGAAAACATTTAAGTATCAATACAGCGACACTTCGAACTAACATGTTGTGACATTGATCTCTGTTATAATGTTACACGCTTTAATCTCACGATCAAAGCATTCTATATCAACAAGTCTGCACTTAATATTCATATCTCGGTTGATTTTTCATTAGGGCGTATAAGCAAGTGACCGTTTTTCTTTAATCACCCTCTCTTTCGATTATTGTGATGTGATTAAAAAGATGTTCTTTGATTTCACTATACTGATACAGGCGACTTTGTTTTGTCAAATTGGATTTGAGAACCGTCACTGAATCAATTTTGGTAGCCGCCTGGTGGTCATGGCTGCACAGGTAGCCAAAACGCTATACGGGTTGAACTACCATTACCTACACTGAAAATAATTTGCACGCTACCATCATGTGTAAAGCATTTGAACTATCACTACTTGTAGAACTCATGAAATTCATAAAAACAAACACTTACTTCATAAAATGAGTGTAAAAACCGTTGATATTTAGTGGAAATCATGCTACATTTATCTATTTTAATGACCGGATCAAGTGTTTTGCACATACATTTGTGCTGTACTCACTTCTACTAAAAAATGAAGTGTTAAACACATGTAGTTTGATTCATTAGCAAAACACATAACATCCAAAGGAAACACACGTCGAAGCAAAGTGCAAAATAATCTAATCTGGCATCTTAGTGAATTTGCACATGAAATCTTAAAACAAATCGCTTTGGTTATGTATTGATACGAAAAAGCATATTAAATTGAAGTTCTGTTTACATATGAATCGATCGTGAAAATTTTTACCAGTGTATACATCAACTGATAGAATCATGGTACTTTATACATATTTTGTTGTATTGTTTATGAACCACGTGCTTCAACATAATTGAATACATTGTCTTGCATCCACTATTGAAGAACATAACGATGATAAATCACTTTCTGTATGCGCTTTAAGTTGATAATGTATGTTTAGGAACCAATGGGTTTGACACTGAACGTTACAAGGGAGTGAATTTTCGTACACTTGTGAGTGATTAATATATCGCATGTCAGTCTACGTACCGTTGGTGCACAGAAAACTTCGCTGGAGCAACATAATCAGGCGAGAGAGACGTCGCTTCCGATATTTTTCTGCATGCACAATATTGAAATGAAAAAGCACATTAAATTGAAGTGCAATTTACATACGAATCGATCGTACAAATTTTTATCAGTGTAGCTTAAATTCTTTGCACATGATTCTACCGTGCAAATTATATTCAGTGCATATAAACGTCAATTTATATGACCCAGTGTAAAAAAGATCAAACTGCACGTTAAACAAAAGCTTTACAAATCCTGTGTGAAATTCATAATGTAAGATAATTTTCCTAAAAAGAAATTTATAGTTGAGTTTATACCAATATATGTTAATGAGTATTGATAATCTATTTGTTCTGTACTTCACAGTTGGAAAAATTGGAGACAATATATTAAAATTGTGCTTCAGATTCAAAATTTTGTTCAGTATCTTTTATTGTTAAAACTGCTAACACAGATTATTTACTGTAAAAATCTTTTCACATTTTAGTTTTAGTTAAGAAAGTTTAGGAGATATTGTGCAGGATAAGATGATATGAATTAGGACGGCAGAATTAACATTGACAGCAATTGGGCTTTGGTTTCAATTCCCATTTAGAAATTATATATTCTCAGATCAATCAGGTTTATCTCTAAAAGGCATGCAATTTTTTCCACTTCTATCTTCCTAGTGGTGTGTCAATGTCTTTCTCTTGCCATTTAAATTATCTCTTCAAAACATTTCTAAGATTATATCCACAGACTAACAGACAGGACACTCAAATTAGATTCTTCAATCATTTTAACGGTCATTTCGAATATTCCTTTATTTGGGACAGTACTCACATGTGCACGTTAACCTTTCAAAAACATCCTGTCTGTCATCTAGACTGTGTTTATTTTTTTCATTTACCAAAAGAGTTTCCATTTATGCAGAATTACCTGTAATGTATTGATTTGTATACGTCCATGCGAATTTCATGCAGGATACAGATTTAATACATATTCACTTGCTTCTGGTCTGCCGCCACTTAATTTCGGGTGAAAACTAGCAACACAATAAAAAATAGTCTAGATGAACAACGTTGAGTCAAAGTCAGAGTCTTCCAACATCGCGAAAAAGTTAAATATATTATCAACGTTATCCAATAATTTATTGTGACGATTCATTTTCAAAAATTTTGATGAAATCAGGCATCCCTGTAAGCAGCTGATCGGTGTTGACAAACGAGGGGAAACCAACTAGTAAAAAAACTTTTACGTAACACAAGGGGTGTACCGATAGTAAATAGTTCGCGCAGTACAATATAGGTGGAACTAGTGCATCACGAAAAATTATTTTTATAAGAATTTATTCATACTGTCATGTCTGTTAGTCTGTGTTATTTCCTTGACCATTATTATTGCGAGCTTATCAAATAAACCTTTTTCTATTTGTTTACTTCTATGATCCCTGTATGAATAATAAAGTTACGTGCATTTTTTGGCTGGTTTCTACGACTAAGACAAATCTATGGGTAATTTCATCGTCTTGTTTACTGTTTCCCGTAATAAAAAGTTCGGAAACCATTCAAAATAAATAGTTTCGCCCTTCCTTTCTGGCAAATGAAGTATCGCCCTATCTGTTGGCTGGAACGTAAACGTAAACGTAACGTAAACAAATATAATGACGATTTCGCCTTTTATAGTTTTTTGCAATACTAAGATTGAGATTTTTGAAGAATCCGAATATTTAGGCAAAACTGCCGGATTTTAAAGCATTTATTCGTAGATTCGCTCTTCTTTGAATAACAGCTGAAATGACTGCGGATTAGTCGAGTTATTTTGAAAATGATCACAGATTTTGACAAATTCTGGAATAACTCACAGATTTTCACAGATTTTTGAAATCGAGCACAGTTTAGCACCGAAAAGTACAGAGCGGTTGAGGAAAAACGTTCAGAGAGTGTTGGTAGTGAGACCTTCTTTTTTTCCTCACCAAAATGATTTCGATCACCTATTATGGTACGGGAAACGAGCACAGATTTTTACAGACAGGTTTTTGGGTTGATCACAGATTTTTGAAAAAACGACCTGGCATCCCTGCTCTTCAGAACTGTACGTGAAAAAAAATTTCTGGAAATGACAAACCTTATCGTTTTAATGGCAAATAAAATTTATTTTCAGCTAAACGAAAATAAAGAATATTGCTAATATTCTTTAATTTCTGAGGGAAAGTCATCATTAATAATGAACGTGTAATGCTAAAAAGTAATGATGTACAGTAATGCAGTAATGACGAGCGTTTGAGCAGAAGTGTCATTACTTAGTAATGACACTTTTAATGATCGTGTAAGGGCCGCTATTGAGATTGTTACAATACTTATTTGGCTGTTTTGCGGATCAAAATTTCATTTGAAATATGTTCCACAATTGAGTGTTTAGATTTTTTCTCAGTGTACGATCGAAGCACCATTCCTTTACCAGCACCCAGTAAATCCGAACATCGGACGCATCGTGCAAGAAAGCTTTTGATTGCGTTTCGAGTTTGCATAGTGTATCGGTAGAACAAAAGAGTGAAGATATACCAAAGCAGAGAGCGGATGTCTGATTACTCAGGTGATGAGATATATCGGGGTTGGATTTCCAACCTCGAACATAGGGTCAGAGTTTTTCTGACCCTAAAAGGCGAATGACCTAAAGGTTAAAGCTTCTATGATCGAAACAAAAGAATGTTTAACACTCTTTCACACCCTTTCGGGAAGATGTCGGCTCGAAAATGCCTTGTTTGATATTCCTTCGCTCTGTTTCTCTAGCGATGCATAATGTAAACATAAAGCTTTTTTAGGTCGACGCGGTTGATGCAAATGGTGCAGAATTGTCCGATGACGGGCCGATCGAAGCGCTACGATCGGCCCCATATCGTGCTCAATCGGTCCGATAATCGGACCGATGATCGGACTTATGCGGGTCTACAAATTTCACTGGGCAGGCTGATTTCTATCCATTATTTCACTTTTTATTTTGGCGTGTAGTGCAAAGATGCCATTTATACAGATTTATCTCTATTATACAGATTTTTACATACGCATACAGAATACAGATATTCTAAATTTAATACGAATTACCCTAGAAGTAAAATAAAAACATTTTCGTATGAACAATCTATTAGTATTTGATTGCAGTGACGAGAAGCAAAGTCTTGGTCTCATGAAATTTACCATTCTACAGTCATAATGTGTAGGAATAACATCTTTTAACATCATTTTATTATTTTTACGTTTCGTTTTTGACTCATCAGTGCATTCAAATTGAACTGCCCTAGCACAAAAATTGGCTAACCCCTAAATGATCATTTCATTGTTGAAATTTATTTTATTAGTGAATACAGATAAATACAGATTTTTTTATAGAGAGTAAAACAGATTTCTTATGAAAATATCTGGCATCTCTGGTGTAGTGTATGGTGCTGTCATGTCCAGGTTCCGGATAAAAAAAACTTATTGTTAAAGTTTATGGTGCAGTTTTTTTCGAGTTTCTGATTGTCGATTAAAATAACTTTTTGTAAAAGTGGTGTTCTAAATATAATTCTTTTTCAGAATGACTGAGAGTGCCTTAAATGTAAAAAAGGTAAATTTCATATTAAATATTAGCGCACCGAAAACGTTTTTTTTTTCTTATAAATCATGCTCTTATTTGAGGTTAAGTATACTTGTTGCAGTTGATAACTGGAAAATACTTCCAGCGACAATTATTATTATCACGTTCAACGTGAAATATTCGCTTTTTTGTGTAGTGATGCACTAGTTACGACGTTATGGATTGGCCAATGAACGCGATAAAAATGATTATCGCTGGTTGCCTTTTTGCAGACATCAACTGCAGCGACAATATATGTTTCAGCACCGACAGGGTTGTTACGGTTGCACGAATTTCGCGGATTTGGAGCGGTTTCTACTTAGATTTTGTCCCGATGGCGCGGATTTCGCGCGAATTTGAAGAAACGTCATTTTGGAAAGACACGTAAGTGATTGTATATTGTTTATATTTCATTTATAAATTTCATTATTCAATGCATTTAACTTTCTTTATACAGGCCTCTAAGTCATTTTCTACGAAGACCGTACTAGTCGGAATTCATTATCGGATTTCTGTATTATCCGAATTCTACTAGCGAAGATGTCCAAATATTATGCTTGAGGGAATGCTAATGCATAGTTACAATCGTTGTGATTGCTGAACACTTTCGCTGGAAACAGTAGATGTTTCTCTGCTCAGTGATCGTTGTGTGGTGAGAACATCATTTCGGAAAGACATGTAAGTGATTGTATATTTTTTATAATTCATTTGTAAATATCAAAATTAAATGCATTTAATTTTCTTTATACAGGCCTCTAGGTCATTTTTTACGAAGATCGTACTAGTCGAAATTCATCATCGGATATCGGTATTATCCGAATTCTACTAGCGAAGATGTCTAAACGCTATGCTTGCTGGTATGCTGGTGTATAGTTACAATCGTCGTGGTCGACTGCTGCTATAAACAGTCGTTGAGTACAAGTTCGGTTACCTAAATACTACAAAGTCTATAATGATTGTGGCTATGTTCTGTGCCTGCTGATGTACTGGTTCGGGGCCATTGTCATCGTCATCGTTGTTCGAGATTGCTCCTGATCATAACATAAGAATAACTATATAGTTGTGTATAGAATAGGCTTCAAAATATTGTTACTAATGCGAATTTATGATTCGCAAATCCCGACTAAAAGATCTGGTATTTGTCAGACTACTGACCAAAGCATAACTGCACAGTTGAATGAAAAATCGATTGAGGTCATATGTTTCTTCGAGACGACCTAGATTGTGGACCAGTCGTTATTACAAATTCTTCCTTCCAGTGTTTTAACAGTACTGCTACTAAAGCATCAACGTTCTATTCTTGTGCTTATTCTATAATTATCACCTATACACTGTCTGAGTTTTTAAATATTCTTGAAAATGCGATCACATCTATGATTTCTTATGTGATAAAATCGAATTGAATAATTATTTATATAGATTTATAAAAAAAATGCCACATGGTACGATAACTCAATCAAGCTAAAAAAATGAATAATAAGTAGGTAAATGATAATTCTGCTCCAGATGTTTTGAATCAGTTGCGATGAAACATAAATATAAAATGTCTGCTACAGGGAACCCCAATAGATATTTCCCGTAGTTTAGTCTACTTTTGCAATCGGAAAGGGTATCTGCAACCATGAATGTTGCCAATTGTCTGCTACAGGGAATCCCAATAGATATTTCCCGTGGTTTAGTCTACTTTTACAATCGGAATGGTATCTGCAACCATGAATGTTGCCAATTGACTGCTACAGGGAATCCCAATAGATATTTCCCGTGGTTTAGTCTACTTTTGCAATCGGAAAGGGTATCTGCAACCATGAATGTTGCCAATTCTCTGCTACAGGGAATCCCAATAGATATTTCCCGTGGCTTAGTCTACTTTTGCAATCGGAAAGTATCTGCAACCATGAATGTTGCCAATTGACTGCTACAGGGAATCCCAATAGATATTTCCCGTGGTTTAGTCTACTTTTGCAATCGGAAAGGGTATCTGCAACCATGAATGTTGCCAATTCTCTGCTACAGGGAATCCCAATAGATATTTCCCGTGGCTTAGTCTACTTTTGCAATCGGAAAGGGTATCTGCAACCATGAATGTTGTCAATTGTCTGCTACAGGGAATCCCAATAGATATTTCCCGTAGTTTAGTCTACTTTTGCAATCGGAATGGTATCTGCAACCATGAATGTTGCCAATTGTCTGCTACAGGGAATCCCAACTGATATTTCCCGTGGTTTAGTCTACTTTTGCAATCGGAATGGTATCTGCAACCATGAATGTTGCCAATTGTCTGCTACAGGGAATCCCAATAGATATTTCCCGTGGTTTAGTCTACTTTCGCAATCGGAATGGTATCTGCAACCATGAATGTTGCCAATTGTCTGCTACAGGGAATCCCAATAGATATTTCCCGTGGTTTAGTCTACTTTTGCAATCGGAATGGTATCTGCAACCATGAATGTTGCCAATTGTCTGCTACAGGGAATCCCAATAGATATTTCCCGTGGTTTAGTCTACTTTCGCAATCGGAATGGTATCTGCAACCATGAATGTTGCCAATTGTCTGCTACAGGGAATCCCAATAGATATTTCCCGTGGTTTAATCTACTTTCGCAATCGGAAAGGGTATCTGCAACCATGAATGTTGCCAATTGTCTGCTACAGGGAATCCCAACAGATATTTCCCGTGGTTTAGTCTACTTTTGCAATCGGAATGGTATCTGCAACCATTAATGTTGCCAATTGTCTGCTACAGGGAATCCCAATAGATATTTCCCGTGGTTTAGTCTACTTTCGCAATCGGAAAGGGTATCTGCAACCATGAATGTTGCCAATTGTCTGCTACAGGGAATCCCAACAGATATTTCCCGTGGTTTAGTCTACTTTTGCAATCGGAATGGTATCTGCAACCATGAATGTTGCCAATTGTCTGCTACAGGGAATCCCAATAGATATTTCCCGTGGTTTAGTCTACTTTCGCAATCGGAATGGTATCTGCAACCATGAATGTTGCCAATTGTCTGCTACAGGGAATCCCAATAGATATTTCCCGTGGTTTAGTCTACTTTCGCAATCGGAAAGGGTATCTGCAACCATGAATGTTGCCAATTGTCTGCTAAAGGGAATCCCAACAGATATTTCCCGTGGTTTAGTCTACTTTTGCAATCGGAATGGTATCTGCAACCATGAATGTTGCCAATTGTCTGCTACAGGGAATCCCAATAGATATTTTCCGTGGTTTAGTCTACTTTTGAAATCGGAATGGTATATGTTCAAATGATTAGGAAAGCGAATCTTAGAAAACGGATAAATTTTTTTCAGAACTTCATCTTCTATCTTCCTATTCACTTTTCTCTTCTATCTCACCTATTAAGGAAGTTGCTTTGTAATGCTTGGTGTCATCAACCAGTTATAGGGCTAGTGACTTAGTTTTAGTTGTTAGTTTTAATTATTAGTTTTACTTATCAGTTTTAAATCTAAATGTATATGCTGGATAATTGTAATCTGTTGATACAAAAGAAGAGGAGGTTTTATGCCTGCTGGAGAGAGATCGCTATGTTTCATCTCCATCGGGCTTTTCCCTGCTCCCCAAATAAATGAATTAATAAACATATTAGAACGATAAACAAATGAGAAAAATGTTCGTTTTTGTCACCTAAACTTTATTATGTTTCATGTAATGTTCAGATGAGTGATAAAATAGAAATGTTGACTTGTTACATTTAATTTGAATAAATATATTTAGTTACATAGTTTTATTACTAAAAGAACCTCCACAATGTTAATATTATGTCGTTTTTGCTTGATGCCAAACCTAATACAGTTTCTACCCTAACTACTGTCAAATCGTTTGTTTAAAGCTAGTTTCAACGTTGTTGAACTGATAATCGAGTCAGTTTCGAACCTGGTTGTTATATCATACTTGCTCAAACCCCCGTTGCTAAGTGCAAACTCAACATAGTTTCGTGAAAAGTATTTTTTGATGAAACTACCCTGAGTCAGTTTCAGTTTTCTCAAGCGAAAACGACATAAGTATGAATTAGTGTGGGTGGGCAGTGAAAGACATTCGAATAAGATTAATGGTACAAGTAAGTAAAAATGTGTACTCAATTTTTTCTTTGTTGTGTTGCATTGTAATGGCCTTGATGAATTGCACATTGATTTCAAGTATTCTGTTGATTGAATTATAGGAATTGCGTAGAATATGATGAAGTGGAATTAATTCCAATACAACAAAGATTAAACAACTCTGCAGCATTATTCGGCCGTCCCCATCTCCTTATCCCTAATGAAGGTATGAAGTCTAGGATTCACTTTAAATAAGCGATGCCAAAGAATAAGTTTTTTTTTTCTCGTGATAGTGATAAAGTCAAATAAAAACTAAATTCAATCCAATTCTTTTGATATATATTTGATATTAAAGTTATGGAAAATAATGCTCATTACTCAAGTTTTAAACATGAAATTCAAGCATGTTGCGCACAAGACGTAGATTGGACTTCTATCTACGAGATTATATCGATTATTGTTTGAACGAAGGTTGTAGAGCCGAGCAATGAACATTATATTTTGTAACATTCGTAAGGGCCTATCGTGTGATATGCCCTAATCACATGTTACTACCGATATCATGTCAATTGTATGGGGGCGCAGTAATGCTGTTTTGGCGCGCACGAATTTGACATTCCTCTCCCCCACTTTTGTGTACGAGATTGGATGCGAACTGAGGCTGAGGGCACTATGTTCGCAAAAAAGTATGTTGCCAATCATTTGTTCGGGAAATGTGAGACTGGATATCTTTTCAATCAAGAATTACTGGTTATATTTCGGCAGGTATGGAGAAAAAAATATTTTGCTGCGTTAAATACAACAAGAGATATTCACGATTATGTTCTGCTCATTATAGTATAAAGTGAATATTTAACGATAGACGGGTAGGACGTATCTGCGTCTAAAGCCTATTTCATTCGAGTGTGGACCACTTATCATTCTATATTCACTAGCGTCCGTAAGCAAGATCTTTGATTCTATTCTTTTTTCGGATATTGTTTGCAGAAATTATATTACTTATGGAGCAGAGTGGCCGTGAGGTGAGTAGGTTACATTTTATGATTAAGTTCACGGCTTAAACAAACATAACAGTTATTAGTAATGACGCTTATTCTATTCAAGAAATCATTCTCGGTACTGGAACTTGTTTCGGGAACTGAGTTCTGGATCTGAACGTCAAAAACCTCTTCGTAATCCACCTAGGCAGGCCCGTACTCAGGATTTCGTTTCGAGAGAAGCCCTCAGATATATGAGTAATGCTACTGAAGATTGCTTATGTACCTGATTCTCGATGTGCCTTTTACCGGCGTTTTTAACGGATATTTCAATTTTTTCCACTGGCATATAATCAAAGAAACTGGCCCTCAATAAGAATCTGACAATTACTCCGAAGTAGAAAAAAGAGATCTTTTTCATTGGATCTGTCATTGTGAAGTATTTAAAGAATATTTGTGACTGTGCCCGGTTATTGCATTACATTTCTTAACGTTTACTGTCATGTCTTTCTGTCACACATGTCTAAGACCTTCTAAATATTTAAATAGCACGACAATCCACAAGACTTGTAATGATGCCATACGTTCTGAGATCATCTACATTCCTACTTTGAAGGACGACAATTCACTACATAGAGTAGCACAGCCGATTCGTGGAGCACGGAAGAAAACATCTTCTAAATGTATAGATTATAATAGTAGATGGTCATACAAACTTACTTTGACTCAGGTTCCGGAAGTAGTGGCCTAAAATTTCAAAACGGAACTTACATCGATTTCTCAGAGGTAAATTGAGGTTTGAGAACAGATAATAATAGGAAGCCAAATCGGGTGAACAAGGGTGATGACCAAGTAATTGAAACCTAAACCGTTGATTTCAACCATAGTAGCGATGCTCATGTGCTTTATGTAAGGCCATTTCACAGCGATTTCGGTTTTCAATCACTTTATTAATGCACGCTAATACTGGCTTTTTTCTGAATTGAGGTAGTGCTCCAAAAGTATACTATGTCGATCCCAGAAAACCACTCGTGCCCAAGGATGGCAGAAACTCGCTCATAAGATTTGATTTTTTCTATTCATCAGCTCACCACATGATTTACGATGCAATCCGAAAAATGATGGTAAAGATGAAAATCATCGCTGATTTAAACAAACACACTCACCTATACAGAGCACCGCTGACATCAAATTATGATGGTATTGATTATTCTCAGTTTTGATTTCATAGCATTTAACTCTCATTCCTAGTTTTAAAAAGTGAGTACTGAGTTTGGCATCACTGTACCGAGCTACACCGGTGAGTGTATTCTTAAACCACAGAGCTGCCAACACAACCCAGATTTTCGGTTTTGTTTTTGCTGGTACTCAAAACGAACACGAGCATTAATGTACTAAAACAAATGTCGAACCGTAGTGTTATGTATACAATGAACGATTCAATTTCATGTCTCGAGCTAAACACAACTGGCTACTGAAACGAATGCGTTCTTCTTCTTGAGAAATTGATTGAAATGGCATCGATTCGAACATTGGCCGCCCATGGCAACTCTGGTGGGTGGGGAATACAAGCGAGACAGTTTCATAAGAATCTGATTCAATGTGTTGATGTACAAACACATCAAATTACAACTCACAAATCGTCTCTCAGTGGGTTCTAATATTTGATGAGCAGTCAGCGCTCATCTGCTGATTGCTTGACACTACGATGTTGAGACGATGTTTTCTCTATACAAATGGGTACCCAGTTACTCAACTCGTTCAGCGATGCTTTTGAAACCGATTTGCAGGTGAGCTGAACTCGGTGATGATGAAGTACTGAGTTGATTATTGCCAGCCCTGCTCGTGCCACTTCGAAACACTTCTGCCGACTTCAGTCTATTGTCGGGTAATCATTCTGTTCTCTGGCGAATAATAATGAATCCAGCCAAACAAGTACTCGAAGTGCGCTTGCGTTAGTTTTTTAGCCCTAAATCAGTATGTGCGGTATCCAGCGCAAGATTTCTTTCTCATCTGCAGGATCTCGCTAAACTAAGGTAAACTCGCGCACTTTATCTTTCCGTTCCTCTAGTACAATTTTATGGATTTTTTTAAGTTTATTAACTTTAACCTTTTAACTATTGTCTATTATGGTTTTGACTCTCAGCTGGCAGTGGAATTTTGATCACTACGAAACTCTCAAATCCTCAATCTCACGGTGTGATCTACAGAATCAACGGCTTATATTTCTCGAGCTTTTTTTTGCTTCTGTTTCTGATTTCGGAAGGGGACAGGGCTCCTCTGATCTCCCCTATTGGTACGTGACTGCACCCAGAGGTGTGGTAACACTTTTTTCTTGTTATTCAAACTGTCTTGTTAAAACAATTTGTTCAATTGAATAATTTTTGAAGCGAATTTGAGCTTTTTTCGACACTTATTGATTCAGATTGATTTTGTTAGTTCATGCAAGCTAACTAAAAGTCTCAGTATACATTTGAACTTGATCATTGGTCACTTTTCAGAAAAAAATGTGTTGATGGAGCTTTCAAACGATCTTAGGATTCCTGAAGTCGGTTCAGCGATGGCACAAATTGCGTTTTGTCGGTTACGTAACTTATATAATTATATCTCTAAACCCTGAATTGACAGCTATTTCGGCTTCTAGGTGATATTCATAGTGACATTAAGCTCTTCCAAGCAATTATTTCTTCATTTCAAGCGACGACTGTAATAATGACGAACATTTAATTCACTCGATTTTCACTGTAAAGTGATATCAATAATAAAAGTCACAACCACTTTAAAATTTGGTTTTAAATTCCGAACATGATTTGCAAATAACGATGTAAGTATGTTCAACAGTGTTCTAGGAATGATTTGTGATTAACAGCACACACAAAAAGCTCCAGGAACAATTTACGATGGATAGTTCATAGATTAGATCATTAAAACTCTTATCCTCCAAGTTTTAATAACTCTGATCAGGGGAAAGTTGAAAATTTCGAAATTTTTATTAACTTTCCATATATTTCACAAAAGTAGTGAAACTATCAGAAATCAATGATGCAGATTTGTTAAACAATGCTCTAGGAACATTTAATGACGAATAGTGTATAGATTAGATCATTAAAACTCTTATCCTCCAAGTTTTAGTAACTCTGATCAGGGAAAAGTTAAAAATTTCGAAATTTTTATTGACTTTCCATATATTTCACAAAAGTAGTGAAACTATCATAAATCAATGATGCAGATTTGTTAAACAATGCTCTAGGAACATTTAATGACGAATAGTGTATAGATTAGATTATTAAAACTCTTATCCTCCAGGTTTTAGTAACTCTGATCAGGGGAAAGTTGAAAATTTCGAAATTTTTTTTTTGACTTTCCATATATTTCACAAAAGTAGTGAAACTATCAGAAATCAATGATGCAGATTTCTTAAACAATGCTCTAGGAACATTTAGTAACAAATAGTATATAGATTAGATCATTAAAACTCTTATCCTCCAAGTTTTAGTAACTCTGATCAGGGGAAAGTTGAAAATTTCGAAATTTTTATTGACTTTCCATATATTTCACAAAAGTAGTGAAACTATCAGAAATCAATGATGCAGATTTGTTAAACAATGCTCTAGGAACATTTAATGACGAATAGTGTATAGATTAGATCATTAAAACTCTTATCCTCCAGGTTTTAGTAACTCTGATCAGGGGAAAGTTGAAAATTTCGAAATTTTTATTGACTTTCCATATATTTCACAAAAGTAGTGAAACTATCAGAAATCAATGATGCAGATTTCTTAAACAATGCTCTAGGAACATTTAGTAACAAATAGTATATAGATTAGATCATTAAAACTTTTATCCTCCAAGTTTTAGTAACTCTGATCAGGGGAAAGTTGAAAATTTCGAAATTTTTATTGACTTTCCATATATTTCACAAAAGTAGTGAAACTATCAGAAATCAATGATGCAGATTTGTTAAACAATGCTCTAGGAACATTTAATGACGAATAGTGTATAGATTAGATCATTAAAACTCTTATCCTCCAAGTTTTAGTAACTCTGATCAGGGAAAAGTTAATTTCGAAATTTTTATTGACTTTCCATATATTTCACAAAAGTAGTGAAACTTTCATAAATCAATGATGCAGATTTGTTAAACAATGCTCTAGGAACATTTAATGACGAATAGTGTATAGATTAGATCATTAAAACTCTTATCCTCCAGGTTTTAGTAACTCTGATCAGGGGAAAGTTGAAAATTTCGAAATTTTTTTTTTGACTTTCCATATATTTCACAAAAGTAGTGAAACTATCAGAAATCAATGATGCAGATTTCTTAAACAATGCTCTAGGAACATTTAGTAACAAATTGTATATAGATTAGATCATTAAAACTCTTATCCTCCAAGTTTTAGTAACTCTGATCAGGGGAAAGTTGAAAATTTCGAAATTTTTATTGACTTTCCATATATTTCACAAAAGTAGTGAAACTATCAGAAATCAATGATGCAGATTTGTTAAACAATGCTCTAGGAACATTTATTGACGAATAGTGTATAGATTAGATTATTAAAACTCTTATCCTCCAAGTTTTAGTAACTCTGATCAGGGGAAAGTTGAAAATTTCGAAAGTTCCATATATTTCACAAAAGTAGTGAAACTATCAGAAATCAATTATGCAGATTTCTTAAACAATGCTCTAGAAACATTTAGTAACAAATAGTATATAAATTAGATCATTAAAACTCTTATCCTCCAGGTTTTAGTTACTTTGATTAGGGAAAATTGTAACATTGGCGATATTTTGATGAATTCTCATATTTCTCACAAAATTATTGAAACCATCGAAAATCAGAGATACTGATTTGCTAAGAAATGCCAATAGAACAGTTTATAATAAACAGTGAATAGTTTCAATCGTTGAAACTCTTATCCGCCAACTTTCAGCAACTCTTATCAGGCAAAATTTTCAAAGTTCCAAAATTTTTATGATTGCTCATGCTTTTCATAAAAGTAGTGGAACCATTAGAAAACAATGATGCAGATTTGTTCAAAAATGCCCTAGGAACAATGAATGATAAATAGTGCATAAATGAGATTATCATAACTCTTATCCTCTATGTTTTAGTAACTGCGAATAAGCGAAATTTGATTATTATCAGATTTAACTTGATTATCAAATTTTGTCCCAAAAGTATTATAATCGTCCGAAACTAATGGTAAGAGATTGTCAGATAATGTGCAGGGACCAATTTGCAATGAATAGTATACAGATTAAATCAATGAAACTCTTATCCTCTATGTTTTAATAACTCTGCGTTTGCGATCGTTTTAACATAATATACGTCTCGATATAAGTTATCATTATTAATAATTTTGTTCAAAATCTTCTATTAATGTTCAATAGAAGTCGAGAGTTTAATATTATCTAGGGCTTCTAATGGTTATTTGTTTTAATAAAACCACTGAAAACTTATCCTCTAACTTCTTGTAGTTATCCTCCAAAGCCCTACAACGATTAAATTCCCTTTGTAAGGTTCTTCCATGAGAAAATTTAAATTTATGATTTGACGAAATCTTATGCGAAAAATTGGAATAGAAATATGTGTTTTTGTAGAAAATTGTACAAATTTTCAATTCCCGTGGATTATTTGACGATTAAATGCACCGGAAGCTTATCCTCTATCAATTTGTAGCTATCCTCCAAAACCTTACAACAGCATAAAAAAATTTGGAGGATAAATGGAGGATAGCTACAAACCGCTTGAAAATTGTTGCACTCTTCAAGTGATGCATTCTAAGCAGACCTTTTTCTCTCTAATAACCCTTTAGGCTCGTTATGGAACAGCACGACTATCAACAACCCCAAGTGGCTCCCTTGCGTACAGCAATGGTCCCGTTCGTTCCATACAAACAGAAAGGGGCCGAAGTCCTTAGCTAGCAAAACAATTACGCCGCCTTCTACCTAATCTGAATTTAAAACGCACACAGAAAACGAGCAAAATTGATTTACATTTCCCGGGAATTTATTATTCCAATTATTGTTATTACTTTCTGGGCAGTGCCCGCTCGGTCGGTCGGTCCTTTTTCAGCGGGAGAGTCGTTTAGCCTCTGGCTGGCTGGCTGGCTGGCTGTGGTTCGCTGCGACAAGTCAAGCTGGCGAGGGACAAACTTTCTCTGCTGAGCTATTTATTCTTTAATTTCTACTTTGGAATACTTTTATTTTTCGGAAGCTGCCGGGCGATTTTCGATCCTATAACGAAACAAAAAAAAAATGGTTTCAAGTCGGTAGATTACAGACACACGCAAACCACCCGAAAAAAGAAAAAAAAACTCGGAGCAATCGATCGGTCGGCCGATGATGTAAAGTTTCTATTATTTTCCATTTGCTTTCGCACCTACTTTTTTTTCTTGGTTTCTTTCATTCAATTTATGTCCCCGTCAGCCACGGCGATTGCCCTGGCAAACCAAACAAAAGTAAATTTGCACGAGATAAGTCACACTGTTTTGCCGGACACGGCACCGACTTCTCGAATGGGGTCGCCTGGTCTGTCGTAAATTTCCTACCTCTCGCCCACTGCGGTCCGAGCACGGATCGTAGCAAGAAGCTAAGAAGCTGCTAAAATCTTGTTTGCATAATTTAATAACCCTCCGTAGTACGTGGAGAATGGAACCTAGTGATATCGAGTGGTTTTTTTTTGTCACTGCGCTAGGACAGCGTAAAGTAGGAGCTTACAGGGTTCGTAGCTGAACGGGGGAGCGAACACAAAATACGATGTTTTCTAGTGAAATCCTGCCGCTTTTTCCCGGACAGGAGTTATTGTGATGGGATAAATTTTCATTAAGTCCTTGCTCAAATATTTGGATGATTTTTATGACATTGTTACAGGAACAATAAACCATTTTTTTTTGTTCGTTCGCTCACGCCTCACGGATAGGAAAGTGTACGGTCTTCTTTGTGAGGATGCTGCTGTCCCCGGACAAAAGGTACTACTCCGAACCGACAGAAAGACCTCTGGTCCCTTTTTCGCCGGTAGACTTTTGGTGTGTGTGTGTATTTCTGTTTGGAATTTGGTCAGGTTTGGTTTTTGTAGAAGCTACCTTTTTCCTTCTTCTCTCGCTTTCATTTTTTGGCTTCGCACGTAGCAGTCTAACTGGAATCAGGTCTTTGTGCTTTCTGTTTCACAAACAAAAACATAAATTGCGTAAATAATCGCTGCTGTAACAAAGATGAAAATTTTAATGATTATTTTTCTCACTTTTGTTACAGTGGCGATTTTTTTTTCAAAATACTGATTTTTTATGTAACAAAGTTCTGAATCACCATTCAATCAAACTGAAAGACATCCGCCGTTATCCACAGAAGAAAGATCATCTCGGGCGATTCCACAGTCGCAAGTTTTTCGTTCGTTCGCTGTGACATTCGCATGCATTTTTCGTTCCAAAAAAAAATGACGGTTGCTTCGGGGGACATCGTGGGTCGCTTGCATGTCGGTGTCTTAGATTGTTCCCAAACGAAACCGCGTCGTGCGGCTGCTGTTGTTGTTGCTGCTGCTGCTACTGCAATGACAGTTGTATAATTTTCTTCCGAGTTTCCGCTGAAGAGATGGATTTGTTTTTGTTTGACGCTCTCGAGAGCTCAGCGAATTTATTCTTTTATTTTTCATTCTTGAAACAAGAAAAAAAATCTTGAAACAAATGGATTCGAGAAGAGTGAGCTGCTCCTCCCGGTAGGTCCATAACCCTGTGGCTGTTATTTTCTTTTCATCAAGCGCTCGAGTGGTTTTTGATATTTTTTAATTAAGGGCAAATGGCAGTATAAAACAAACCAGAAATATGCCATTTGAGTCTAATGTGAGAAGCCACAAAGGCAGGCAGGCAAAACAGGTGGCATGTGCCAGTAGTAAGTTGATGGCAATCGGAGGAGACGATGGTGTCATGGCAACACGCGATTTGTTTGTGAAAAAAAAACCGTCGTAGCTCTCCGAGTAACGCGTCAATTTGATCAGCTGTGAGAGCGATTAGATTGGTGTTTGGTTGCAAGCTCAACGGGTTTAGCCGAGGCTTGCTTTTTTCTGTTTTGATGCACTTGTAAGCGTTGAATGAGCTACCAGGTTCAAGATCAAGTTCGCACGTAGCTGTGTGTGTGTGTGTGTGTGTGTGTGTGTGTGTGTGTGTGTGTGTGTGTGTGTGTGTGTGTGTGTGTGTGTGTGTGTGTGTGTGTGTGTGTGTGTGTGTAGATGAGTCGATTCGTGTATGTTTGTTTACTATCCATCATCTGGGAGATTTTATGACTCGTGTAAAAACGAATGAAGTGAGAAACTATAATTGATTTGTTATGAGCAGAACTCGTAAGCCTTCGTAATTATGAAAAAAATCGATCAATTACAAATTAATATTTACTTTTCGTCTTCGATCCATCTGTGCCAAGCAGTTCAGATTGAACTTTGAAGTTTTATTTTATTTAGACAACGTTTCTATCTAATTCGCTGAAGTGCAATGTGCTTTCTGGCATCGCGGACGAAATATCGTACGCGAAGCACTCTTCGCCGATGATAACGTAAATAGATAAATAATTGGTTGCTAGTTAGTTGCTAATTAGTTATGGTAATTTTAAATGTGTTGCTTATTTATTGTTAATTATTGTTAACTATAATACGGTAATAATGCAATACAATACTTAAATATCACCTTTCCATATCAAGTTACCTCTTGAACAGATGTCGTTACTAGCATCTCTAGGGTAGCTTTAAAACAGAGCAGTTCCACGGGTAGAAAAAAATTACGGGTTCCAATCCTAGCACTGATATCGGATTGAACCCATCACAGCTAAACACAATTTTTTTTCCACGAATCCTTTCCAAATCAACCCACTGTGCGGTGGATCGAAAGCAAATCGAAACCTAGTGGATAATTTGTTCCTTATTAGTTGCTAATTAATTACGGTGATTTGGAATTTGTTGCTCAATTTTTTTATGTTTTTCGAGTACGTCACTAAGTTTATATGAAGTAAACGAAACACCCCTCCTTAAAAAACTTGAAAGAAAATCGAAACCCAGTCGATAATTTGTTGCGAAATAGTTGCGGTAGTTTGTAATTTGTTGCTATTTTATTTTTAATTTTTGGGAGTACTTCGTTAAGTTCGTATTCGGTTCCAATCTGTTTTGAAGCTTATTAAGAAACCTCTTGTTTAGAAACCCCTTCGTTAACTTTGTATAAAGTACTAAAAAAAGCAACAATTTCAAAACCATCGTAATAAATCATTTGTTGCTAAAAGAACCATTGTGATTGTTTTCAAGCTTATTTAAGAGGTTTGCTTCGTTAACTTTATATAAACTACTATATATTATATAATATTCGAATAAATAATTAAAAATGTTGAAAATCAAATTGAGCAGCAATTTCAAAATAACCGTAACTAATTAGCAACTAATAAGCAACAAATTATCCCCTGGGTTTAGATTTGCTTTGCTCAAGTTTTTTTTTGCTTCGTTTACTTCATATGTACTTGGAAGATCATTTGTTGCATATGAGTTGCTAATTAGTTACAGTGGTTTTGAGTTTGTTGCTCATTTTTTTGCGAGTACCTCGCTAAGTTTATATGAAATTAACGAAGCACCCCTCCTAAATAAGCTCGAAAACAAATCGAATCTCAGTGGATAATTTGTTGCAAAATAGTTACGGTAGTTTGGAATTTGTTGCTATTTTTTTTGTTTAATTTTTGGGAGTTCTTCAAAGTTTGCACTGGGTTCCTATTTGTTTTGAAACCTATTTAAAAACCTCTTATTTAGAAACCCCTTCGTTAACTTTATATAAAGTGCTTAAAAACAAAATGAGCAACAATTTCAAAACCATCGTAACTAATTAGCAACAAATTATCCTTTCGGGTTCGATTTGTTTTCAAACTTATTTAGGAGGGGTGCTTTGTTAACTTCTTATAAACTTAACGAAAAAATAAATAAAATAATTTGAGCATCCGTTTCAAAACCACTGTAACTAATAAGCAACAAATTATTCACTGGGCTTAGATTTGCTATCCCCTGGGTTTCTATTTGCTTTGCTCAAGTTTTTTTACGAAGGGTGCTTCGTTTACTTCATATGAACTTGGAAGATAATTTGTTTCTTATTAGTTGCTAATTAGTTACAGTGGTTTTGAGTTTGTTGCTCATTTTTTTGCGAGTACCTCGCTAAGTTTATATGAAATTAACGAAGCACACCTCCCTAATATGCTTGAAAACAAATCGAATCTCAGTGGATAATTTGTTGCAAAATAGTTACGGTAGTTTGGAATTTGTTGCTATTATTTTTTTTGTTTAATTTTTAGGAGTTCTTCTTCAAAGTTTGCACTGGGTTCCTATTTGTTTTGAAAGTTATTTAAAAACCTCTTATTTAGAAATCCCTTCGTTAACTTTATATAAAGTGCTCAATTGAGCAACAATTTCAAAACCATCGTAACTAATTAGCAACAAATTATCCTTTGGGCTTCGATTTGTTTTCAAACTTATTTAGGAGGGGTGCTTCGTTAACTTCTTATAAACTTATCGAAAAAATAAAAAAAATAATTTGAGCATCCATTTCAAAACCACTGTAACTAATTTGCAACTAATAAACAACAAATTATTCACTGGGCTTAGATTTGCTTTGCTCAAGTTTTTTTTACGAGGGGCGCTTCGTTTACTTCATATGAACTTGGTAGATAATTTGTTGCCTATTAGTTGCTAATTAGTTACGGTGGTTTCGAGTTTGTTGCTCTATATTTTCGAGTATCTCGCTAAGTTTATATGAAAATAACGAAGCACCCCTCCTAAATAAGCTTGTAAACAAATCGAATCCCAATGGACAATTTGTTGCAAATTAAGTTATGGTAGTGTGGAATTTGCTTTTTCTTTTAATTTTTAAGAGTACTTCGTCAAGTTCGCACTGGGTTCCGATTTGTTTTAAAGCTTATTTGGAAACCTCTTCGTTAACTTCATATAAAGTACTCGAAAAAAATGAGCAACAATTTCAAAATCATCGTAATTAATTAGCAACAAATTATTTATTGGGATTCGATTTGTTTTCAAGCTTATTTAGGAGGGGTGCTGCGTTAACTTTTTATAAACTTAGCGAAGTACTCGAAAAAATTAAGCAACAATTTCTAAACCACCGTAACTAATTAGCAACTAATAAGCAACAAATTATCCGCTGGGCTTCGATTTGCTTTGCTCATTTTTTTTACGAGGGGTGCTTCGTTTACTTCATATGAACTTAGCGAAGTACTAAAATAAATGAAAACATATATGAGCCACAAATTCAAAATTATCGTAACAAATTAGCAGCAAACTATCCACTGGGTTTCGATTTTTTTCCAGCTTATTTGTGAGGTGTGCTTCGGTAACTATTCGAAAAATGAGAAATTGAGTAACAAATTATTCACCTATTTGCGTTACCATCGGCGATAGGTGCTTCGCTAAGTTCATGTTCACTTGAATTGAACCGCATTTCCACTATCATCATATGAAGCACGCTGGAAACGCACCAGAAGAACACATAATTTTTCAGATATTATATTCTTTCACGGGATAATCAGCTTTGTTACTGTTTTGATTCGGAAACATAAGCACTTTTCGAAATAAATCTAATGGAAGCAAATATCCAAATTTCGAACAGCTAATGAACTGACGACTCGAAGACGAAACGTATACAAAAATGGGAGTGCGTAGCCCATCTAGGTCTTTTCAATCCAAACGCCCAAATGATCACTAACTGTACGGTCAGTGAATGAGCCAAAGCTTGTTTTCGTCGGAGACGTTAGATCAGGGTGCAAATCGAAGAAATGTGTCAATCAAGTATTTTTTAACTTAACGCCTGCCTAGCGATTATTGTTGAACTGCTAAGATAAAAGATAAAAGTGAAAACCGTTGTTTGTGTTTTGCGCAAATCGGATTAGTTCTTTTAGCTTATACAATTTTTTTTGTTAGTTTTTATTTAGACCCATCATTTCCATTTTGATAATTAAAGGAGAATTCCTCTGGTGAAGGACCATTGTTAGGTTAAAGTCGAAGCATTTTTTTTTGTTTTTCTATTAATTTGTTTGTATCTGTGCGAAATATGCAAATTCTGTTTTCTTGAAAGGGTTTAAATATGATTATCACTGAGTACTATCATAAATAAAGGTGGGGCTAACGTAAGGGTCAAGTACATTTCTAACAAATTTTGATTTTTTCGATCAAGGTCTCTAGTATGCGGAACAGTGCTTTAACGCAAGCGAAATCAATTTGTTCCTCTGGTACAGAATTCATTTTATGTAATGTGAAAGCAATCCGTCACGGAAATAGAAGCTCATAGTAGAATTTAAAAAATTTAAAAAATTTAAAAAAAACATGAAAAACTACGTCTCTATTTCATTTATCGAAATTCGGATTATTACGTACGATTCTTTAGTACAGTGCACCAAAACTTTCGTTTACGTACACTAGTTTTACGTTACCTCGTTTACGTAACTCATTTTACGAACCAAATCCCAAATAATTTTTTTTACGAACCTGTTTCGTAAAACGTCGGAGGAAAAAAAATTCTTGAATTTTTTTTCAAGACTGAGAAGCCATTAGCTAACCTGAAAATGGTTATTTCAAAAACAATCCATCGGGAGTCAAATACTAAAACACAATTCGTAGAACAGCTGTGTCATAGAGCTACCCTTGAAATGTAGAGAAACACCACTTAAAAGCGATTGCGATTAAACTTAGCGCTCGTTCAAATAAAACTCGATTTATTGTATGCATGCACGAAAAATATCTGCTCCTCCGTTTTTTTGTTTGGTGAAATTAAACAATCTATTGCTCAGAATTGTCTTATTCAGAGCCTTTGTGAGCTTTGAACAATGGTTTCCTTTCTTCTGGCATTCTTGCTTCTAGAGCTTCGAGTTTTTTTCCATAAGTTTCCCACTAAAACTTGAGATTTTTCCCCGCAACTGCGAATCGCTTGCCAAATATTTTTTTTCTTGCGAATTTATCAACAAAATCGAAGTTATATGGATTGGAGACTTCTCCTCGACTCATGGTCTCATAAAACTTTTCGTTTTCACGACAACAACAGCATCAGTAATAATGACGATGAAACGGACGAAGATACGGCTTTAAATGGCTTGCCCAGTAAAAGTAGTTTGTTGATGTTACTTACGCAATAATATGACAAATTGACACTGTTCAGCTTCTATTATTTTTGGTTATGTCAAATTAATGAATAACTTTTTTACTGTAGCAATGAGCACATTTCTTACCTTAAGTTTGTATTTTTTATATTACATGCTCTATATTCTTTTGAATCGTTTAAAACTTAAATTGATTTTTCGATTTCTCAAAGTAACTACCTTTTGTATGAAGCATTAGAACATTTGACACAACTCACTCGACGCGTTGAATCGACCCGTACTTCCTTCTCGTTTTTGTAAATTTCATATCTTCACGTTTTTTTTTTTTCAGAAAAGTGTATTTACAAAAACAAACACCTTTGTTTCCTTACATTGAAACAGAGCGCTGTTGGTTTTTCTTTTCCATTTCCATTGAACCATTCGTCGCGATGCCGCCGGTTAGGCTTTGTGCAAAACAAAAAAAAACTGTTGAAAACCGAAGTGACACATTCCCCAGTTTGTGTCCGCGCGTAGAATTTATCTCCCGACTCTCGAAAGGTGAATTGTTTGTTTCTCGTATTTAACGACGGGAATCTATACAAGAGTGACAGCGCAAAATGAACAATAACTGTTGGGGAAGCTCCGTTTGTTTGCCGGCGAGAATGGAAGAGGCACTATGTGGGGATCACAATGGAAAAAATGGAAGAACTTTTCCGAGTGGTGGAACGTTTCTTTTCGATTGACAGTTCCCGTTGGTGATAACCAACCCGCAGCTTGTGGGTCGTGAATAAAGCTTTTTCTAGTTTAAAGTGCTTTATGCTCGTCGATGGTATTGCCGCTTGATTTGCGGCATGTTTTCAACTCATGAGTTATTATTCATTCTGAAAATCTCATGTTTTATCGGATTGAACGCCGGAGGGATACCTTAATTAAACACTGGTTCTATGTGAACTGTACACTGTTGATTACACAATTAACTAACGCAGACGAATTTTGATTATTAATCGTTTCATCGACTAGCCCCGCCTGATTGCAAAGTGCGTATCAAATGGATTCAATCATAACCAAAAAACTGAAATGTTTAGATTTTTTTAGTGGTTGCTTCGTTGGATTGGCAACATTGGCTCCAAAACTCACTCTAAATTCAAAAGTTCAGAAATTTAATATTGAAATGTTACGATAAAAAAATGGTGAACCATGAATGTATTCAAATTGGTCAAACTTTCAATTTAAAATTCAATAATGTTTCTTTTTCAAGTTCCATCCATACAAAAGAAGGAAAAATAATCTCTCTAGCATTCCTTTTGACAAATGATGATAGCCGGGCCTTCCTTTTGCTCTCGTCACATAACGCCATCTTGCTCACAAATGTCTCTCGTCGTCTTCTTGGGGCTCCGATTGATGATGGTGTGTTGAAAAGAACATAATGTGCTAAAGCACCACTTAGATATCGTTCGACCTGTGACCTTTTTCTCATAATGGCAAGAAGCCAAATCCTACCAAAACAGTATGGAACAATTGTGTTGCTTGTGTAAAAGAGGTATACAATTTTTCCAGGGACTCGAGTGTTTGGCGATTCTACCAAAAGCTGATAAGTTGCACTAGTAATCAAATTTGAATTGCTAAGCCTAGAACAATTTTCCAATTCAGATCGCGTTTCACAGAAGCAGGTTTCGCCGAATGCCGTTTACACAGAATGTGTTTGTTGCCCTCCACATCTGTTTATGTGTCCATCCACATATGTTTATGTTTATTCGTTTTACTTGGTTTACCCAAAGTAATATTCTAAATACCGCTTAATTTATTTAAGCGTAACTTCGTAAATCTGCCTAAAAAAGCCGCAAAACTAAAGATTTTTTTATGCCAAATGTCTTAGAAATGCATGAAACATCCAGATCTGGAGGAATCTCAAAAAAAGTTGTTTTGGAAAAAAATCGCTGGAACTTGAAAAATTTTGAAATTTTCAAAATCATAATTGTTTTTCAAATGTTTTAAAAAAGCATGACGAGACGATGTAATTTTAAAAAATAACGAAATCTGATGTAATTTTAAAGAAAATTGTTGGAAAATTAATCGACTGAGACCGTGTAGCTTCGAAACTTCGCGTAGAAAAAAAAACCGCAAAACTAAAGAAATTTTGTATGTATCAAATGTCTTAGAAATGCATGAAACATCCAAATTTGGTTAAAATATCAAAGAAATTTTTTTCGAAACTTTGGGACTTCAAAAATTTTAATTTACGAAATATAAATTTTGTGATGTCATATGTCTTAGAAATGAATGAAACTTCGAGATCTGGTGTAATCTTAAAAAACATTTTTTGGAAAAATAATCGAAAATTTTCAAGTTGACTTGTAAAAAACTTCGGGATAACACTCGACGTTTCATGAATTTTTAAAATAAAACAAGAGCATCGAATAACTTTGACGATTTGCGTGAAAATCCGCGTAAGAAAAGCGTAACTTCGGAAATCTGCGTAAAAAGATCTCAGTGTATAGTTTTTAATCTAATATAAACTAAGTTCTGTAAATGCTTGTACATTTTTCCGGTTGTAGCTTCGTTTTCTAAAAACCGTAGTAAAATTATCTTCAAATGTTTTAAAGTTCAAAATAAAAGTATCGTAAAATAAATTAAAAATGCATTTTTTTTTTAATTTTTTCGACCTATTGTTAATTTTCGATATAGCGTGCTACTATAAAAATTTATACACAATTTTTATACTACCCTGTTGATTTTCTACAATTATTTTTGACTCTCTTTTCGACTTCTTAACGATTCGTCTTTGACTTCGTCAGTGCATTAGCAGTTTATGTTGAACTGCTAACGCCCCTAACGGTTCAATATAAGCCGCTAAGCGGACTTTAAGTTCTGCCAATGCTTGTAAATTTTTTTGTAACTTCGTTTTCTGGAAACATTAAAAAAATTATATTCAAACATTGAACAAATTAGCGTTCAAAATGAAAAATATCGTAAAATAAATTAAAAATGCATTTTGCCCTAACTTCGTTTTTTTTTTCATTTAATTTCCTAATTGTCGAAATAGCGCGCAACTGTTTATTCGATGTATACATTTTTTTACTGCCCCGTTGATTTCCTACAACCTATTCTTGGACTCTCTTTTCAACTTTCTAACGATTCGTCTGACCTTTGAGTGCATTAGCAGTTTTTGGTGAACTGCCAAAGCCACCTGACGGTTCGAGATAAGCCGCTGTCAATGCTTATGATTTTGTTTGTTACTTCGTTTTCTGGAAACATCTATAAAATTATCTTCAAATGTTTTATTTTACCGTTCAAAATAAAAAATATCATAAAATAAATTGAAAATGAATTTTTCTCTTTTTACATTTACTTTGCTAATTGTCGAAATAGCGTGCAACTGTTTTATTCGATGTATACATTTTTATACTACCCCGTTGATTTTCTACCACTTCTACTTGGACTATCTTTTCGACTTTTCGTCGAAATAAAATAATCTTCAATTGTTGGTTTTTTAACGTCCAAAATAAAAGTATCATAAAATAAATTTAAAATGCATTTTTTTAATATTGTTTTTTTTTCTCATCTAATTTCCTAATTATTAAAATAGTGTGCAACTGTTTTATTTGGTGTATACAGTTTTTTACTACCCGGAGATTTCCTACAACTTTTTCTAGGACACTCTCTTTTCGACTTTTTAACGATTCGTCTTGGACTTTGTCAGTGCATTAGCAGTTTATGTTGAAATGCTAACACTACCTAAAGGTTCGAGATAAGCCGCTGAGGAGACGTAAAGTTAATGTTATTTGCAAAGAAAAAACATTTTTTCGCGGGGAAATGTTATGTCTTTACCGAAGTGATGAAACAACAAAACTGAATAACGGCTTTCTGGTCGTCAATATATAGTAGTTCTTCAGGGCTGCACCAAATTACTTTCTTATTTTTGCATATCGGCGTTCAAGAAAAAAGTGTAAATGACTAATTTATGATTAAAAATGTGACAAAATGTCTCATTCGGTGAGATGGTTTTTCGCTCTCGGCCAGAGTAGTTCATAAAGGGATAAAAAAAAATTAAAATTGAATTTAGATGAAATGTCCCATTCGGTAAGATGGTTTTCGGGGTAACGGTAACCAAAAAAGAAAAAAAGAAGTGCTGTAGCGGTTTCCGGCTAAATAACTTGATCGACAAGGTTGCTCCGAAGCAAATGTCGTGGGTTCACGGAGAGACATGAGATAGGAACTTGTGAGCATTAAGTTTTTTTGATGACATTTATTTGAACTAAACATATATTTTCAAAAATAGTTTCGTTTCTTATTAAATGATTTTTGATTTACACTGTAGTCATTTCTATGCATTTTATATATTTTTACGTTCAATTTTTAAGCACACAATAAGACGTAATTTGGTTAATTTTTAGAGCTTTTAATCTATACTTCGCTCACAAAATGTTCGCAACATTTCCATTTCATTAAATCTGAGAATCAGAAAGCAAAACCCAACCATTTGTGTAGTTATTTTCTGGTTTTCCTAAAAAGTTTCATTTCCCCACGAAATCCAATGAATCACCACCACGCAGTTGGTGAGTAACTCAATCGTTCTGGTTCGGCTGGAACCTACGGCTCCGTAGGTGCATTGACCTAATCAGTACTGGCTAGTACCGGGCAATCGGAACTCACATCGTACCCATCAATCATAAACATGATCGAAAAGCTAAGCCCTGGAAGTTTAGCCAATTGTTCAATTACCGTAATGCGGCGATAGTCGATAAGCTAAGTTGCGCCGTGCGCTTCGTTTGCATTCGTGAAAGCAAGATACCGCCGAATCCCTACAAATGTGCTAAGCCGCTCGTGTCGGCGAGTTAACCTTGAAATTGGCCGAACCGTTCACTCACTCTCACCGCTCAGACCAGGAACGACGCGGTCCGATCAGAGAAGAGAAGCGAAGAAGAGAGGGAAAATTTGCTCGCTGAGAGTCGCTCAACCTGTGGTCGTTTCGCATGGTGGAGCGCTCCCGAGCTCATCCAAGTGGTTTGTTTGGGGTTGGTTGGGGCCCGAATGGTGTCGGGCACGGAAGGGAGGTTTATTTGCGAATAATATCCCGAATGAATTAGCTCATTGATCGGTCGGTCGGCCACTGTGCCTGTGTGAGTGTTGAGTCACCGGAGCGTAGCAAAGTGCGGTAATGGATAAAAAATGATGACGATGGTCATGATGATGACCACCACTGAATGGCTGGTTGGTCGGTTCGAAGATGGCGCGGGACTAAGCTGAGCGTTGAGATGAGGGCACGGTAGAATGAAAAATGCTTTCGCTCGTCGCGTGAAGCACGTATGAAATGTTGGAATGCTAGCGGAATATTATCAATCCCGGCTCCCGGTGTGGCTGGTTTAGTTGTCGAATGGATTACGGATAAAAATTGGCAACACTGTTTAAGACACGTTTTATGAAATATCTTAACTTCATATGTTAATATTCTAACAATTTTATAATATTGTTGGAAATTTTCTGGTCCAGGCGGCTTTGAGCCAATTTTGGTTTGGTTTATAAAACATTGATTTCGGCATGGCCACCGCTCCTGTCATGTCGTGTCCCTAATGGCTGGCAAACACCCGGAAGAAAAACAACGGACCAGTTTTGTTTCGCCGCAAGATTCACCTAATTTTTCTTCGCTTGTCCCATGCTTGGGCAGGCACTTTTCCTCGACCCCCTCCGGGTCGTCCAATCCGGGACATAAGCTTCGGAATTATGGTTTCACTTAACCTTGGCGGCTGTGTTCGTATCATCACCATAATCATCGTCATCATCATCATCATCATCATCAACGGTATCGGCATCTTCCTGTTCGAGGGGCTTCTTCTCGAAAAATCAAAAACGGACGGATTTTTCTTTCGGCTTTCGAGTTCTGGGGTTTTCTTCGTTCAGGTGACAAGCGCACGGCTGTGAAGTAAAGAAAAACGGGACGTATGACCTGAGAGCAACCCTAGCCTCCTCTAGAAAGTAACGACAACGATGAAGCAGCGTGGTTCATCGGTTCCTAGCGGTTGGAGATTCCGGGCTCCAGGAGATTTAAGTAACGTACGGGTGGTGGAGGAGGTGGTTGTGGATGGGGCAAAAACCACCGGAGAGATCAGGCGACGTTCGGATTAGTTATCCTTTCCGTAGATCTTTTCCTAGGGAATATTTATTAGTGAGTATTTTTTTTTGGTTCCGGGGATGCATAAGTAGTCGTAGCTATTAGGCCAAAAATAGAGATGGGATGGCAAGTCCAGCCAACTTTCCTGAGAGTTTAACAGGTGGACAATATCGCCGGAGGGTGAATAAATTTCGTGATTTTATCTGCGAGTCTTGTAGACTTGTTTTGTTTATAGGCTTTGCTGCTTGGTTTCTACCGGATTTCACCGAGCAGATATTTTATTGTTGGCCATTAAACCCAAATCAGAGGATAAATATGGTATCTTTCAGTTGGTGTTTCGAGGGAATGTAAATAAGCAGACATGATAAATAATCGCACTAAATTCCGCACTCCGAGCGCGCTGAACTGATTGCGAAAAATGATTTTGTTCAACGTTTCTACCAGAGTCAGTGGATTAGCCGATAAGACGCTGCTTTTAAAAGCCTTTTCCGATTAGAAAGGTATACTAATTTATCTCTTTTCTTATATCAATATTAGCCCCAGAATAAAGATATGTTCTAATAAAAATTCATTATCGATTCAGATAAGTACCGACTTTCGGTTTTGACTTGTTCAGGAAGAGCGAATTGATGTTGGAAACTAGTTTTTGCTCATTAAAATGATCCCGTTAACCGTTTTCTGGTACAACAAATGTGTAGATTCTCAAGTAAGGAATGTATCGAAAATAAGCTATCCACAAAATTTGCCTTTAAATTATGATAAAAAACGATATTTTATTCAAACTAAAAGTTGATCCTGTATTGTACGAGGTTAAACTTGAGCGTAATGAAAACCGAATGAAATTTAAGTTAATCCTTCACGAATTTTCGAACTTTGGATTGAACGCTCTTCATCAAGTTCCGTACAAGTGTTGCATCGCATTTTATAGACGCTTGAGCCCAACTTTTTTCTGAACTTCTGCATGTTCCCAGATGCCTTACCAGTGTTCTTGAAGACCCTCTTCACGATTGCCCGTTTGTAACGTTCGATGGGTCGAAGCTGGGGGCAATTTGGTGGATTGATATTCGAAATTTTTACCCTTTTCCGCAAGCCAATTGAGAGTGGTTTTGGCATAGTGAGCCGACGCTAAATCCGGCCAAAACAGTGGAGGTGTACTATGCTTCCTATATAAAGGAAGCAATCTCTTCTGGAGACACTCAGATCGATAGATTTCTGCATTTCTGCACTGAAGTATTCAGGTTGGAATACGCGAAACCCGACCAAATTTTTGAACCTGCACCCAACCCGTACCCGTTTAAAATGTAAAAATTGTCACCCATACCCGACCCGAACCCGACAAATATATTTTTTTCTGAACCCGAATCCGACCAATACCGGGTAAAAGTTACTATCTGTTCAGTTTCAAACCTAATATTTTCTGATATAATGCGTAGTTAAATATAACAATATAAACAGTCATACAAAGCTTAAGAATAGGCTGCATTTTTTTGGTACTCCTAATGTTTACTGTTTATTAGAACTATAATATTGAATAATGCGTTCTTTCAGTCCGCTGAAAATTGACTAAAAAAAAATGACTTCCGGTGAAGCGGTTAAATGACTTGGTTGAGCGGCCTGCGGTGAAACCTCTCTCGCCCAGAGTACCATTGGGGAAATGGGGCTTGCCGAGCATTTATGAAAATGGACTAGGATAACGTCGTTTTGACGTTTTCATATC
Organism: Malaya genurostris; assembly: GCF_030247185.1. Taxonomy (NCBI): domain Eukaryota; kingdom Metazoa; phylum Arthropoda; class Insecta; order Diptera; family Culicidae; genus Malaya; species Malaya genurostris. The sequence goes on from NC_080570.1 coordinate 16,782,085, forward strand.
GAATGAAAGTCATTTTGACATCTAAAGTCGTTTCGACGATATCCGATTCGCCGGAAGTCATCGGATTTAGTCAAAAAGACCTCCGACGAAACGGCTTACCGTGAAATGATCTTCAGTTTAGAAGTGGCTTTTTCCAGAACAATTTTTTGCGAAATGACTGCGATTCGGTCAGCCGGTTTAGGTGAAACGAGTTTCGATGAAACGGGTTTTGATGAAATGGGTTTCGGAAGGACGAGTTTTGGAGAGACGAGTTTTGATGAAATGGGTTTCGGTGTAACGGGTTTCGATGAAACGGGTTTTAGTGAAATGGGTTTTAATGGAACGGAATTCGGTGAAATGGGCATCAGTGGAACGAGTTTCGGTGATATAGATTTTATTGAAACGTCTCTCGGTGAAACGGGTTTAGGTGAAATGGGTTTTAGTGGAACGTCTCTCGGTGAAGCGGGTTTCGGTGAAACGCGTTTCGGTGAATGAGGTTCAATGAAACGGGTTTCGGTTTCGGTTTCGATGAAACGACTTTTGGTTAAACGAGTTTCGATGAAATGGGTTTCGGAAGGACGGGTTTTGGAGAGACGAGTTTTGATGAAATGGGTTTCGATGAAACGGGTTTCGATGAAACGGGTTTTAGTGAAATGGGTTTTAGTGGAACGGAATTCGGTGAAATGGGCTTCAGTGGAACGAGTTTCGGTGATATAGATTTTATTGAAACGTCTCTCGGTGAAACGGGTTTTGGTGAAATGGGTTTTAGTGGAACGTCTCTCGGTGAAACGGGTTTTGGTGAAATGGGTTTTAGTGGAACGTCTCTCGGGGAAATGGGTTTCGGTGAATTACATTTCGGTGAATGAGGTTCAATGAATCGGGTTTCGGTAAAACGGGTTTCAGTGAAACGGGTTTCGATGAAACGACTTTTGGTTAAACGAGTTTCGATGAAATGGGTTTCGGAAGGACGGGTTTTGGAGAGACGAGTTTTGATGAAATGGGTTTCGGTGTAACGGTTTTCGATGAAACGGGTTTTAGTGAAATGGGTTTCAGTGGAACGGAATTCGGTGAAATAGGCTTCAGTAGAACGGGTTTCGGTGAAATGGGTTTTAGTGAAACGTCTCTCGATGAAACAGGTTTCGGTGAAATGGGTTTTAGTGGAACGTCTCTCGGTGAAACGGATTTCAGAGAAACGGGTTTCGGTGAAACGCGTTTCGGTGAATGAGGTTCAATGAAACGGGTTTCGGTAAAACGCGTTTCAGTGAAATGGGTTTCGATGAAACGACTATTAGTTAAACGAGTTTCGATGAAACGGTTTTCATTGAAACGGGTTTCGGTGAAACGGTATTCGATGAAACGGCTCTCAATGAAATGGGTTTTGGAGGGGCGGGATTTGGGGAGATGGGTTTCGATGAAACGAGTTTCGGTGAAACGGGTTTCGGTGAAACTGCTCTTGGTGAAACGGATCTCGATGAAATGGATTTCGGAGGGACGGGTTTTGGAGAGACGTTTCGGTGAAACGGCTATTGGAAAAATTATGTACAGCGAAATTCTCCAGTTGTCTTTCCAATAGAAGTTTTTCTTGGTTCCTTCTTCCCTAAAACATTTTATTTTGATTTTGATTTATTTGAATCATAACATTAAAACTATTCTCTATTGAATGTGACAATTTTTTGAAACTCACATTACATACATAAATTGAAAACGAAACCTTCAAAGATTTTTTCTAAGCCTGAGACATTTTTTACATTTATGTGAAGATTCCTTTCCATTAGTCTCACTCAAACAGATGCAGAATCAGTACTGAAATGGATAAGAAGTAAATTCAGTAACTCAACATTTTTGTCGAAGCTGCTTACGAAAAGAAAAATTTTAATTTACATAATGATGTTTCCATTTTAGATTATTGAATTTTTTTCGATGCAGATAAATAACTTTGCAAGGCTGGCTCATTGTTTCCGGAGTCTTATCCGGAGAACCCACAGTAGCGAATTCTGGTTCCTCCGGTATAAAGAAAAACCTTCACCTCATTTCACCAACCCGCCGCCGTCTCTGATCGGAAGGAATTCCAACAATTTCACTGGTCACCAACACATTACTCATGGAATTCCAGTTCGTTTGCGAAATGAAGTCGCGAGAACACATCATCATTCGAGTTTATCCCTGCAATCCCCAATCACCACCACCGCCGCGATCATCACCCGATCGCCTCGACACTGACACTGCCTGCCGAACAACGGAATGAAAATAAAAACACAGACTCGACATTTCACCAAGTAAGAGAGAAAAAAAAACAACCGGCAACAACCATTTTATTCAAATCACACCGACGAAGCCGCATTCGCAACTGCTGCCTGCCTCGGGTGACTTTTCAAGTTCGGACTTTAAAAATTGCATAATCCCAAATCGAGTTCGTGCAACGAAGCCATAATCGGTGTGGGAATGGTATTCGCTCTGTTGGTGTCATTCTGAGCTTCTTCCCCTCACCCGTTCGGGAGGATTAATTAATTCATGAACAAAAGTTGCCAAAACAAACAGGATTTTGTCGAATGCTGCAGGCGACAGGAGGGTGGTGCAGAATGTTAACGAATTTGGGCTTCGAACAAAAATGAAATATTTGCACAGAGAGCAGGAACACGAATCATTGAATATTAATAGTCGATTAGCTAACATGGCACTTGGCAGAGAACTCACACGCAGAAACGAAAAAATAAAAACCTTCATTAACAATGTAGCGCCTGGTCAGGACAGCAACAGTCCGCGGCGGTGGTAGGAGCAGGCGTGGAGGTCTGTGAACACACCCCACAACTCAAGATCGAAATACGTGTCCGGCAGAGGGCAAGCAAAAAAGAAAGAAGCAACGAAACATGATGAAGAGCCTCAGAAGAAGCACTCGCGAAATGCGATCGAGTGCCGGACCCAGTCCACTAGCGTCTAGTGGGGAGGGGGAAGGAGGGAGGTTTCGGAAGTGTGGAGAGTGCAGCTAAAATTATTTAATGTTGCAAAACCGGTTCGCGGAGTTTTGCTTGCTGTATGTATATTTTCTCTATGACGAGCCGAATAGTGTGTTGTAATATATGTTTCGTTCATTCTTGTTGCCTGTTCTACTGTTGGTCGGAAATTCCTTTCCATTCGTTCGTCAGAGACTTTGCACATTTGCCTGCTCGTTGTTCTGCATCGAAGCGTCAATTCGAATTGTTGAAAGCGAAGAATTCACTGATTTCAAATTATGTTCCTCGTTGAGGGGTTACTTCTTTCTGTTGTAAATTATTGTTAACAATACTCTGGAATGAAGTATTAAAGTGCTTTTTGTAACAGAAGGAATTTTTTTTACGTTTCGTCTTCGATTTTTCAGTGCATAACAGTTCAAATCAGACTACTATGGCAACTTGATTCAAAATGGTTCATTACAATAATAAAAATCTCGTAAAATCAATATTTTAACTTTAACTTTTTTAAAGAAAACTGGGAGGACTATGCCAACACATTCAAATGTTCTTTTAAATGTATAGAATGTTTGAAGAGAGGGCCTATGTTTTAGGTCTTTACTAGGAAACGGAATCCACCAAGAATTACAACATCGAAAAACGTTTTACGGAAGTTGGTGAACCATTTCTAATGAGTCTGTCACAGTGAGAACCGTTGGGATGGATATTTGACCTAAAAGGTTGTGTATAAGAGCTCGTCCTGTGTTGGCATTTCCACTATCCCTATTCGATACGGTTCAACAGACTGGGCTCTCGATCCCTTGTTGCACTGAATACGTTTAATTTTTCTTATTGCAAGTAGAAAACTATTTTCTAGTAATACTACAATATCTTGAATATGAATCAGAGTTATTTCGTCTTGCCAAATCAATCATAAATTTAAAATTCACTTAACGGCTGCTCTCTTGGGTCTAATTAGGCAATAGAATATACGATTTATTAATTTTAGTTGGTTTGACGTAAAGTCGCCTTTTCACGTACCAATCTGCTTCTGGTAGGAAAAAGCAGACTATCAAACAGCCTTCATAGGGGTCTGTCGCTGACAACCAGCCAGCGACAGGCACAAAATAGAGAAAGCAACAAGTGATTATAATTATACTCTCCTACCAATCCTAGTGATTGAGTGGGCGAATCAGTACAGAGCGAGAAGACTAGTGTTTGTTGTCTGATGAACAGAAAGGATGTTTGGATATATGATACCGGTCGTGAGGCGGCTAGGATTTAGACCACGTTCAATGTTTGCTTTACCAAACCCGGTCGTGTGATTAGGGTGGCGAAATGGTAGCACGTATGCACAGATTGCATAAGAACGCAGGTTCGAGTCCTGTCTCTGAGCGTATATTTTTCGAAAAAATCATCTTTTCTGTGAGTTTCTCATTTATTTGGCATCTCCAATCTATGTTTCCAATCTGTCATTGCAAAAACTGAATAGAATATAGTTTCTAAAAAACCTAGTCATGCATCTCGGACATAAAAGGTCATTGAATTCGATTCCGAATCACGTCACGTACAGTGGCTCTGGGAGTTTCTTTTTTTTACTAGAGAGGGTAACGATAACCTCGTGAATTCAAGAAAACTATTCTAAGACAACATTTTATAAAAAAAAAAAATCATAAATTTGATCATAAATTTATATATTTTTGCCTTCCTTTCTACAAAGGTAGTAGAATTACTGGAAAAGCTGAGCTTCGAACGGAGCCCCGGAGACACATAGTGTTATATAATATTCGGCTCAGCTCGACAAGATCGGAAAATGACTCCGTGTGTGTATGAGTGTGCACTTTTCAAAGATTTTTTTACGTTTAACGTTTTTAAGTTGACTGAACCGATTTCTACAAGCATAGGCTCGTTTAAAAGCTACTGCTGTACCATTGATCAAGTTTGAAGTTTAAATGGCTGTCCTTTCTAGTTCCGAAGATAAATTGGTATAAGTGACGTAAGCGACAAAACGCGTTGATTTTTTTGTCGCTCAAATTTCTCAGAGATGGTTTAGCCGATTTTAAGAAGGCTAGGCTCGTTTGAAAGCTACTATTGTACCATTGATCAAGTCTGAAGTTCAAATGACTGTCACCTCTAACTCCGGAAATATAATGGAATAAGTGACGTAAGCGACAAAACGCGTTTTATGTTTACCGCTCAATTTTCTTCGAGATGACTGAGCCGATTTTAAATAACCCAGTCTTGCTTGGAATCTACTTTTGAATTGTGGATCAAGTTCGTAGATCCCATGGCTGGCATTTCCGGTTTCGGAAATATCATGGTATAAGTGACGTAAGCGACAAAACGCATTGCGGTAGAAAAGCTCAATTTTATCGGAGAAGACTGAACCGATTTCAATAAGCTAGGGTTCGTTTGAAAGCTACTATTGTACCATTGATCAAATCTGAAGCTCAAATGACTGTCACCTCTGGGTCCGGAGATAAAATGGCATGACAGACGTAACCGCAGGACGCGTTTTGTTTTTATCACTCAATTTTTTCGGAGATTGCTGGCCCGATTTCAACAAGCTTGGGTTCGTTTTAAAGCTACAATTGAATTGTAGATCAAGTTAAAGTTCGAATGGCTATTCCCTCTGGTTCCGGAGATATAATGGCATAAGTGACGTAAATTTTCTCAGAGATGGTTTTGCCTTTTTTAACAAGCCTAGGCTCGCTTGTAAGCTACTATTGAATTCATCCGAAGTTCAAAAGCACTTAGTTTCCGAAGATATAATGGTATAAGTGACGTAAGCGACAAAACGTGTTTTATTTTTATCACTCATATTTTGTCGGACATGACTGTGTCGATTTAACACGTCTAAGCACGATTGAAAGCTACTATCGAGTTAAGTTCGAAAATCGAATGGCTGGCATTTCCGGTTCCGGAGATATAATGGTATAAGTGGCGTAAGCTACAAAACGCATTGTTTTTTACCGCTCAATTTTCTCGGAGTTGACTGAACCGATTTCAACAAGCTCAGGTTCGTTTGAAAGCTACTATCGAATTATGGATGACTTTTTACGATCAAATGGCTATAATTCCTAGTTCAGGATATATAATGCTATAAGTGACGTAACCGACTAACTCTATATTTTTCATCGGCTGAAATTTCTCGAAGATAAATAAATTTATTTGAAAGATACGAATGTCAATCAAATTTGGAAAGGTTATGGGGAATATTTCCGGTTCGAGAGATGTTATGTTATAATGTAATGCTGTTAATGCAACAAAATTTAAAATTTTTCCGAAATGAAAGAATCAATTTCGGAAGACTTAGACTCGTTTAAAAACTGCTATTAGGTTATTTGATAAGCTCGCAATATTAAGGGCCGAGGATAGAATCTTATAAATGTTCTTATGAGACTATGTAAATGGCAATAAAAAGGCATTATCACACCACTAGGTGGATTAAGAAGGTTTTTTTATATTCTTAAATTTACTCTAAATATATCGAAAGTGTGATATATCGACCGTACAGGTATTATGGCAATAATTATGCCTTCGGCTCTAGCGGTCTGTTGAAAAAGAACGACTTTTATATACTGTCCGACGTTTCGACCACCTTGAAAATGACCATAACCAGTGGTCGAAACGTCGGGTAGTATATAACAGTTAAAATTTACTTCCAATAAACTTATAATTTACATGTAGTTTGCCTCTCATTCATCAAAAATTTACCGAAAACTTATCAAACGTTTTTAAAAAGTATACCAAAAGTTTTCCAAAAATTTACTAAAAAACTACCAAAAAAATGCCATAATTTTTTTAAAATAACATTTAATTTACCTAAGATTTATGAAATTTTAAATCTTCCTAAAATTTTCCCAAACTATGTCAAAATTTTTGGGTTTTTTTTTTGCAAAATTTTCCATGATTAACCAATAATGAAGTTAAAACTGTGCTAGCATTCATCTAAACTTTGCTTGAAATTTACGTACATATACTTCGTCTATAATTTACTTCAACTTGCCAAAAAAAATTACCTTGTTTTCTACAAATTCGCCTAGAGTTTGCCAAAAACTTCTACAAAAATGTATTAAAATCTCCTTCTCCATGGTACCTTTTCGTATAAAAAAAAATCAAAACAGCTTGCAAAATGACAAAAATACAACGCCGTTTCTGATCTCGTCTCGGAAAACATGAAAACAAATAAACTGATTTCACAGTAGAGTAGTTCATTCGAATAACTAAAGCTACGGGCTCGAGTCCCTGTCTCTATGGTAATTTTTTCGCAAATATTCATTTCTACTATTCTTTTCGTTCGCCTTTTCCAGTTTGCTTTTGCAGATCAGCGTGCATATTATTTACTTTTGAATTGAAGCTTTTCAACATGGTGTCTCGACAGCATGAGCAGCGCAATTGTATTTTGGACAAGTGGTTAGACAATCCTAATTGTTTACAGACAACAATCACGAATTTGGTCTGGATGACGCTGTGACAAACGGTATCGAAAGCCAGTTTCTGCAAAAACCGACAACGGTGCAGAGGATGGATAGCTTCCATCGGTTCCATCGGTCGAATAGGAAAACACACAACCTAGATAAGAAACAAGTGGTGAAAGTGTACAAGAGTAAGTTCAACATGTCAGTTAGAGATGTTGCCAAGTCAAGTGTACATGACATTAAAATGTGATGTAGACTGAGTTCATCTTGAGCCCACAAGATACCTCGCCAAGGTGCTAAAAAGATCGAAATGGCAAAAGTCGCCTGGAAGCCATATGATTGCGTTGTTAACCAAGTGAAAAGGTTGTATCGTAGGGGACGGACTGACTTCACAAATCTCCGCTGATAAATTTTACATTGCGAAGCACAGAGGAAACTTTGAGTCTCAGTTCAAAAACAGAAGATAGAAAAATTTGAGAAAAAAATATATCGTTTGGCAAGCTATTTGTACATGCGGTCAACCGAGAGCATTAGCAGTGTAATCTATATCAAAGTGTGCTTTCAAAAACGACTATTGCATAGTATTCTAAAAAAACACCCATTTTGGGTAGATTTGGCGTCTTGCCACTAATCAACAGTGTTGAAGAAATATTACGATGGCAATAATGTCATTGTGGTATCTCGTGCCATTAATTCTCCAACCTATCCAAAACTCTGATCGATCGAGTAATTTTGGGCTCAAAAAAGTCAAAATTTTAAGCAGAAGAGAACAAAAACTTACGAAACCAAAAAAAGTGTAGTTTTTCCTTTTTTTTCGATATTAAAAAAAGCAGTGGAGCATACTTTACAGAACTGAATTATTGAATCAGATTTTCTTATTTATGTTCAGCCGTTCTTGTATTGCTACAAAGTTTGTTTCCGAGGACACTTTTTTTAGAAGTTTAGCTGGAAGGCATGGAAAATGGCACCATAATCCTGAAAATATATCAAGCTTAGCTCACTTTTTCTCTGTCTCCGTTTTGTCTCACAGGTCCGACACTCACAATTATTTTAGCGAAGAAATATTAGATTATATTATATTCGAAAAATTTCTAGAACCTAGCATAAACTGCTAATGTACTGATGAGTTGAACACGTAACGTAAAAAATTGTAAATAGTCATGTGCACTTAACACAAACCGGTAACCAAGCGGTACCAAAACCCCTAAATCACCAATATCGTCGAATGCTCGGACACTGATCTGAAAGAACTTCCAGTGTCAGTAGGATCGTAGTACTACTCATGGAATTATTATGTACAACCTATAAATTGGCTGCGAGCTCTGTTGAAACAGAAAGGCCAAATTACACAAAAGGAATGTAATGTCAACACTTTGCTTTGCTATAATTCATTTCAACGTCTGATAAGGTTTATTTTAAACCGTGAGACGGCGTTAGCAGTTCGACATGAACTGCTAAAGCACTGATGACTCGAAGACGAAACTTAAAAATACACAAAAAACGGTTCCAAAGATCTATTTATTCTGGCAAAACAGTCAACGTCTAAGTGGTTCTTCAAAACGGGCAATTCCGACCATCTCCACAAGGCAGCACTGTCGGACCACTGATTTTTTTCTCTGTAAATCAGCAACAGTGACAAACAAGTCTCATATATTTTTTCGAAGGAACATAGAAAAATTTGTGGAGGAAGAATGCAAGCACGGTTGAAAAGAACTAGTTCTTTCGATAACGGTTCTTCTAAACGAACGGTTTTGTCCGTCTCTACAAGGTAGCAACGCGGGACCTCTGATTTTTGTCTCTATACACCAACAACGTCGTGAAAGTCGAGTCTTCGTATTATCTAAAGAAAAAATAGTTTGAGCTTGTCAAGATTCAATTCATTTCTGTAGTTCAAATTTTTGCAATTATGATCCTGCTCTATTTACTGCAGATACGATTACTCCAAAGCTCTATCCGGAACCGATTTATCCGTTTTCAATGAAGCACATGCTACTGCACTGCATGTGACGCTGGATGTAACAACAACAATAACTTCTATTTTGTGTCCGTGTTTGCTTAATTAAAACCAATCATTTGAGCAGCTCTTACCGAACCCGTTTTAACCCATTGATGAAAATCTATCCTCAAAAGGACCTAGCTACCCTTCCGGTAACACCGCACCGCACGTAGCGACCAACCTTCACTGCTAAGTAAGAGTGACGCTTAAGAAGACCGTTACCCTTGTTACCGGTAGTCCTTTTGTTGGTTCTTTGATAGCAGCGAGGATGCTATACATATGTGGGCGAGTGTGTGTGCACTCTCTTAATCAATAGCCTATTAATCACTGGCGCTAGCGTTTTGGCGGTAATGCTTCGTCCGTCCGTCCGTCCGGAGACCGGTAATGCCCCTATAAAGGATCGTCGCTTTGGGCGACAAAGGGATGCATTGCATGGCATGGCATCTTAACTGAAGACCCCATCCGTCGAAAGGTGAAGAGTGCTTACTGCGATGACACGTTAATTAATTGTTGGCTCGATCAATCGCTTCCCCCCACCATCATCATCATCAGTGCATGTGTGTGTGGGTGTGGGTGTGGGAAACTATGTGGATGACGAATCTCCGGTACTTGCTTCGTACCGTAGCCTGGCTAGCGCCAGTGTGGTTCGATTAGAAAAGTGTTGGAATTTTTGAATAAACATGTTAATTTTAGAATCAAGAAGCCATACTATCCCATCGTGAATTTCACACAAAAAACCATGGTCACATACGAGTGCCGAAATGCAACATGTCACATTGAATATTAAATTTAAGTAAACTCTTGCTACATTTTGAAACGATGATCTCCGGAATCCAAGTAACAGAAAGCCTCAAGCAACAACCTATTTCGAATAGATTAGAGTCTTTTTTCGATTTTACCTTTCCCCCTTCCGTGGGTCGTGGCTCCCTTTGCCGGGGATGGATCCATGGTCGAGGCAATGAAAAACCGGAAACAGGATATCCAATTATGCACTACTCCGCACGTACGGAGCTTGTTGTGGAGCACAAGCCAACCCTGACGTACGCTCGCGTGCATCGCCAGCCACAGGTGCAATATGTTAATATCTTTCGGATAATTGTTGTTCATTATTTATCCCTTCCTCCACCTCCTGGCCGGGATTTCCTCCCTTCCTCGGTCGGTCGGTCGGTCGGTTCGGTTCGGCTTGATGAAGTTCTCAAAAGGCGTAACACAAGAAGCTCCGGTTTGGATTATTTTCCATTCAAACCGAACCGTGGCGCGCGCGTCCGTACGTTGTCCGATGTGCTGCTTCCCGGCTGGTAGTTCGGTGGTATCTTCCGCCGTTTGGTGCATCGACTCACTCTAATAATTACCGTTCATGGCAGCTGCACAAAGAGCTGTTTGCTGCGCTTTTGCATAACATTCTCCGTGTTTAATATTTGATAACCACCACGTGTTCGGTTGTCTCGCTCACTCACTCGTTGTCTATAACTATCGATCTATCTATCTCTTATCGTGTATATTCTCTTTACAGGTAGCGGCCATGATGTCCTGCCCCCTTCCATTACCATTACCACTACTTCCACCAGCATTGCACGCGGATTACCCTCCGGTCCACATCGGAGTTAAGGTAAGTACTTCTCAAATGCTTTATGATATTGGAGTAAGTTTTAACCTAGCTTAAAATCCATAATCGACCGTGGAATTCTATTGTAATCTCCTCCCTTCGTGTCTCTTGAATCGGTTCCACAATTGACCACCAAGGATCCAAATTCCTTGATCCCTTGATTACCGCAAAAATCTTTTGCAGATGTTTTTCGGTTCGGTTCTCCCCCTCCGAACAAAACCGCCAATTAGCTTTGACTTCTCCCTCCCCAGTCGCAATGGTTCCAATCACCACCGAACCAATCGGTCCGGAAATAAACTCATTACATATCCCCCCATCGTCCCCCGGCCTGTTCTCTGAAATGGACTGGAAAGCACCGGAAGAAACTGTTGAAGGGGGGGACCCAGGCATGCGGTAAAACTTTTTATGTCGGACATCAGGAAATCCTCTTGTTTCGCTATTTTGCTAGTTGTGTCATTGTTGCTGCCGGCGGCGGCGGCGGCGGCAGGCAGCAGCCAAGATAAAATGTGCTGAAAAGTGTCCTCGCCTATCCTGTGTCCCGCATTTTTTTTGTCGACTCGTCGGACTCGGTTTTGCCGTCAGCCAAGCACCATCATCAGGTGTGTGTGTGTGCGGGAGGGTGGATGGATTTGGATGCCCCACTGAAAGTACGACCATCTCCAGAAGTTCAGTAGTAAATACCTGGACCGTTGAGGTCCGGTCCGGTATGCTTTGCACACGTGTCACACACATGCCAAGCCAATAAAAGATTCAAATTCCGGCAGCGTGTGTTGGTGCGGTGATGTCGCTCTGATCCTCTTTGTAGCTCTAGCATTCCGGAGTTAGAAGTAGGTGCTGCTGGTCAGAACGACAGCCGTCCCTGTTTGGTCCTCCTAGTAGTAGAGTTTAGTAACGAGCATTGTTTCCAGTGTTTCCAGGGAGAAATGTGTCCTCATAACATATTTAGCGAGTCTTCCTTGCTCGGTAAAAGCTCTTGGTGCATTTTTCTCTGATTTTATTTAGAGCTTGTGCTTTTATGTAATGGCAGAATCGGGTTCCCCGTTCCTCTACCACCACCCACCGTTGTCCATTCGAACCAAATGTCTTATGATCTGCTGCAAAGCTTTCGTTGTCCAATGTCGGTATGGAGTAGCCATGGCAGTGGTGCCAGTCTGTGGGAATGTTGTTACTGTTGTGAGTGCTTTAACGGTCATTTATTGTACTCGAAAAGAATAATAATGGGTGTCTTTTAAGGAGGTTTATTTTTTTCAATAGGGATTACTCTTTTGTCTGAAAGTTGTTTCGGAAATGTACATTGAAGACTCTACTCAGTATTGTTTGGCAGATCATCATGAATAGGTTAACTCCTGAACAAAGCTTCCAAAACCGTGGACATTTATTTTCAGAATCAGTGTCCAATTGAAACTGTTTATGGGGCAAAATTCCTTTCAGTGATGAGGCACAATTTTTACCCGATAAATGTACTGTTTGGTACGGTCTATGGGCTGGTGGAATCATAGATCCTAAAATTTTTAAAATGAGCAAGGACGACGCGTTACCGTGAATAGAAATTGATTTAGAACCATGATCAAAAAATTTTCGTTGCTGAATATTCAAGATATAGGTGTGGATGAAATGTGGCTTCCAACAGGATGGTGCCACATGTCATACTGCGACCGTAACAATCGACTTATTGAAGGACATTTTAACGAAAACATTGTTTTGATAAATGAACCGGTTAATTGACTTCTGCGTTCGTGTGATTTGACGCCACTCGATTTTTTTGTTTGTTTGTTTGTTTGGATACGTGAAGTCATTGGTTTTATTTTTTTTATTTAAAATATTTTTTTTCAGGCCTATTTGCGTATAATCTTTACGTGGCCGATAGAGCCGATTTTTTAAATACTTTTTTTTGAGTTGGATCTCGTTGTCCCCCTTTTTCTAGGGGGAGAGGAATTTCCATTTTCCTCGTGCGAGGATTGAGGGGCACTTCATTCGTGGTTCGTCTCGTCATCCATTGCCGCATCGGTGGTATTGTTGTCGATTTCCGTTTTCTTTTCGTTGCTAGTTGCTGTAGATGCACCTTGTTGTACATTGGTTGCAATTGCTGGTTGGTTGGAGGGTAAGTTGTTAACTGCTGCTGGTGTACTTTGTTCTATAGTGGGTACTGATGGTTTCGTTGAAGGAGAGGTTTCATTGTTGTTGGTGGCTGTCACAGGTGTACTGGGGTTGCTTGGGGTTAGTGTGAAGGAAGCACCGTTGTCCTTTGGGGTGTTTGTCTCCTTGTTCAGTTTATCACATGGCTTTCCGTAGTGAACAGCTTTTTGGCAATATTGACATGTGGTCATCTGATTGTCATAGGTAACAAGTGATTTGCATGGGATTCTTGTATCCTGACCGAGAGTCACATAAGAAGGTATAGGCCTCTTCAAGCGCATGCGTAACAAACGTACGCCATTTATAATAAAGGGGAAAAAGTTCTTCCACTTTGCTTTTTCGATAGAGAGAAGCTCTCCGTATTGGGACATAGTTTTGCGAATATAAGGATCGATGACGCTTGAGGGAAGACCATGCACACTCACTTCTATAACACTATCTTCCATATATACTGGAATGTTCTGCGTGAAAAAACGCGCTAAAACTTCGCGTAACTTCGCAAATCTGCGTAAAAAAACCAGAAAATTAAAGAATTTTTTTATGTCAAATATTCTAGAAAAAATTATAAAAAAATCGAGTTAGTATATCCACAGATTTTTCTGTAAAACCACAGATTTTTTTTGCCTATTTTACCACACAGATTCTGAACACAGATTTTATCAAAATTCACAGATTTCTACAGATTTTGATGAATATTTCTTGAAAATGGCAGATCTTCAAAAGATTTTGCACAGATTTTCACAGACAATGATCGAAAGTATGCAACACAGATGGTACACAGATTTTTCAAGTTGAAACACAGATTTTAAAATGGCAACTCTGCTCTGGGACTTGCAAAATTTTGAGATTTTTGCCATCAAAATTTTTTTTAATGCCAAATGTTTTTGAAATGCATGAAACGTTTCTTAATAAAAAATTTACTAAGTGTCAGAGAGTTGACGTAAATGTGACGACTGTTCTCGACGTTTCATGCATTTCTAAGACAAAGCAAGAAATCCGTGTAAAAATCGCATGAGAAAAAAACGCATAAAAAAGTCCTCAGTATGTCGATTTTGTCAAATATTCTAAAATAGTCAAAATCACCCAAGTATTCAAAATCGTCTGATGATTTCTTTAACGCGGGTAAAAAACGAAAAAAAAAACGCGCAACTTTGAAAATTCGCTTTGCAAAACCGCGTAAATTCAGAAAACGCATAATAAGAAACTGCATAAAAAAGACGGACAATGTACAATGTACTTTCGGAATCTGTCGAAAATGGTAGGAATATCAAAAATTAACAAATGTATTTGAGGTGTAGAAATTATGAAAATAAAAAAAAGGAGGAATAAATTATTGTTACCCCAAATTTATGCTAGGTGCACAAATCCCCCTTTGATTTGTTTTGTTGTTTCGTCTTTGACTCATCAGTGTGTTGCCGAAACTTTCGAAATTGTATAACATCTTCAATATTCTCATTGTTTTTAATATTGACTGAAAATGATTTTTTTTCTTGAACTTGAAAATTGTCGAAATTGTTTAACTTGTCGAATTTTTCAAAGTCTGAGCTTTTATCAAACTTTTTCAAAACACTTAATTCTTGAAGCTTTTTAAATTATACATTTGAAACATCTCGAACTTGCGGATGCTGGACTGCTAGGTGGCATAATTGTTCAACATAAACTGTTATGCATTGACTAGTCTAAGACGAAACTTAAGAAAAATAGCTAAACTTGTCAAACTTGTCGAACTTATCAACCTTATCATACTTGTGGACTGTTTTAAACTTTTTTGGCTTTTTAATCTTTTCAATCTTTTCAAACTTGCGAAACTTATAGAACTTTTGAAACTTGTCAACCTGGTTAAACTTTTCATTCTGTTTGATTTTTGTTGTCTTTTCCAATTTGTCAATATTGACAAAATTGTCAACAGTAGTTATTAGGAAAATATATTCAACATTTTGAAAATGTTTCAATTGTAAGTCAGTCGAATTATGAAAATGGTTAATGGATAAACTGGATCTCTTTTTGCTCGAGGAAAACGTAAAAAAACGCAAATTCGAATAAATTTTTTTTAATGCCAAATATCTTAGAAATTCAAGAAACGTCCAGTCTTAAAAAAATTTGTTTTTTGAAAAAAATCGACTTTTGGATTCGGAAAAAAATTGAAATTTCCGAAATCGAAAGTTTGTTTCTGACGCCAAATGTATTAGAAATGCGTGAAACGACGAGATCTAGTGAAATAAAAAAAATTTATATGAAATATGTCAAAACTATCTTAAAACTGTAAAATCAACAAAATTTACAACATTTTTGAAGTTTTCAAATTTGAATGACATTGTTAAAGGTCAGTAGAATTTCAACATAAACTGTTAATGTTCGGTTGAGTCGAAGACGAAACGTTAAAAACGAACTAATCATGAGCGCTTGTCACAAACCGGCTACCTATGTAGTACCGAAATTCTTAGATAACTCAAAAACGATTGAGATTGTTAAAATTTCCAAAACTGTCGATTTGTACAAAACTATGAAAATGTAAAAAAAGTATTTAATGGCAAAAATGACAAAATTTTCCAAACTGTCTTGAAAAATTTCAAACTTGTAGAAACATTTGAGATTATTTAAAAAAGAAACAAATACGAACTTTTGAAGTAACTTCAACAGTTCGGAATTGTTAAATTTTACTGAAATTATCAACAGTCACAATAGTTGAATTTGTCAAAAGTTTCAGGCTTATTTTGTTGGGCAATGCACTAAGCGAGTTTTTTGTGCTGTACGCACCAAAAAAAAAAGCGAAAACTTCGAACTGTGTATTATCAACTCGATACCCTCATATGTCGTACTGGGACAGAGCGACTCATACCTACAACAGTTTCTGGTAGCATACGAGAATTAGGCAGTCACGTGTCCAATTTGCGTGGAACCAGCGTTTTACAGAATTTTCAGTTTTGGGACTGCTACGAAATCGGTTACTTAAATCAGTTGATTATTTTTAATCTAATTTCGTTGTACGAACCATAAATTGTAAAAATTGTAAATAAAATCAGCTAAATCATCAAGAGGAGCAAAATACAATCTTCGGTAATTAGTAATATTCTGACTAGAATAAAAGTATTCCGATCAATCACTCGTATGTAAACAGAATGCTTTATGATCGTGATAAACCAATAAACTTTGCGTTGGTGACAAGAACAAAGATTTGAACAGTGAACTAACCGACCCTCAACCGTTGCGGAACGCTGAATGTGCCTCTTCTTCCAAGGAAGAGAATGATAACGACGGGCACCCATGAAAGTGATTCTTCTTTAATTTGTGTTATAAGGTTAAAAATTTTTTAGATTATTTTTATTCGAGTTTTCCATGTAATAAACAGACACATTACAAAATAGAAAATGGAGGTAAAAATAACCAAATTCATGTAAAATGTTATTAAGTTGAGTAAAATGATCATTCTGGGTGTTTTTTGTATAAAAAAAATCATAACTTAGCTTCTCTTTCTGTTTTTGCAACTCGCCTCCGATTATTCAGTGCATTAGCAGTTCAAACCACTAAATCGCAACCACACTTACATGCACCAAATCGAAAATGTAGAATTGGCAGCAATGGTTACCGTCTGTTATTATTTTTTCACCTGAATTTAATGTTTATGACACAAACCAGAACATGTATGGCCATCATCGGTACATTTCATGTTCCATGCACACCAACAATCTTCCGTTCGTTCTTCCATAAAATCCCCTAAATACGATATGAATTTTTCATGATACTTCTGAACGGGAAAGTTCCTCCCATGCCAGGCAGCCAGCACAGTACGAGAGCGGCTCATGTTTAAGACTTCTATCAAATGTACTTCCAAATCCCATTCCAATGTTGAATTTTTCCGCATTTTCCCGTTAGAGCTTTTTTTAGCCTCCCATTCCGCTTCGAATCATCCCCATTTTGTTTCTTCTCGTAAAAATGAAATTAAATAAAAACATTACTCTTTCACTCCCAGTCGAAGTCCTTTCACTTGCCTCAGAGCCGAACCGGACAACGACGACGACGGCTACGACTCAACTCTTCCAGCTATTACCGGCACACCATTAGGTAGCTCCCCAGTAGTAGTAGTACCTTTTATGTTTACCCTTTCCTGGCCATGTCCCTTCCCTTCACTCACGATTTTTATTTTCGCCCGTGGGACCAATCCGATCTTCCGATTATTGGCGTATAGATTGGGGGTGGTGGTGGTGTGTGTGTGCCTCCGGTAATAAAATTTGACAACCGAAAATGAACCGGACAACCAGCTTTATTCGGCGTGATAGTGAAGGGTTTCGACGAATCAATGGATACGATAATGGGGTTCCGGGGACTCCCTTCGTTTGGATCAATAGCCAGTAAATTGAAAGGGGGCTTGAATTTTTAACTCACATTTGTTTGGCCGAAGCCTTTGCCAGGGTATTTTGGTTAGTTGAAAAGTATGCTGATTCGGACTGTTTGCGGCAAGTCAGGTCTTAAAGGGGTGGGGAAAATTTGCAGGTCAAACGTTGAGCAAATCGATTGAAATCCATTTAGCGTAATTCAACTGGGTATTGGCCAACCATCAGAGGTTATTTGAGTTTTGAGTTCCGTGCCGAAGGGGTTGGTAGACCCAGGTGTTCAAAACTATGTATTTTGCCAAGTTTCAAAATGAAACTCGTTCATCAAAGTAGACACAGAATGGACTAAATTAATGAGGATTGGCGATTAATTTCTATCCTAATAACCCCCAACATTTATGTAATTAATTTGAGCACTTCAAAAAGATTAAATTTCTAAAATCAACGGTTGAACTGTTTCCGGTCTTTGAAGATTTATTTGTATTGATTGGCAAAACTCGTGCTGCTGCAAATGCCGATCGAAGGGCTTATCATTCTTTCAACCAAATCAAATTTCACGCTGCACCGGTCCGGCACAAAGAAATCTATCTCACGCTGGAAAAGTCACAGTCAATACGCTGGGCATTCGCCGACCGGTCAGTCATCCGGATCGGAATCGGAAAACCGGAAGCATTCACCTGCGTGTTGTTGCTGCTGCTTCTGCTGTTACTACGTCGGTTAAAGGTAATCCATTTAATCCATACATCAGAAATTACTTCCAATCAATTAAATATGAATTGAATCGACGGTAACTTTGGGACCGACTCAGAATAGAAGGGCGGAGTGAGAGGGCGGATCTGTTGAGTCCTAGATACCGATGAGTTGGATGAGTTTTCGATTTCTTTCGGTTTGTGTGCGTGTGTGCAGACGCGCGATAAAACAAACAACATCTGCAAAGTCACCTTATCACGCTTTTGCCGGTGACACACACCTCGTCAAATACCTTCCAGCGAACAGACAAACAGGGGTGGGAGAATGGTAAATTCTGTGTGTTTTATTTTTCAACCAACATTTTCCACATTCTCGTCGATGGGGTTGTCAAACCCGCTGGAACATGTCGAAGGTGGGATTTTATGGAACGGTAATTTCAAAGCGGTTTATGAACACGTAATTGAGGTTTAGTTTTGAGTGCTACAAGGCATATTCGAAAACCAAAGGCCGCTCGTTTCTGTTTCTAAGCTTAAAGTCGAAACACACTCAAAATGGTGTACATCACTTGCTACTCGTTCAGTTAATTCAGGTGTTATTCTGAGTTAAGTAAGCAATCATTTGCCTATCAGTGCGTACAGCAAACAATGTTCGCGCTAATGGTTACTCCTGCCAATTGTGAAATTCACGTTGCAATAGGATTTTCGTATGCAACTTAATCTTCTTCGAGGGTAAATGGAGGAAAGGTATGGGTTGTGATTTCGCAAATTCAGTTCACAATTTGATTTTTTTCTACTATGAGTAGAAATTTCTTTGAAATTTTAAAAAAACATGCTCCCTGAAAGCGTTTAGTTTGATTGATTTGGTGTCATTGGTAATGTTTTAGGCAATGATTGACGCTATTTAGAGAAAGCATGTACTTTAGTAAATAACCATTTTTAATATTACCTTAATTTATAATAAAAAAATGAATACCGATTATCTTTAAAAAATGTGGTTTCTTAGATTTTTATACGTTGCAGAGGGTAATTGAAGAAGTCATGATTAAGATGAAATAGTAATGATAATCTTTTTAAAATAACTGAACTTTTGAAAATTTGTTGACATTTTTTTTTAAATGAAAGAAGTTTTAAGGACAACTATGCAACTTTTTTAATTTAAAAAGTGAAAGACAAACTGATGCAAACGTTCCTGAGCAACAGCGTCTTTGAAGCGTTACATAACACTAATAATAAAAAACAGTTACAAATTTCATACTCCAACATTGCATAAACATTAAAGCATAAATTTCCAAATAACTAGAGGAACGTGCCACTTGAGCCAATTAGTTCTGATTGGTGATTTTTATTTGAACAGTTTTTGAAACATCTAGAATTGACTGTAAAATTACCGTTTCAAGAAATTTCATTTTAAAACTGCATATACTTTCGATTTCGCAAGAAACTGCTAAAAACGAAAATTTTGCGGAAAAATATCGCCTAAGAAGGAGAAGGACTCGAACCTTCACTCTTCTCCTTACCTGGGAGTAGAGATGGTCGTGTAAGCGTTTTTTAAAACCCGATCCCGAACCGTACCCGATTGAAAATTAAAAAAAAAATTACCCGTACCCGACCCGATTCCGAGATTTATTTTCCTTCCAAATCCAAACCCGACCCGTACCCGATAAAAAAATAATAATTTACCCGCACCCGACCCGAACCCGAAAAAAGTTCCGAAACCCAAAAAAAAAACAAAACCCGATGAAATTTTAAAATTTTTAATCCGAACCCGACCCGTGCCCGTTGGAAATGAAAAAATCGACACCCGTACCCAATCCGAACCCGGCAAACATATCTTTTTCTGTACCCGAACCGAACTTGCTTTCAAATCCGAACCCGACCCGTACCGAAATCCAAAAAAAGTCTCAAAATCCAAATAATAACTCGACCAAATTTTTGACCCGAACCCAACCCGTACCCGTTGGAAATGAAAAAATCGACACCCGTACCCAACCCGAACCCGACAAACATATAATGTGAAATGAAAACAATGTGTACCCGAACCCGACCAATATCCATCGGGTTCGGATTCGGATCGGGTTCCGGGTACAAATACCCGAAATCCGACCATCCTCCACCGGGGAGATGCTCTACAAAGTACGATACCCCTGAACATGTGTATAGCGTAGTTGGTAGAACATTTCCTCGGTAAGCAGAAAATGGGCGAAGGTTCGAGTCCATCCTCAAGAGGATACTTTTTTGGTAAAATTTTTATTTTTCGCTGTTTGGTATGCATTTTTATGTGTAAATTTTAGTTGCATACTACTTCATTTCTTGATAGAAACCCCAAAATAATTAGATACTCGTTGTTAACAGAAGCATCAATTTGTTTCCACGGGACAGGATAGTCGATACCTTTCACGTAACCCACCTGGGTTCGATTCCCAACCCCGCACATAGTGTCAGAAAGATTTTTCTGGTTCTTCGGCAAATAACCTTAAGGTTAAAATTTCTGTAATTAAAAAAAGGTTTTTCAGACAAAATTTCTTGATTTTTGTAGCAGGTTCAGCCAATTTCATGAATCCTGACAAGCAATTGTGATTGATAGCAGCGAGTTTTTTTTTGTCTAAGAACTTAATTTCTTATCAACCGAATGGAATTTTTATGGTAGAAAAATATCTCACATTTACCATAAATTCCAAAAGAAAAATTTCAAGCTAATTTGAATTTCATTCAAAAGTGTTTGATTTAGCAGATTTTCGTAGGTGACGAACGATTTTTATAGATATTTTCCTACCTGATATACGGTAACAACGTAGGAAGGATTGGACTTATTCAGGTACTACATTACACATCGCTCATAGACAATTCATAATGCAGGAGGAACTAATTTCCTTTTGATATTTCTTCACATACGAATACTGGTTGGGGACCACATTTGATCGGAAAATGTTTTTTTTTCCTGTAATATTCTGCTTTACGAAGTATTCATTACGTGTCACCGACGACCGACGTTTCGAAGGATTTTTCCTTCATCTTCAGGGTAATACCGAAACAGAAATTATTATAGTCCCGTACTGTACATACTCGCATATCAGTCCCATATCGATTTTCGTCAATATTGAGTTAGCTTGAGGAATGCAATCTATCCACACTATACTATCAGAAATTGCAATAAAAGTTTAGGGTTTGTTCAGTAAAATGTGAAAAAATATCAACTCATGTCTGTCCCATATTTAAAGTACCCGCATATCAGTACCATTCAGTGCAAATTTCAATAATTTCATTTATTGCAATATTGGAATAGCGAAGGTGTATTACTGATATTTCACGTAACAATACCATAATTCAGCATTAGGTAGCACAATAAATTAAAAAAATCGGAAATAAATATTTGTAAATCGTCTTTTTCTCGACATGCCGATTTTCCATATGGGACTGATTTGCAAGTATGGGCAGCGTACAAATTTCCTAAATTACTTCCCGATCCGATTCCCTGTTCCGGAGCTATAGGGTGATGTGTGCTAAAAATGAAAACAATGTCACTCATTGGCTCAGCCGATTAACACCATCTTAGAAATCTGTTGAATGGTATTGAGGTGCCTTAGAAATAAATCAATTTCTATTCAGTTCCAACTTCTGGTTCCGGAGGTGGGGTGCTTAGAGTAAAAATGTCATTTTCAAAATTTACTTTACAATTTTACTCATTAGTAAGCATGTGATCAGCAGCGAATTCTCTATATTGGCTAATAAATTTTGTTTGGCTGTAGATCATCAGATTTTTTTAAAATCAAACTTATATAAAAGGGTTGATAGCTCCATAAAAAAAATAAATTGAGGTCTTTTTTACGGGTACCGTGTAAAAAAAACCGCACGAAAAAACTCCGCTAACTTCGGAAATCCGCGTAAAAAACGCAAAATTAAAAAATGTTTTTTTATGCTTAATGTCTTAGAAATGCATACAACGTCGAGATCTGGTGGAATCTCAATAAATATTTTTTTGAAAATAAATCGAAAATTTTCAGCAGCTGGCTTAAAAAAATGTCGACATTACACCAGATTTCAACGTGAACATGAACTTAGCGTGGAACCTCTCGCCGATGATAACGCAAATAGATAAATAAATTGTTGCTAATTTGTTGCTGATTAGTTACGGTAATTTTGAATTTGATGATCAATTTTTTTAGTACATTGCTAAGTTCATATGAAGTTAACGAGGTACCCCTATAGCTTGATAGCAAATTGGAATTCAGTGGAAAATTTGTTGCTTATTAGTTGGTAATTAGTAACAGTAGTTTTGAATTTGTTGCTCATATTTTTTACTTGTTTGAGTACTTCGCCAAGCTCACAGGAAGATAACAAAGCGCCCCTCCCAAAAAGGCTTGCAAAAAACACGAAACTCATTGGATAGTTTGTTATTCATTTGTTGCTAATTAGTTACTAATTAGTAACGGTTATTTTGAATTTGTTGCTCAATGTTTTTTGAGCAGTTCGCCGCTAAGTTCATATGAAGTTCACGAGATACCCCTATGAATAAGCTTGATAGCAAATTGGATTGTTGCTTATTAGT
Source organism: Malaya genurostris (assembly GCF_030247185.1). Classification (NCBI taxonomy): domain Eukaryota; kingdom Metazoa; phylum Arthropoda; class Insecta; order Diptera; family Culicidae; genus Malaya; species Malaya genurostris. Next base: position 16,804,716 of record NC_080570.1, read on the forward strand.
TGCTAATTAGTTACTGTAATTTAGGAATTGAATGTGTTGCTCAATTTCATTAATACATATTAAAGGACTGATAGTCCAATAGAATTTGCTGAATTTTATTCAAATCGATTCTAGTTCTGAAATTACACAGAGGTCTTTTTTAACGCGGGGAATACGTACCGCGTGAAACTACCCACTAACTTCGGAAATCCGCGTAAAAAACGTAAAACTAAAGAATTTTTTTTATGCCAAATGTCATGCAACGTCGAAATCTGGTGGAATTTCAATAACTATTTTTTTGAAAATAAATAAAAACAATTCAACTACCTTAAAAAAAATCGGGATAACACCAGATTTCGACATGAACATGAACTTCTCGCTGATTATAATGCAAATCGGTCAATAATTTGTTGCTAATTATATTGTTGCTGATTAGTTACGGTATTTCGGATTTGTTACTCAATTTTTTTGAGTATTTCGTTAAGTTCATATGAAATTTACGAGGCATTCCTATAAATAAGCTTCACGGCAAATTGAAACCCAGTGGAAAATTTGTTGCTTATTAGTTGCTAATTAGTAACAGTAGTTTTTAATTTGTTGCTCAATTTTTTTTACTTGTTCGAGTACTTCGCCAAGCTCACATGAAGATAACAAAGCGCCCCTCCCAAAAATCAGGAAACCCAATAGATAGTTTGTTACTAATTTGTTGCTAATTAGTTAGTAATCAGTTACGGTAATATTGAATTTGTTGCTCAATGTTTTTTTTAGTAGTACGCTAAGTTCATATGAAGTTCACGAGACACCTCTATAAATAAACTTAATAGCAAATTGAAACCCGGTGGAAAATTTGTTGCTTATTAGTTGCTAATTAGTTACTGTAATTTTGGAATTGAATGTGTTGCTCAATTTAATTTATACATTTGGCTTAATTTTTCATGATTCCATTTTTACGACCATGTGACGTGGGCGCTAATTGTTAATCAACCTAGTCAATCTGAATGAATTTGTGTTAAAAATCAATCAAATTCGTAACAGAAATTATCTTAATGAAAAAAAAAATGGGTGGGTAATGTCAGATACATAACTGGTTAGCATGAATACGAATAAAACTGTTATGCTTCTTCTTCCAGACTCCTGAATCGGATTAGGGTCATTTCGCCGAAAGCCATTTCGCCGAAAGCCGTTTCGCCGAAAGTGATTTGGCTGAAAGGGTCATTTCGCCGAAAGGGCCATTTCGCCGATTCCTTCAATTTTTTCCCTTTATGGGCTACTCTGGCCGAGGGGGATTTTGTCGAATGTCATTTCGCCGAAAGTCATTTGGCCGAAAGGGTCATTTCGCCGATTCCTGCAATTGTCTTAATATTATAATAGGATTTTATTTAAAATAAACACAAATTAATGATAATACGCCCGTTTTGTTGATCTACAATTGTACTTTTTAAATAAAGATTGATTCATGAACTTCAGAACAGAGCTCCCAAGGAAACTTGTTGTAGCCACTAAGCATCGAAGCAATTGTATCTACCAAACAAATGTATGTGGTATTTTCCATTTACTAAGTGAAAAACCTGTTTTAATCCACCTAGTGGTGTAATGATGCCTTTCTCATATCAATCATACCATCATAGATAATACTGTGGTATTCTTCAAAATAATTTTCTTCGATTCCTAAAGAGAATAACCGAAATCGGTTTGCTTGACCGTCTACTGAAAAAAAAAACTATTAATTGGAGAAGATTTGAGGTCGATTTAGAAAACTTTTTATGGTTTTTCGCCCTTTTCAGTGATGGTATACAATTTTTAACACACTTTACCTTATATTTCCGGATCCGGAAGTCGGATCCAGATGAAATTCAGGAATTACGTATGGGACCACAGGACCTTTCATTTGAACATAAGTTTATGAAAATCGGTCGAGCCATCTCTGAGAAAAAGTAGTGCACTTATTTTCACATTTTTTTGCACATTTTACCCCATAATTCCGGAACCGAAAGTCGGATTTAAATAATATTCAGGAATTTAGTATGGGACCTTTCATTTGAATCTAAGTTTGTGAAAATCGGTTCAGCCATCTCCGAGAAAAGTTAGTACAAATAAAACTTTACATACACATACACACACACACACACAGACATTTTACGTACTCGACGAACTGAGTCGAACGGTATATGACACTCGGCCCTCCGAGCCTCGGTTCAAAAGTCGGTTTCCACAGTGATTGCATAACCTTTCTATATGAGAAAGGCAAAAATATCTAATGCGGTTTCGCCACATCGATTTGATTCGTGTGCTGTCCGACCTCGCTACCGTTTCGTTCTTTGAGTAGACCGGGTAAACGAGGCGGTTACTGGTTTGTATGCAAGAGGTTGCCGCTTCCGACGGCGGGCGAAATTATCAATTCGGCGAAACGACTTTCGGCGAAATGGCATTCGGCGCAACGACTTTCGGCGAAACGACCCCCTCCCCCTGAATCGATAATAGTTCGTATCAAACATTAAAACATTGAACAGTAAATACAAAATTACCGTAACTAACTAGCAACTAATAAGTAACAAATTATGTACTGGGTTTGGACTTAATTTCAAGCTTGTTTAGAAGGAGTGCTTCGTTAACTTCATATGAACTTTTAGAAGTTCAAAAAAAAAATTACTTGAACAACTAATTCAAAACCACCGATACTAATTAGTATTGCTGTTGAACTTCATAATGCTTTCATAGGGTAAAGTGTGTTTAAAATTGCACACCGTCATTTAGAGTGACGATGCAAAACACGGTGCAAGTTCTTCTAGATTCGGCTTAAAACTGATTCAATTAGTTGGTTATACTAGTTTCTTACTAAACTAATCGACTTCGGCTGTACCGGTTCTGGAAGAACCGGAAACAGAGGTCAAAAACTATAAAGCGAGACTCACTCAATTTTCTCGGAGATGATTTCCACAAACTTAGGGTCAAATAAAAGTTCCTATAGTTAGTTCCATAGGTTGCTGTTTAATTTCATTCGGGTTCGACTTCCAGTTCCAGATCAATAGGGTAAAGTGTGTTAAATCATTTAGTGTGACGATGCAAAATAAAAAAAATCGTACTAACTTCACATAACTGTTTAAAAATTGAAAAGATTATTTTAGTTCATATCCAAAGATAGTTTCTTATTTTATTCAAGATTGGAAAAAAAAATTTCGTGACAGAATCTTACAGTGATATTTTTGGAAATATAAGTAATTTGAGAAAGGCATCAAAAAGGTTTTTTTTATAGCCCCCTTATGGTCGTACTTTAAAATACGGTTAAGGTCTGAGTTCATTCGAACTATTCGGAAGCTATGCTAAATGACTTTTTATTACTTGGTTATCTGCTCATTAGTGTATTCAAATCATCAGCTTCCCTGAGATCGGGTTCCACCGGTGAAATAACCCATCGTCGTTGTAAGTTCCATTTTGTCTCCAAACTACTAGCGAGTACTTCCTGCGCAAAATCTTCGCTAATGTCGACCATCTCGAGATGCTGTGTTGTCCTCACAGCAGGCAGCAATTAAACTGTGATTTTGATGCTGGTACTAATTACCACAAAGCAGAAATTTGCACTTCTTTTTGTACCTACCGTCGCTGCGACTGGCTGGCTGGTTGGCTGGCACAGGCTGCTGCTGCGCTTTGAGGTCGACGAAGAACGAATTAAATTAATTTAACAGCTCTGCTATGTTTTCTCCGGTTGGAAAGGACTGTTACAGTGCTGCTGATGCAGTAGTAAAAGTCATAATGAGTGGTTTTGCATTCAACTGGTGTGTCGAGTCCTTTCGCCTGCCTCTGCCGGAAAGGATTTTTAATTAGGGCGTTTTTTTGTTTCGTTTTCCTCCGGTCGGTCGGTCGATCTTTCGTTCTTTCTCTCCATGAGTCGGTCAGGTGTGATGGAACACACGCAAATCATGCTATTCTAGAGCTGCTAATGAGTGTACTGACTCGATGTGGTAACGTGCAGAAGATGGTCAATCTTAAATCTTTGGGATCAGATAAAAATTAGATAAGCCCGGAAAGAGGGATCCATCAAGTCATAATTTTACATACCAGGAGGAAGTTAACACGAACGACGAGTTGATGAAATCTCAGAGGTGTTAAGTTTGTTATTTAGTTTGACGATACGTTGTGAAATGATCGATGTGTGATTTTTTTTGCTTACATTCAATCTGCGAACTAATGCCCTTCTCAAAGACTATTAAACACAATTTATAAAATCAGTTCTTAAAGTCGCATCAGATCGTTAGCAAACAGTATTCTGTCTACCAGACCCCGACTTCAGATGGTACAGAGGTCAGCTTCGTAAAATTTTCAGAAACCTGAAAATTTATGTTGCAAAAATCTATTAAATTTTTCAACAATCTGCGCTTAACCATAGCATATCCACCTCGCACCGAATGGGAATGGGGAAGCTGTTCTGTATGGTTTTTTTTGTGTCTGTGTGCGCGAGACAAACTACCTGGATTCGATTTCACGCCACTTTACAGAAGAGTTTGCACCTTGCTGTCAAGAAGGAGTCTTTCCAGCGTTTGGTCACGGCAAAGAAACTATCTCGAAAAAAAAATGAAGATCGCAAAAAGAAACCAAGTGACAACAGCAGAGTCCACTCACGACGTCGACATCCCCGTTCCGAGTAGTGTCCTTTTCTCCCATAACTTATTCACCCTTGCTTACTGCGAATCGGTCCCGGGGAGGGTTGCGAGGTAGGATGGCAACCGATGAAATGTGAAAAATGTCCCCATTTACCGAAAGTGTGTTTCGCCCCCCCTCTTGCCAAAGAGAAAAGGCACCCGAGCACACGCTACTTTTCGGTGGCCAAAACGACAGATACAAAACGTGTGTGTGATGGCTGCTGTTGTTGTTGTTTCGGTACCGTACTTTTACTTGCGAGATAGTAATCTCATAAATTTTTCACCGATGAAATATCTTTGGCACACGAATACTCGAGTACTGGCAGCCCGGTCTGCTCAGCGAAGGTCAAGATTTATGTACTGCGAAGTGAAGAATTATTGACAATGGCGGCGTAAATTTGTTTGTCGGTAGAGGAGGGAACGAACGAACGCTGTAATGGGACCTTTTGCCAATGGGAATTACTTCGTGTGTATTTTTTTTTCTCGTGGGCTATTTCGAAAACTGCGTGCCGGGGATTGAATTGGGTGGCGTGAAGGTGTGAGCATGTCAGGCTCGAAGTGGAAACCATCCGTCTTTGGGATGATCCAGGATGATGGCAGGAGACACGTTCACTGTAAAATCAATGTTTATTAAATCTGGAATCCCTACCCAAAATTGTGAAAATATAAAATGATTCGAGCCTGGAAAACTAAAACAGTTTACCTTAAAACTGTTTTAAAAAAGACTTGACCCTAGCATTCGTATATCTAATATATTACAGCTACGTGACAGCTGCGATGAAGCTGTGGACAAAGATTTGAACAGTGAACTCACTGACCCTCAACCGTCGTTTTAAGCGTTTTCCCTTCAACGAAACGAATGACAAGAGCGATACTAAAACGAATCCTTTTTGACAAACAAAAAATATGATTTCGATAAGCCAACGCCAAAAATTTTCAAATTCTCTTCTAATTCATTGGACGCTGATTTTACAAACTAGTTGTTTTGTGTTCAAATGCTGACCAAAAATTATAATGTAGTTTGGATCGTAGCACTACCCATGTTATGATTTTGGGCTCGAAGACTAGTCTGCGAAGTCTGGAACAAATACCACAAAATAAATGTAAAATCAATACATCGATTTGCCTTATAATTCGTACTTCGAGTTATGCCCAAAAAAATAAAATAAAAGCTGATAAAAAACTAGTAAAATTTTAAAATGTGTATTTATTTCCTTACTGGATTCAAAACAAATACACTGAAAACCAAAACTTTTTAAACTAGTTAAGTAACGAAATAACCGCATGAAAGTCATGGATAAATGTGCTGGTAATCAACCAAATGACCCTCAACCCTCGTCCAATCGGATTTTCAAAGTTATTCGGTTTTCTTGTTCTGTTTTAGAAATGCATGAAATGTCGAGATCTGGTGTTATCTTCAAATTTTTTTAAATCAAATCTCCGAAAAAAAAAATGAAAATTTTTGTTTTTATCCCAAAAAACGAATTTTTTTTATTATACGGTGTTTTTTATGCATTTCCAAGACATTTGGCATAAAAAAAGTTCTCGATTGCGGAAATCTCATAATTTCTCCGGATTCCAGTCGATTTTGTTTTGATTTTTTTTCTAGATTACACCAGATCTGGACGTTTTATGCGTATCTAACGTTTGGCATAAAAAAATTCTTTAGTTTCGTTTTTTTACGCGAATTTCCGAAGTTACGCCGTTTTTTTTTTGCACAGTTTTATTACGTGGTACGTATCCCCTGCGTGAAAAGAGACCTCAGTGTAATACCAAGGCTTTTCTTTGGTCGTTCACTTAGTCATGAGCCAAATGAACGATCTTGAAGTGAAAAGTCGTTTATTTTCAGATAATTTTCAGTCCAATTGTTTCTGAAAAGTTCACTGGATTCGAAATTTATTTATGTTCTCGTAAATAATTTTGACGTTCCCGAATGCTACTTTGAAGCATTTGTTTGGGAAGCGAAAACCACCGCAACTAGTCAAAATTTTCTAAAAGAAGCACAGAAACATCAGAAGAAACAAACACTAAATCGTGATCCTACGTTACCAAGTAAAAACAAACTGGTGTAGAATAAAAGAAGAAAAACACATTGAATACTGACTGGAACCAGCCCAACCTGGTAGATGGCGATATGTTCAAAGCTAGTTCGGATAGTGTGTACCAAAAATACAACTACGAAAACATGGATGAAGATGCAAACGTTGAGCTTATAGACCCTCAACCTTCATTGGACTGTAATAAAGCGAATGACGAAAAGACCGGTTAATTTGAATCCTAATTGATACACATGGAATACTACCTTGATAAAAATCCCGGAATCACCACCATGTGGCGCTCCCAGTCATCCGATTACATTTGTTTTAGGTTACCACATCTGTCGTTGATATTATATCAAATTTTCAGCTTGATACCTGGATATTTGTAAAAGTTACGCTGCATTAAGTACATAACTATGCGATTGTGCGTGTCCTCGATTTTGTACAATTTCATTCAAAAAAGGGACCGCGTTGACGTCACAAAAGACATGCTTTTCAAGGCCAAATCTGACCCAGCATTCGTCAAACGGATTATTACTCGTTGATCTTGCACCACGATAATGCACCGTCACACATTACCATCGTTATCCGTGAACATTTGGCTAACGAATACCATTCAGTAACCACCGAATTTACCTGATTTGGCTCCCTGAGACTTTTATCTATTCGGTCGACTCAAGAAACTGCTCCGTGGAACGCGTTTCAGCACCCGAGATGAGATTATGGATAAATCGCAAGTCTCTGATGGCCATACCGAAAACTGTATATAAAAAATGTTTCGAGGATTGGATCAAGCGCTGACATAAGTGTATTACAGTAACGATTTTGATGAATAATCTTGTATTTTTAATTTTCTGAATAAATTCCGGGAACTCTTTGATCATTGTAGTAGTTCGTGCTTCACGTCTTTACGCGATTTAGTGTTCAACTATTAGGTAGCCTAAACGAGCTCGGAAAACAAACTTTTACCAGTCGAAGACGAATCGTGAAGGAATTCGAGTTTCGTTTCGATTTCTGTCTTACCCTGGAGTTTGGTCGTTGCATGACGGTAGACCCTTACATTCATATCTTCACCTTTTTTAAGGTTATTCAAGTCTAACATAATATCAGAATTTTCTATGGCTCAGAAAATAGATTTGAAACATATTATTTTCATATTTCTGGTATCAGGAATAAATTTTTTCTCAAGATTAAAAAACTTAAATTAGTTTTTGCCATCCAACTTATCCATGTGTAATTAGGCTCAAATTTTGCATAGGAACTTTTTTGTGTTACTAAAGCGTTTGGCACTAGAAAGTATAGTTCGTGTCTTGTGTCTGTTTGGCGGTTTGGTGTTGAATTGCTAGATAGTCTGAACGAACTAAGAAAACGAACTGTTTTGCACTGACTCTTCGACTCTTTACCCTTTACGAATCGTAAAGAAATCCGAATTTCATTAGATTTCTGTCTTACTCGGGGAGTTGTGTCGTTCCATGACGGTAGACTCTTAAATTCATATCTTCACCTTCAACTTCAAATTCAGGTCTTACATCAAATCAGATTTTTTTCACGGCTCTGCAAATAGATTTGAAAAAACTTATCTTCAATTTTTTTTGCAATGCAACTTATCCATGTCCGATTAGGTTCAAATTTTGAATAGGAACTTTTTTCGGTTACCAAGACGTTTGTGTACTATCTCGTAAAAAAATCGAGATGACCATTTTTGGCACCATAAGGTATAGTTCGTGTCTTACATCTGTTCAGTGATTTTGTGTTTAACTGCTAGGTAACGAACTGTCATGCTCGGACCAGTCGAAGATGAATCGTAAAGAAATTCGAATTCCATTAGATGTCTGTCTTACCCTGGAGTTTTATTGTTACATGACGGTAGACTCTTGAATTCATATCTTCACCTTCAACTTCAAATTCAAGCCTTACATCAAATCAGATTTTTTACATGGCTCAGCAAATAGATTGGAAATTTTTTTTCATCTATCTGGTATCAGAAATTTTTTTTTCATGTACGGTAGTAACTTCTTTTCAAAATTGGATTGCTCGTGATTCAAATAAATAACGCTTACGTTAATAGTATTTTGCGGGGCACATCTTTCAAGTTTCGTTCTAAAAGTGTATTGAAAACCTTCGCTCTGATGACCACAGTTTCAAATTCCTTGCTAAATCATAAATTCATTTGGGGTGGTGAGTCCTGTTTGAACTGATGAAATTTCATTATTCTGACTCGACTAGATACAATTTTCTGTCGGTGTTTTCTATCTAGATTCTATTTGCGCTGTATATTTCAATAAATCCCAACTGACTGACAGCTTTCGCTTTTCTGCTTGGACGATGCGATTCCCAGTAACTAAACTATCACCGTCAACGGCCCGAAATCGTTTAGCTACTGAAACTGATTGAACTCAAAGTTTATAAAAATTCATGAGACAACCGTTTAGAAGCACACACACATACTCACCAACACTCTACCATGTACCGAAACTACTATCAATATCAATCAAAAATCCGTCCCGATCCTGTGAAATACCTGCTCTGTATTCATAGAAAAACGGGGACATAAAATTGTATCACTCAACTAGTTTCCATTTTCCAATCCCGTTTCGTCTCCGGACCCCGGAAGAGAGCGCCTAACTTTTCAGGCTACGCTCGATCTAGAATCAATCACTTCATGAAACGTCATTACCCTTCGGTATACGATGGGATTGTCAGGTTTCGGGGTTTTTGTTTTTTGTTTGTTTGTTTTATTTCCCTGGCGCTTCCCATGATAAAAACTATACCCTGTAAATTCCGCGGGTTCGGGATGGAAACGGAAATGGGAAAATTGAATATGCTAATTTTGTTGCCTTTAAGTGGTCCTGCTGGACGAAAACAGTGGCAATTGAAAAGCTAGTTCTGTCTTAGAAGGATCTCAGTCTATCGAGGAAACGAACGGAGAAGGAAAAACTAGCTTATCCTAGTCCAATCATGTCCGGTGAGATCTGGCCAGCAATCAAAATCGATAAATCCCTTGAACAACCAGCGAAACAGACACAGAGGACCACGGAACTAGAACAATATCCTCACGTACACAGCGGCGAAGATGATAATCTGCCCCGTCAGGCTTCAATAACATAGAAACTCTCGAAGCTTATCGATGTGGCCAGCCAGACTCGGGCGACTTCTTTCCGGGTGTAGAATGGGCCGCGCCCGCGTGTGTGAGACAAATAAAGCCGCAGCCGCCACTCGGTTTAGGAGGAACCCCGAGAAATAAGCGGCAACCGGGCAAAATCATAGCCAGCTTCCACGACGAGTAATAACGATAATGCTGGTAATGCAAAGTAAGCTCTTTTTATGGCCTATTTTTGCTTGCACTCTCCCTACATCCTTTCCGATCCGAAGGATATTCTTCCGCGGGTGCGGTGGGCTGTCGGATGGACGGACGGACGGACGGTCGGTCGGTTCGGTACGACGAAAGTAAAGCTCAGTTTTTGTGTGGCATGTATTGCTTCCGGTGGTACACGGATCCAGAGCTCTCCGACGAAAGGTGGGTTTTATCCGGCTTCACAACACAACTCCTTTCCACTCACTATTCACCGGTCCCGGAGTGGAACACAAGCCCCGACGGACGGACGCTCACCCGCCTATTGTCTTCCGACTGACTGTCCGATTGTCAGAAGCGCACAAAGAAGCAGAACTGGAAAGGATTTTCACTTGTTCGTTCTGCTGGCGATATCAGTAGCTGTTGCAAAATTACCGTGTTTCGATTTCGGGAAATGGAACTCGTCAAGGGTTTCTAGGGCAGTCCGACAGGGGCACTCTAAAGTGCGACGACTCTCATCGATTTATTAAAATCACTAACATTATTTGTTATTAAACTGTACCATTAAAATTACGATGTTACATTTGGTACCAGCTTTAGAAAAAAAAGTTCAAATTCAAACTTTTCGAATGCATGTGCGACATCGTGATCAGTTTCGAGTGTAGCGTTCGAAAAACTCATCCCAAAAATCAATCCTCCTCGTTCGTTCGTACTGCCTCGACATGGACATGATTAAAAATTAATCTCCAACTGAATCACCTTGTAGAGCTAGCTGGCTAAAGGTCACCAGTTTTCCCGAGCTAGATCTCCCGAGAGTGATGACTAGCAGACAAAATTTCTTCCTGTAAAGGTCATATTTTGATAAATCGTTGTATGCCTACGGCTTCAAGAGAAAATAACAACAACAACGGAACTCATCTTTCGATGCGGGTTCGATGTTTTCTCCGGTAGTTTTTTTTAATCCATGGCAACGCAGCGCAGGATTGTTCAGCTGGACCGAATTATTCACGGGAACGTTGAATTTCCCTGCGGAAGCATCTCATTCTGATTTAATGCTTTTTCATAAACTATAATATCTCTATTTCTCTTATTTATGCCTTCGATTGCAAATTTACGAATTATAGAGGTCGTGACGTAGCTAGGAAAGCTAATTCTAGCAGCAATTATATAATCAACAAATTTTTTGTTTTTCCGGACAAATTAACTAAAATATTTCTTATTTGGCAAGCAGTTTGTAGTTGCGGACAAAAGACTCAAGTTTATACCTCTTCAGGGAAAAATTCCTGATTAAAGGTTATACAGAGCTTTTGTTTACTATGCTAAACGAGAGACTGCAGTGTCGAGAATAGTGTCGTTTTATGAATTTCGTATTTAAATATGTCTAATTCTTGGAGCAATTACACAATAAACAAATTTGTTACTTTTTATCTGTCGAATCATATTCTATTGTTTGGATGGTGGTATTTTCCCGTACAAATTCATTAGAAAATATTTTATTTGGCAAGCAATTTGCCACTGCGGACAGAAGGCTCAATTTTTCATTACAAATTTTTTTATAATTTCGTGTTTAAATATCTCAAGAAAAATTAATTCTAGAAGGAATTATACTATCAACAAATTTTCTGTTTTTGATTCATATTCTACTGTTTGGAGGTGACTATTTTGCGTACAAATTAACTAGAAAAATTCTGATTTGGCAAGCAGTTTGTAGTTGCGGACAAAAGACTCAAGACTCGAACCTCTTCAGGGAAAAATGCTTGATAAAAGGCTATACAGAGCTTTTGTTTACTATTCTAAACGAGAGAGTGCAGTGTCGAGAATAGTGTCGTTTCATGAATTCCGTATTCAAATATCTCGAGAAAAGCTAATTATAGGAGCAATTACACAATAAAGAAATTTGTTGCTTTCTATCTGTCGATTTATATTCTAGTGTTTTCATGGTGGGTTTTTCCCAGACAAATTTTTCTGATTTGGCAAGCAGTTTGCAGTTGCGGTCAAAAAACTCAAGTTTTCATTATAAATGAGTCTATGAACTCGAACCTCTTCGAGGAAGAGTGCCTGGTAAAAGGCTTCACGGAGGCTTTGTTCACTATGATAAACGAAAGGGTGCAGTTTCGAGAATGGTTGTCGATTTTTTTTAAATTTCGTATTTAAATATCTCGAGAAAAAATAATTCTAGAAGGAATTATACTATCTAAAAATTTTCTGTTTTTGAATCATAATCTACTGTTTGTAATGTGGCTTTTTTCCGGACAAATTAACTAAAAAAAATCAGATTTGGCAATCAGTTTGCAGCTGCGGACGAAAAACTCAAGTTTCCATTATAAATAATTGCATGATTTCGAATTTTTTCACGGAAAAGTGTCTGGGAAAAGGTTTCACGAGGCCTTTGTTTACTATGATGAACAATAGAGTCGAGAAAATTTTCGTTTTTTGAATTTCGTGTTTAAATATCTCGAAAAAAAGCTAATTGCAGGAGCAATCATACTATCAACAAATTTATTGTTTTTAATCATAATCTACTGTTTGGAAGGTGACTTTTTCTCCGGATAAATAAACAGGAAAGTTTCTGATTTGGAAAGCAGTTTGCATTTGCTTACAAGAACCCTTTGTTTATTACAAATGAGTGTATGAACTCGAACTTATTAAAGAATAAGTGCCTGTTAAAAGTCTACACAGGGCTTTTGTTTACTACGCTAAACGAGAGAATGCAGTGTCGAGAGTACTGTTGTTTTGTGAATTTCGTATTTAAATATCTCGGGAAAAGCTGATTTCAGGAACAATTGTACAATAAGTAAATTTGTTGCTTTTTATCTGTCGAATTATATTCTAGTGTTTGGATGGTGGCTTTTTTCCGGACAAATTCACTAGACAATTTTTATTTGGCAAGCAGTTTGCAGTTGCGGACAAAAAACTCAAGTTTTCATCATAAATGAGTGTATGAACTCGAATCTCTTCAAAAAAGAGTGTCTGGAAAAGGTTGTACGGGCATTGTTTATTATTATAAACGAAAGGATGAAGTGTCGATAATAGTTTCGTTTTTTCAATTTCGTTTTTAAATATCTCGATAAAAAATAATACTAAAAGGAATTATATTATCAACAAATTTTCTGTTTTTGAATCATATTCTACTTTTTTGGTGGTGACTATGCGTACAAATTAACTAGAAAATTTCTGATTTGGCAAGCAGTTTGCATCTACCGACAAAAAAATTTAAGTTTTCGTTACAAGTCAGTGTATGAACTCGGACTTTTACAAAAAAGCCTGACAAAAGGCTACATAGGACTTTTGTTTACTATGCTTAACGAGAGAGTGCAGTGTCGAGAATAGTATCATTTTATGAATTTCGAGTTTGAATATTTCGAGAAAAGCTAATTCTAGAAACAATGACACAATGAACAAATTTGTTGCTTTTTATATGTTGAATCATATTCTAGTTCCTGGATGGTGGCTTCTTCCTGACAAAGCAAGTATAAAATGTCTGATTTGGGAAGCAGTTTGCAATTGCTGACAACAATCTCAAGTTTTCATTTCAAATGTGTGTATGAATTCAAATCTCTTCAAAAAATAATGTCTGGGAATATGCTCCACGGGGGCTTTGTCTTTATGATAAACGGAAGAGTGCATTATACTCTCAACAAATTCACTGTTTTTGAATCATAATCTACCGTTTTTAAGGTGGCGTTTTTCCTAACAAAAATAACTAAAAAAAATTCAGATCTGGGAAGCAGTTTGTAGCTGCGAATAAAAAACTCAAGTTTCATTTTGAATCAGTGCATAAACTCGAACCTCCTCGTGGAAGAGTGTCTGGGAAATGTCTAAAATCTAGAATTTACACAAATCTATTTCAAATATATAAAAATTTACACGAAACTTCCTGTAAATGTACACAAAATTTCCATTAAATGTACACAAGATTTACACCAAAAGAAGTGTTTATTTCTCCACATCCGCAAATCGCTTGCCGGATCAGATTTTTTCCCAACTTTCGAAATTTTTGTTTAATTCAAAACCAAAATTTGTATACAATTTACACATAATTTAGACATATTTCAGTCAACATTTGGACGTATAAATACACTAAGGTCTTCTTTATGCGGTCTTTTTTATGTGGTTTTCTTATGCGACTTTTTTGTGAATTTTCAGAGCTATGCGATTTTTTGTTATGCGAAGTTTCAGAGTTATGCGTTTTTTTTTGTGCGAATTTTCAGAGTTATGCGGTTTCCTTTCTGCGGTTTTTTTATGCGAAGTTTCAGAGTTATGCGGTTTTTTATGCGAATTTTCAAAGTTATGCGGTTTTTTATGCGGTACCTTAACTCGTATAAAAAAGACTTCAGTGTATATGAAATAAATGATTGTTCCGAAAGTATGGAGCTGGAGCACTTATTTTACCACAACCGCAAATCGCCTGTCGGATCATTTTGTTTTAATTTCGGAATTTTTGTTTAATCCTAAATCAAAATTCGCATTAAATTTAAACAAAATTTACTCAACATTTATACTAAACTCACTCAAAATTTTTGCAAAATGTGCATAAAATTTAAGAAAAATATCTGAAATTTACACAAAGTTAATATACAAGTACAATATACAAGTCCAAATATACAAGAATTTATACAAAATTTCCTTCAAATGTGCAAAAAATATACAGCAGAGGCAGTGTCTATTTCACAACATCCGTAAATCGTTTGCCGTATAAGATTTTTTTTTCAAATTTCGGTATTTTTGTTTAACCCAAAACCAGAATTTATGTACATCAACAACAATCAAAATTTGGTCAAAATTCAGACAAAATCTATTTCTGCAAAATCAAATCTATGCAAAAAGGACAAGAAACAAAATTTATCTAATTTTTTTTAAAATGTGTAAATTTACACAAAATTACCATGAAAAGTAAACAAAATTTACTCAAAATTCTCGAAAAATACTACTCAAAATTTTACACAATATTCATACAAAGCTTGCAAAATTTACACAGTGTGTAAAGTTAATCAAATTTATCAAGTTACATACAAAATATACACCAAAGGGAGATACCGCTTTCGCAAATTGCCTGCCGGATCAGATATTTTTTTCCAAATTTTGGTAGTTTTGTTTAATCCTAAAACAGAATTTGTTTGTATAAAATTCACTGATCTATTCAACATTTAGACAAATTGACTCGAAATTTAGAAGGACACTAAAAACAATATCGAAAGTTAGAGGAAAAAAAAATCTTTTCGGGCAGGCGATTTGCGAATGTAGTTAAATAAGGAAGGTCTTCTAATTCCTAGTTCCGGAAAAGTATAACAATTTCGTTTTCAAGAGTGTGTTTTTATAAATAAAATCGAACAAAATGTTTTTAACTAGTCGTATGATTCTTGAATTGGTTAGTTGCAGATCAAATCAAATCTTCGTTTCCGGTTCTGGATGTAACGGAAAAAGTGATCGTGTACTCTGAACCGGAAATCACTTCTATTTTTCAGATACTAAATAAAAAGTTTTATGTTCCCATGAGTAGGTGTAAAATTTTGTCCGGATCCGCCTTCCGGCTCCGGAAATACAGGGTTGAGTGTGTAGAAAATTGCAACCCATCATTTAGTTACCTTTCGCGCGAATCAATTTCAGCTGTGCCGGTTCCAGTTTCCGGTTCCGGAAATACCAAAAATAGTGGTCAAAAACTAAAGAATAGAAGTCTCTTCGTTGTCTCAGCGCCAGCTGAATAGATTTTCACAAATTTAGCTTCTCAAATGAAAGGTTTTATGGTTTCATAGACTGCTAATGACTTTGTGATTCGGATGCGACTTCCGGTTGCGGAGCAACGGGGTGAAATGTGTTTGAAATTTTAAATTTATACCGTCATGTAGAGCGAAAATGCAAAAAGTAAAAAAAGGGACCCTATAAATTTTTCGGGACGGGTATAGCGTGATGGGTTAGTCGATGCCTTTCACGCAGCCCACCTGAGTTCGATTCCCAACCCCGCACATAGGGTCAGAAAGCTTTTCTGGCCCGAAGAGGTGAAAAGCTCTATAATTGAAAAAAACCTATTAATTCTACTCAAAACTGTTTATAAATTGAAAAGGTTATGCTAATGTATGCTCAAACAAATTTGTTTGGTCTTATTCAAAATTCAAATAGAAGTTATTTGAGAATCCTGTAGTAATATTTATGAGACCACGAGTTCTATGAGCAAAGGATTATTACACCAGTAGGTGGATTAAAACAGGTTTCGAGCACTCAGATGATCCTTGAACTATCTAGGACATCGGTTGGATGTGTCTAGGTTTAGATTGAAAGCGTACAAAAATAGATGTAAACATTACACTGTAAATAAAAATTACTCAATATTTCAGATTTTCACTCAGGTGGTTGAAAGCACATGCGTTTAATTTACACAATGACTCAAATTTTGTTTTGTTAAACTTTCTCTTCGACTCATCACTGCCTAGCAGTTCAAATTGATGCTCTAGTGCAACATAGCAGTTCCACTAGAATCTTTGTCTTTGTCTTTGATCAAAATTGTCGAATGAAATTTCGGATAACTTATAGTTTGACTTTGACCAATACTACTTAAACTTGATTGATGCGATTTCCGATAGACCTAACTTGTTTCAATCTATCCAGAGTTTCAATTTCAGAACAAACGGAGAGAAAATCGTCACCAGCAAAAAGATTTTACACTCAATAAAACCTCTGCTTCTCTGATCCTGCCCGGCGTACCGGCAGATGTGTGACCTCAAGGATCTACTTTATCGGGCTCTAAGAGTACATTCCCAGGACTCCGTCGAAGCACACTAAGCCGCCAAACAATAGGCAAAAGTCAATCGCCTGTTCCCGAGCACAGCAGCAGGCGAATTGTTTTTATTGCTTTGCTTGGCTTACCCTTTTTTCTTCTTCTTCTCTCGAACAGCAGATCCTTCCCGGGGCTGGGCTGAGTGGGCCTTTGATCTACCTCATCGGCAATTGGCGTCTGCAATATTGATAGCCTTAGTTAAAAGGGAGCTTTTCTAGTTGTTTTGCGTGCCCTAGCTTTCACCACGGGTTCAATAATAATAATAAAAAAAAAAACATCCTCGCACACAACACTGCCACTGCCGTCGTGCGAGAGGGAAGGAGAGATCAATCATAAAATTCTTGCTTTGTGCAAGCGCACGCTATAAAAAAAAGTAGTGATGCTGAGCCGGCGTTCGGTTGCATTTCTTTTTCGTTCATCACAAGGATCAACCTGGAGACGAATTTGATGGGCGGCTTTTCTTTCGACGGTCTTCCCAGGATAAATATTTGAGGCAGGAGGATGGATTTCAAGATAGCGCGCGCTGGTTTTATTGGAATTTGAATAAACCGATCAGCTTGATACCTGTTATTTGTTTGAACATATGTCGATTCGAGAGCTGTAAGTGGCTTGGATATTTGCCGCGTCAATTTTACAGCGTTTTTGGGGCGGATGAGAGTGAGGATTGGGAGGAATTTTATGATGAACACTGATTTGCTCTAAAAATACGTCAATCTTGATTGTGGTTTATTTAGGCCACATAAACTTTAAGATCGTCACAAATGATTGTTAAATTACAAAATAGAGAAAAAACTTGCGTTTGGCAAGCGATTTGAACCTGCGCATTTTCCAAACCAAAGATTTGAAGGAATCCAACAAATGCACTCAACTTATTTACTCAACATGTAGTTTCACGTTTCAAAAAGCGTTTTTGCCATCGTTCTTCAGTTCTCCAGCAGCCAAGCGAAGAAATACACATTCCCTCCTGTAGTAATTCAATATGTGGGTGTGTGTCTTAGCTTTTCCGATGAAAAACTCATGAGGCCAAGATAGGTTTTGAAAAAAAATATCTAAAACTACTCCTATCTAATTAACCCTTCATTCGCACCGGTCGTTTGGTTTTTTTTTTTCGTTGCCTGCACCAAAGAACCGAACCCCGCGTGCTGTTGCAATAATTAGCTAGCAAGCAGAGCACGGACAAGGAAAGAAAAAGGCCCTCGTTTGCTCGAATCGGATTTTTCACACTTGAAAGGAGTCGTCCGTGTGCTGACGAGCCCCGGCAGATAAATAGGGCCCGGTTGGTTCGTATCAGGTAACGCACGCACATCCGAGAGCAGGAGAATTTTCGACGACTGAACGCGAACGAACCGGCACATGCAACTGGACGGGAGTTTTTCCTGCTGCCGGTTGGACCGAAGAAAATGAATACGGGATAAAACACAGCACAGAAAAAGCGAGATGTTCCTTTGAAATGTGAGGTTGTAGCGTTCCGCAAGGTTGGATTTCGTTCCGATGTAAAACAGCAGGCATGTTTGTTTCCTAGATGAAAACAACATTTCCGTCGTAATAATTACCGGGAGGTCTTTCCGACTCATTTCTAGAAAAAGTCTACATTTTTCTTGCGAATTGCGCAGGGTGAAACACGTTGTTGTAAATCGTTCATTGGAGAAAGAACCATTAAGTCGATATGTACAAATATCCATAAACCAACGTCAAACAGTTAATCATAATGGACACGAAGTGGCTATCCAATCCATTTATTTTTTCAGTTCAGAGATCATATTCTACGATTGATGAACTCGATTAAGGCTCTGTTCAATTAGAATTATTAGATTAGGCTTCAGATCAGAATGATTGGGTAATACGCATTGTTTTGTCCAAGTAGGATGTTTATCGGAACGAAGACCGTTAGAGTAAGAATTAATAAAAATTCAAACAAATTTCAAATTGCTAAGGAAATCACTGTTTGATCAAGATTCCACTGATTTGGTGAAACAGATAAATAGGATATCGAGAATTGCAAACAAAAATATCGTATTTGGCAAACTGTTTGCACTTGTGGCAAATAGCATTCAACTTTCGTGACTACAATCATCGTTAGTCAATATGTATTTTTTCCTGCGTAGAACACGATAACTGTCAATTTACTCAAGTCTCTTTTTAATAGGTGGATTAAAACAGTTTTTTTTTCTATCATGACAACGCTCGGTCACGGTTTAAAACATGGCAGATCTGTTGTTCACATACCTCACTCACTGGCTAGTCAAAACTTGGCATTTTCCGAAAAATTTTGATTCGATTTTTTCTAAGACTTGTTTTTTTACAGTGAATTTCAATATTGCTCCAAAAAAAAGTAGTTTTCAATAGTGGGCACATTGAATGAAAAAGGCATACAAAATAAGTGCCGAATTTGAAGAAAAAAGAACGTTACAAACAAACCAAGTGTGTTAGAGCTGACCCAGCAAAGAAAGGTAAATTCAGAAGGATTCGTCTGCGAAATGGATGCTCATTTGTGATGATCTTTTCGGTCCTGCATGCAACCAAATAGGACACTGAAAAAAAAAATCTGGTGACCTAACGAAGTTGTCTATGAAAAACGCATTGTTTTGCCTAAGTGGGATGTTTGTCGGGACAAAAACCAGTGAGATCAGTGTTGATAAAAATTCCGACACATTCATTACTACCAATGAAATTACTGTTTTATCCAAATTCCACTGGTATGTGAAAAAGACGAACATTGCAAACAAAAATATCGTATTTGGCAAGCAATTTGCACTTGTGGCAAGAAGCATTCAACTTTCGTGACTACAACCATCGTTAGCCAATATGTATTTTTTTCCGTTGTAGAATACGATCACTGTCAAAAAGCAAAGCCTTGGTATTACAATCCTGTAGTGTAATTTGACCTTCTGTTTCAACAGACTTCGCAGCCGATTCAGAGTGTACAGAACCATTGCATGGCTAGTGCTACGATTCTACTGACACTACGAATCCTTCCAGGTCGGGGCTCGAACATACGACAACTGGTTTGTAAGACCAGCGCCCTATGCATTGAACCGCCAACCCGGGACAGAATGTCAATGTCAGTACCCTCAAATTTCATTTCAAGCGGTTTTTATACGGGTTATTTTATGCAGTTGTTGACGTGAATACGTCTAGGTATATGATTAGTAACTTTCGATTGAATTTTCGACAGAGTGAGATAGCCATAAATAACTCTGTTTTGAGTTATTGAAAACAATATTGAACTTGAAAACAATGAGGAAAACTCATCAACTCATTGCATTGCGGATGACAGTTTTGATGAAGTCCCAATGTTCGGTCAACTGGATGAGTATAAAAAGTAAATCCATCTTCCACTGGCAGCAGCAAAAACAGACCTTCTGCGAGGTGTAAAATCATTTGGATTGGATTCTGGAACTGAGTACAAAAATTGGATTTGGGTTCACCCAAATTCTCAACATGATTTATGTTAAGAATCTAATTTCAGAATTCAGTTTTTGAAATTATTTCCGAAATACAGGTTCAACAGTTAAAACGGTATGTGAAACAGATGATAATTTCAAACAAAAATGTCTTATTTGGCAAGCCATTTGAACTTGTGGCAAGCAGCATACAACTGGAATTAAATCCTGATGCAGACTCTAGAACAAGATTTTTAGAACTGGAACGAAATTTCATATTCACGTCCTCCATTAACGACTGGACATTACCCACCAGCCTTTTGTAAGTGAATTTTCAGTTTGGCGGGTGTTTTAGTGCAAATTTTCAAAAATGTTCGGATATTTTATGCAAATTTCCTAAGTTTTGCGGTGTTCTTGTTTCTTCTAAGAAATGCCGAAACGTCGAGATCTAGTGTTTATTCGAAAAAAAAACTTTCTAAGTCGCCTATCTGGGACTAAAACAATTTTTGTATCAGAAAAAAAACACCAGGTTTAGAAGTTTCATGCTTTTCTTTTTTATTGGGTATCGAAAAAAAATTTTGGGTTCGAAAAATCTCTAAGTTCCAAAGTCAATATTTAAAAAAATCGACATGACCTCGATGTTTCATGAATTTTTAAGATAGCTGGCACTAAAATTAGTTACTTTCCTCATATTTGTGGTTTTTTGTACGAATTTTCAAAAAGATGCGGTTCCAAAGTCAATGTTTTAGAAACAGACCTCGATGTTTCATTAATATTTCAAGATATTTGGCAACAAAAAAAGTTTAGTTTAGTTCTGCGGTTTTTACGCGAATTTCCGAAGTTTCACATTATTTTGTGTGTGCAAAAATTGTATATTTAATGACCATAAAAACTTACTGCACCCTCGACAGTCTCTCGATTTCGATACCGGAAACAGTTATTCAAAATGTGCAATATGAAACTTGGATCGATTTCTCGGGACATGTTAATGGGAAAGACACAATTATACCACTAAGTGGAATGAAACAGGTTTTTTTTTATCATGACAACGCTCGGTAACGTAAAAAAAAATGACATCTATTTCTTCTAGGACTTGTTTTTTTATTGTGAATTTAAAAATTGCCAGAAAATAATGTAGTTTTCAATAGATGCCACCTTGTGTAAAAAAGGCATACAAAATAGGCCCCGTATTTAAAAAAAACCGTTTGAAACAAAACAAATATGTTGCAGCAGATCCAGGAAAAAAATCAGAAGGATTCGTCTGTGTGAAATGGTCTTTTCGGTCCAGTAAGCAGCCGAACAGAACTCTGAAGCAGAATATAGTGCCCAAACTAAGTTGCTCGGAAGTTGTTCAATGAAGTCAATGAAATTCGAAACTATTTATCAAAAAGCGCTCCACGAACCCCTGTGAGTCCACGAAGTAGTTTTTTAAGGGCTGCGAATCGTTTTCATGTACAGTTTTTGTTTTCAGTAATTATTTCTAGTAATGAACTATTTAAAATTGTTTTCAAGTAGTCCGCGATATAAAAAGGTTGAGATCCACTGGCCTAGATGATGTCTCCAGTAAATTTCAATTCGTTTTTTCCTAAGAAAGCTTATGGTTTGGCAAGATATTTGCAGTTGCGGATAAAAAATTCAAGTTTTCGCTACAAACAAGACCACTGATTCTCACAATCAGGACTGCCTGAAAAAGTGTATTCTATCGAAAATTAAAACTCACAAAGGATCTGCAAATTTTTGGGAGAATTTAGCAAGCTGTCACTACAGCGGATAACAGCTTACACAGTATCGGGCTAATTAGGGTTGGATTTCTTCGAAAAGTTCCAAGCAATTGAGAAATATTTGCTTATTGTCAGACAAAAGTTGAAGCAAAGTGCAACAGAGATGAAGAGTTGAAGGAACAAATTAACCATCAGTGTAAATATGATGAGTGGCAATCGTAGAAAATTTAATGATTTCATCAAAACCAAATCGAAACATTTTGTTCGTTATTCTTCCTTTAAAGTGCAATAAATAAGCTTCATTCGAATCTGCTCAACATTTGTATTTCATTGGTATGGCAATTTAGCTTCAGGGATTAAAATAAAGTGATAAATAGAGAGCGATGAATCGGTGTAGTTTTGAAAGTTATTTTGCATTAAATAAGTTAAGGTAAATTAGAATTTTACTGTAAGTACACAGTGCACCTGTGCGGTGTAGTCTTCCATGTGGTGGTATTTATTCATGTAATGTCTCTGCATTGCCTGGGTAGCTCAATGGTGGAGCACTTTCGCACACTAGAATGTTTACTAGACACCTTTAGCTAAAAAACTAATCCCGATTTACATGTTTATTTTTGTTCTCAATCGAATACAGAACACATTACGTCCGGACTAATTTTTTGAACATTGATTTAACTCATATGACACCCCTGTAGCTCGAAAAAGTGAAGACTTCTTGAATTAAGCCTTACATCCCTTTCCATCCGAAATTACATTCCTCTTGATGTTCGAACGATTGATTTCAAAACACTCTCGGATGCAACCCCTGTTTCATTTAGTCATCGATCTAGAATTTGACCGGTAAACAAATTCGTAACCCCTTCTTCTCCTCCTCCTGTCTACTCTTAACCACGTAATCTTCAAAGTCAACCACAGCAAAGAGCTTTCCTTTCCTAAAATGGAGGTAGATAAAATCATTGCTTTTTGTCTGTCCGGCTCTGGTCTTTAACGGTAAGACAATAAGACAATCCAAAACAGTCGGCGTCAACAGCAACCGGAGAACAAGTTTAAATCCTCGGGTTACTTGCGGAGTCTGTGTCCCCATAAGCATTAGTTTTGTTTGGGTTTTATGCCGCCGTAGGAGCAGCGTTGAAAGCCAAGCACTGAGTTTGGATATTCAAGGATCAAGCTTCCGAGTTGATCCTTGAAGGTTGGCTTCTTACCGTCTTGCTAAATATTTAATGATTCGATGAGTAAAGCTTCATCAGGTACCGAAACCGAGTACAAATCCATCATCGGCTTCGGTCTCTTTCCAAGTAATTTTTAAACCCCTATCATATCGGACGGGTCCAATTTGTGGTTACCTTCGCCTTACTTTCGATACACATTCAATATTGACCGAAGTTTGGTATCTGGATCTGGTCGTCAGTAAAACAAAAGTTTTCATTTCTCACCCGACAGTAGCAGTAACTCGTTCCCGATCCCGCTCCGGCCTGTTCCTCCCAGCAAATATGCCTAATAGATTTCTTCCCGCCGATACCGATCGGTGCCGGGCATCATCAGCATCCACTTCTCTCAAATAAATTCTGTTTGCGGATGAATTTATTTGTTGTTGTTGCTTTCACACACGGCAGGGTAACCTCAGCCGGCCCATCGTATCAGCCGATACTGTGTGTCTGTTCGGTAGTATAATTTTGAAGAGTGTTTGTTTTTAGTTTGCTTCCAGGAAAAACTTTCCAACTTCTCTTCCTAGAACCAGAGTTCTGCAAACCCTTCGGTGCCCAACGGTGTCCATCGATTTAGCTCCATTTAATGCTCAGCAAAAAGGGTTGGGAGGGGGTTTCTCGAGTTTCCGTACTGCCTGACTACTTGCTAGAAGAAGATGCTAGGAGCTTATAAGCAAACAGACTTTTTGGTTGACGTAGCTTCTTCGATTTCTTGTCTCATTCAGAGAGGACTTGCATCTAAAGGGTGTATTCGATTAAAATTGACCTTCGCTCAAACGGGAGGATGTCTACCGAGTCTTGGAGCTTAATTGTTGCACGACATGGGAGTAGGAGTCTTCTGCCGTGCAACAATAAAATTCCAGGGCTACAAAGAATCCAATGTAATTCTGTTTTATTGTACGTTGTGTATTTTTTACGTCTACCAAATTTCGTAGTTATTCGACATGACTGGGTTGTCATAACAAGAAATTGACGTGAAAAAAATTGAGTGCACCTTCAATAAAAATTCAGAAGTGTCCCACTAATGGATCGCTACAAAATTTAGAACTGTACCTCGTGTGAAGAGAATTTTCAAGGAACGTCTGAGTGCTCGAAAGAAAAGAAGAGTGTGGTCATGAGATTGGTCCACTGAACAGTAAAACGACCTGAGAAGCAATTTTTTGCCCGTAGATATGAAGCCTACATAGCCATCGGAACTTCATCCAATTGAAAAATTTTGCTCGATTATGGAGACGGAGTTTCGCAAACATTTCGAAACTATTAAATCAATGCTGGAGTTAAAATTTTTGGTAAAAACATCAAAACACTGGGAAAATCGGTTGTACAAAACTTAATGAATGAAGCGAAATGAAAGATGCATTGTAGTTGGATTTAGCATCCTGCCACTGCGCTGGCACGTGTTGAAGTGGTGCCAATTTTGTTCCTGAAGTTATAATAGAGCTTCAAAATTCTTCGGAACTTCGTCCAATTGAAAAACACTGCTCAATTATGGATACAAATATTTCAAAACTATTAAAACAAAGCTGAAGCTGACTATTAAAACAAAGCTGAATAATTTTAATATATTTTCGATTTTTGATTTTGACTTGATTAATTTTGATGAGTTAATATGTGTGTGTGCCATTTTCATCGGATACACCCTTTAAATGCAGTAAGCGATGTGCCGTCCCTCCACCCCGAAAAGAGGTCCACATGAGACCGGCAGAATCCTTTTTAAACCTATTACTGAAGTTTGGTTCGATGTCCTGTCGTTGTTTTTGTTGGTGTTATTATTTTCGGAATAGGATCCTTTGTGTAAATCATTTATTCATTGCAGCAAACAGGGCTCTACGCGTGTTTGTTTGTGCCATTTCAGCTGGAAAAGTTATAGCAAATAATGTTTTTTGCCTTTCTCAGTAGAAAGGATATAGGCATTTGAAAAAAAAATGAAACCGAATCACTTTAATTCGTTCAGAATTTTTTTTATTTACTACCAAAATCCAGAGTAGTGTCAAAATCAGAAGTGTGGAAATATGTTTCACAATTTTTGGATATATTTTAATGCAAGAAATTCATCCTCAAGTTTTTTAGAAAACAACCTTTCTAAACATCCCTGATTTTTTCAATGTTTTTTTTATAAACAAATTATTCATTTGCTCTCGCTTTGTTTTTAAGCTTTTTTATGGAGAGTTACTTCGTTAACTTCATACGAACTTAGCGATAATCACTTGAAAACATAAAAATAAGCGGCTAGTTCGAGATCTTCGCGAGATCAAGTGACTAATTTGATTCTAGTTAGTTGCTAATTGGTTACTAATTAGAATTAAATTAATCACTTGCTCTCGCTTTGTTTTTGATTTTGTTTAGGAAAGGTGTGTCGTTAACTTCATATGAACTTAACGAAGCACACCTGAAAATGGAGGCAACAAATTCGAGATCTTAACGTGGCGAAACTCACGTAAAATTAAAAAAAAAACTAGAGATTTGAGATTTTTGCAACTTATTAGTAACTAAGTAGAAACAAATTATTAACTCGGTCTCGTTTTATTTTTAAGTTTGTTTATGAGAAGTGTTTCGTATGAACTTAGCGAAGCTCACATAAAACTAAAAAAATTAAGCTAGAAATTTGAGATCTTCGTAACTTATTAGCAACTACCGAGAAACAAATTAATCACTTGGTATCGCTCTGTTTTTAAGCTTATTTTAGAATGTGCTTTGGTAATTTCATATAAACTTCGCGAAGTTCACATAATTATAAAAAAGCAACAAATTCGACATCTACGTAACCTGTTAGCAACTAATAAGAAACAAATCAATCACTTGGTATCGCTTTGTCTTTAAGCTTGTTTAGGAGAGGTGTTCAGTAAACCTCATAAGAAGTTTGCGTAGCTCACGTAAAACTAAAAAAATAAGTTATACATTCGAGATTTTCGCAACTTATTATCAACCAATTAGGAGCAAATTTATCATTCGGTTTCGCTTTGCTCTTATGCTTGTTCAGGAGAGGTGCTTCGTGAATTTCATGTAAACTTAGCAAAGCTCACGAAAATATTTGCAACTTGAAACAAATTAATCTCTTGGCAACTTGAAGCAAACTCGCTTTGTTTTTAAGCTGTTTTAGTAGAGCTGCTTCAATTAATTTTTCTAGGGGGTTTTCAATTTAAGTTCATATAAACTTAGCGAAATGCTCGTAAAAATAAAATATATTAAGCAATAAATTGGAGGTTTTAGCAACTTATTTGAATTAATCACTTGGTTTTTTTTTTATTATTATATTTGTTTAATAGAGTTTCATATGAACTTATCCAATCTCAAGTTAAAATAAAAACAGCAAATTCGAGATCGTTGCCATTTATTAGCAACTATTTTGAAGCAAATTAATCACTTGATCTCAATTTGTTTCAATATTTATTTAGTAGAGATACTTCGTTAATTTTATATGAACTCAGCGAAGCTCACGTAATACTAAAAATAAAATAAGCAACAAATTCGAGATATTTGAAACTTGCTAGTAACTAATTAGAAACAAATTAATCACTTGATCTTACTTAATTTTTAAGTTTGTTGAAGAGAGGTGCTTCGTTAACTTCATATGAACTCAGTGAAGCTCACATGAAAATTTAAAAAGCAACTAATTCAAGATTTTCGCAACTTATTAGTAACTAATCATAAACAAGTAAATCACTTTGTTTTCTTGTTTGTTTAGGAGAGGTGCTTCGTTAATTTCATATGAACTTAGCGAAGCACAAGGAAACAATAAATTAGGCAACAAATTCAGGATCTTCGCAACTTATTAGCAACTAATTAGGAACAAATTTATCATTTGATTTGGCTTCGTTTGTTTGTTGGAATTTACCTGATAAGTGTCGTGGAGAAATGTTGAAACAGTCAGTCAGTCAATCGTGACAGAGCATCGTTCGAAAGCTCGAATTTAAAAATACTAACCATAACCCTCCAACCCCGCAGCAATTGTTTTGACTATTGGAGCAGACCTCATTCAAGGCCGATTCGATCGAAACCCTTTGGGGAAACCCAATTCGAAATAAAAGTTTGCTTGGTCACTTTTCCGAATATGCTGTTCCGTACGAACAGCCAGCCCAACGTAAAACCCGGAACCGGGTTCTTTTCATCAATATTCAAATATTGACCCCGCACAAACCCCGCTTGGGAACTGACCACAGCTGTTTGGTACACTCCGCCGCCACTGTCACTGCCATCATCGTCGGTCATAACCGCTATGAATTCCTCCATGATGGATGCAATAAAATTTCCATTTCCGTGAAAACGTTGCTCCTTTATTAGCAGCCACCCTTTCGCCGGTTGTATGCAGGTTGGTTGGTTGGTTGGTCTGGTCTATACTCATGTGTCAGTGTGCGTATGTGTCCCTGTCAAATACCGTCACTGGCTGAGTGCACACACAAAGATCCTCCGGGGGCCTGACGGAAATTTGACAGGTGGTTATAGTTCCATCATGAGCTTGCAGTTTCATTCGGTGCGTTTTTTTATTTTCCTACTCCCTTCGCAGACCCACATCTCGCTCTCGGACCCACCCGACGACGTAACTAATTCAAATCAAATCAGGAAATTAGCGAGATTGGATTGCATGCGCGAAATTTATGCAAAATCCTTGCTCGGTTTTTCATTGGCTCCACTCGTCGGTCGCGAATTTCCAAATTTCATTTAGCATAGGTTCATTGATCAGAAAAGTATTCTTTTGCTCCCTCCACGTACGAACACTTTTCGAATGCCATCCCGACGAATGCTGTTCGTCCCACGAATCAGCATCCGTCGTCCATTTCATTGTTTATTTGTTACCAACCAACCAACCAACTTGTGATCATTTTTCTCACGTCAGAATTTTTCCTTCTTTTCTATTTTTCACTTACAGGTACGTCTCACTCACGTTCCTCCACGAGGCAAAAATGGTGGATGCTCTTCTGGACGCGGATCCTTTCCTTCCCTCTTCCCGTTGGGGAGCCCGCCATTAAGTATACATTTATCAATCTTAATTTTCGAATCTGTGGTCGCTTCCTGGTTTGTTCGTTCGTTTTTTTTTCTTATTCTTCTTTGTTTTATTCTTTTCCTTTCCAACGGTGAGAGATGCTTGTCTCTCGTGGTACAAGACAACAAAAGATATGTAGCACGGGTGCCGCCGGAACCCGGACGCCGGGGTCGGATCCGGGACCGGGACCGGGCGGAAGAAAGAAAGAAATGCTTGATTTTAATTTATCTTTCCTAGTGGCGGTTCACGAGATGTCTAAACATTATTAATTGTAACGCATTTCGGGTGCGGTATTTGCTGTGGCGATCGGTGAGAGTTTAATTTTTCTTCGGAATCACCTCAAAATCTTATTTTAAACTGTGAGTTTGCGCGATGTTGTTTATAAACATTTTGGTACAATTCAGACATTTGGATTGTGAAACTACAAAAAGCTTTAATAAGTTCTCCTAGCTGGGAAACAGGTAGAGAATTAACCAGAAATAAGGAAATTACATAAATAATAATAAAAGATTTTGATTTCGTCTTCCACTTATCACTGCCTAGCACACAAAGTTGAACTGCTGGTGCAACACAGCATGTTCAGCTTGAACAACTAAGTAGATTTTACATACTTGAAAAAATTGCTAAATTCTTAAATTCCTCATTCTGAACTTTCAACATTTGACCGTTCGGTTGTACGGTAATAAAATTTTTGATGATCTGTCAAAAACTACCGTAAACTAAGTTAAGTTTCATAGCATAAACATACGGATAAATCGGCAAACTTAGTGTTTGTTTTAGACCGACGATTTATCAGATTTTCGAATGTTTTAAAACAATAGCTTTGTCGTTTATACAAATGCACTTTACATTTTGGATACATTTTGACACTCATTTTACGAGGTGATTAGGGTTTCAAGTTTTTAAATTGTCATTCCAAGTGTTTGCGTAGTCACGAAATACACACGACATTGTCAAGAATAATTCTCATACTGTATCAGAAAATAAAACAAAGTACACTGAAGTCTTTTTCTATGCGAATTTACGTGCCGCATAATTCTGAAAATTCGCATAAAAAAACCGCATAACTCTGAAACTTCGCAAAAAAAACCGCATAACTCTGAAACTTCGCATAAAAAACCGCAGAAGGGAAACTGCATAATTCTGAAAATTCGCATAAAAAAACCGCATAACTCAGAAACTTTGCATAAAAAAACCGCATAACTCTGCAAATTCGCATAAAAAGTCGCGTAAAAAAACCGCAAAAAAAGACCTCAGTGTACTTTGAAAAATCCCACAACAACGGTTGGGCTTATGTGAAAAGCATCATTACACTTCTAGCTGAATTGGAAAAGAATTTTTTCAATTGTACTATGTCATTATGTTACGGTAAAAAATCGACTTTTTCTTTGTTAGGCCCGGGGATTTCTCATTCCATGTTCGCCATAATCCTTCCAAATTCCGTCACAATACCCAACATAGAAACTTCTAAATAAGTCTAATTTTATCGGAGCTCGTTGAGCCATTTCCAAGAAAAATGACTCGATTGAAAACAAAAAATAAAGTTTGGTTTGTCGTTTACGTCACTTATATCGTAATATCTCCGGAACCGGGAGCAACGGCCATTTAATCTTGAAACTTCTACCAATAGTAGCTCTCAAGCGAGTCTAATATAGTTGAAATCTGTTCAGTTATCTCGTACAAACATTGAGCAGATAGACAAAAATAGTGCGTTTTGGCGGTTACGTCACTTATACATGAACATGAACTTACCGAACTGCTCAATTTTTGTAGGAGATGACTGAACAGATTTCAACTATATTAGACTCGTTTGAATTTGTAGCTCGATTTTTTTTTGAATTCTTCACTAAGTTCATATGAAGTTAGCGAAGCCCCCCCTCCAAGTATGCTTCAAAAAAAATTCAAAACTACCGTAACTACTTAGCAACAAATTATTCACTGGGCTTCGATTTGTTTCGAAGCATGTTTTGAAAGGGGGCTTCGCTAGCTTTGTATGAACGTAGCGAAGTTTTAAAAAAAAATTTAAAAATGTGCTAAAAATTCAAAATTATTGTCACTAAATAGCAACAAATTATTCACTGGGCTTCGATTTGTTTTGAAGTATATTTGGAAGGGGGGCTTCGCTAACTTCATATTATCTTGGCGAAGTTCTTAAAAAATTAAAAAAAAGTGAGCTAAAAATTCAAAATTATCGTAACTAATTAGCAACGATTTAGCAACAAAGTATTCACTGAGCTTGGATTTGTTTTAAAGCATATTTGGAAGGGGGGCTTCGCTAACTTTATATAAACTTAGCAAATTTCTCAAAAAATTTAAAAAAATGAGCTAAAAATTTAAAATTTTCGTAACTAACTAGCAAAAATTTATTCATTGGTTTTTTATTTGTTTTGTAGCATATTTGGAAGGGGGGCTTTGCTAACTTCATATTAACTTGGCGAAGTTCTTAAAAAATAAAAAAAAGTAAGCTAAAAATTCAAAATTATCGTAACTAATTAGCTACAAATTATTCACTGGGCTTTGATTTGTTTTGTAGTATATTTGGAAGGGGGGCTTCGCTAACTTCATACGAACTTAGTGAAGCTCTCAAAAAATAAAAAAAAAGTGAGCTAAAAATTCAAAATTATCGTAACTAATTAGCAACAAATTATTCACTGGGCTTCGATTTGTTTTGAAGCATATTTGGGGCTTCGCTTACTTCATATAAAATTAGCGAAGTTCTCAAAAAATTAAAATAAAGTGAGCTAAAAACTCAAAATTTTCGTAACTAATTAGCAACGATTTAGCAACAAATTATTCACTGGGTTTCGATTTGTTTTAAAGCATATTTGGAAGGGGGGCTACGCTAACTTCATATAAACTTAGGAAATTTCTCAAAAAATTTAAAAAAATGAGCTAAAAATTTAAAATTTTCGTAACTAATTAGTAAAAAATTATTCACTGGGCTTTGAACATAAACTTAGGGAGGCACCTCTCGCCGATGATGAATATTTTGTTACTAATTAGTGACGATAATTTGGAATTTGTAGCTCAATTTTTATTCTTTTTTTAAAGTACTTCTCTAAGTTCATATAAAGTTAGCGAAGCCCCCCTTCCAAGTATGCTTCAAAACAAATTCAAAATTACCGTAATTAATTAGCAAAAAATTATTCATTGGGCTTTGATTTGTTTTGTAGCATATTTGGAAGGGGGGCTTCGCTAACTTCATATGAACTTAGCAAAGTTCTCAAAAAATTTAAAAAAGAGCTAAAAATTCTAAATTATCGTAACTAATTAGCAACTAATTACCAACAAATTATTCACTCGACTTCGATTTTGAAGCATATTTGGAAGGGAGGCTTCGCTAACTTCATATAAACTTAGCGAAGTTCTCAAAAAATTTAAAAAGGGAGCTAAAATTTAAAAATATCGTAACTAATTAGCAACAAATTAGCAACAAATTATTCACATGGCTTCGATATGTTTTGAAGTATATTTGGAAGGGGGGCTTCGCTAACTTCATATGAACGTAGCGAATTTCTCAAAAAATTTAAAAAAGTGACCTAAAAATTTAAGAAAAATCGTGACTAATTAGCAACGATTTAGCAACAAATTATTCACTGGGCTTCGATTTGTTTTGAAGCATATTTGGAAGGGGGGCTTCGCTAACTTCATATAAACTTAGCGAAGTACTCAAAAAAAAATGAGAAACAAACTCAAAATTACCGTAACTAATTAGCAACAAATTTTTCACCTATTTGCGTTATCATCGGCCAGAGGTGTCTCGCTAAGTTCATGTTCATCACTTTATACCACATTGGAATAGTCAGCCATTGGAACTTGATCAGTGTCTGAACAGAAGTTTTGAAACGAGCCCAAAAAAGCTGAAATTGATTCATTCATTCATTTTTCCAATATTTGTTTATCCTTTCTAAAGAAAAAGGCAAGAATCGAAACGGCAGTAATATTATTGAATTAGGACACATACTTGCATGAGTTCGAAATGACACAAATAACGAAAATATCCTATAAATTTCGAAAAAAATCTTTAATATTTTACATTTTATAAGATGCACATAAATTGAACCTCGTAGATGAAATTCATTAAAATTTACCAAAAAAAAAAAAAATAAATACTACTAGTGAGAGCGGTGACTTGAACCGAGCATCGTTGGATCACAAAGTACGTCCGTTAATCGATTGGGCCACAGAAGCACACTTCTGTTTGCTTGGCTGGGGTGAGTGGTGCATATAAATTCATGCAGTTCCACTTGCTAGCCGAGTCGAAATTACATTCGGAACCAGTAAAATTTAGTCTCATCTAACATTAAGTCATGACATATGAAATTTTTCGTTATTTAACAAAATACGTCTTAATGAGTTGCATCAAATGTATGATTAAATTTTTTTAGTGTGTAAACATTAGAATCACCCTTCATACTTTAAATAATGAAGCACTAAAGATGCTACGAACGTAATATAAATACTGTAAACACAAGACAAGTAGGTTGGATAAACTGATATCCATAGTTTTGTGAAGTGGATCCCATACGACGATTCTGTTAAGTATTTGGAGGGAAGGGAAAGTAATCATTTATTATAAGCTGCTCTCGCATGTTTTGGAACCAGAACAAATTGGCTCATGTGGCACACGAAATTAAGTTCCCCTTCTGTCATCAACCTTGGAAAGCGAGCAACAGACCAGAAACGTTCAAACGTAGTCAGGTTAGAAAAGGTGTCATGTTCCATCACGACAACGTTAGGCTACACACGTCTATAGTGGAAAGCTTTCATGCGCCCATGCGATTACCATCGTTTTTTTTTTTGCATTGCAGAAATTTATTAGTGATAAGAAATTGGACTAAATCTTGAAACCAACACTCTTGTTGAAAATGAAGAAAATCGGCAAAAGTCGAGAATTTGGTTTTATCGAGCTAAATCGGAGTAAAGCCGGGTATTTTAGTGCCAAACTGGGACAAATATTACTAACCCAAATATGAATAACAATAATTTATTTAGTTTGAGAAAAAGTTTACGAATCACTTGCAAAATTGATGGCAAAGTTTCATCGGAAAAATGTTCAATAATTTCATTAAGAATTCTGAGGATGTTTTTAAGTCTTCCTTCATATTTTTTAAGTTTGCTAGTGATTTTTCTTATAACATAATTAGTCTCACTAATGTCATCCTTAGACAGTATCTGTGTTTTATGCTCATATTTGTGTGAGATATTGATTTCACAAAATTAAAAAAGTTATCGACTTAAACCTCAACTACCGTTTGCGGGGGGAGTATTTGATTTCTTTCTGCGAGAGCTGAAACTGTTTTCTGAGGACTTGTAAAGAACCTCAAAAAGGTTTAGAATATAGGTTGACTTGATCAGTGAATCGCTGTGTAATTTTCTTTTGAAAGGTGCTCAACTATGGATTCCATAGTAGAATCACAGGAATGTTGATATTGATTTCGACGAAGAGCAGTTGATGACGGAAAAATCAAATTTAGTTTGAGCTTGTGGAATTGATAGACTCCTAACTTCAATCATGTAATGATTTAAATAATTTGTTGCTGTAACGATTTTAGCCGATTTTTCGGAAACAATTTCATGGTTTAGATTGCTTCCGGAATGAGATCTGTATCCTAACCGATTAGTATAGTAGTATACGGTGGTAGAATGTAGAACTAATTGTATTAATGATTGCTTTATTTGAAATCCTGAATATTATTGGTAGATGATCTGAATCAAAGTCGGTTTGAGTAATCCGTTCACTACAAAATTTACATTTATCTTCTATATCCAGATCAATTGCTGCATAAGGGTTTCTCATAAAAGATAAACTAGTTGGGCTGTTTGGAAATAGAGCTTGCTAAAAGCCCGCGGAGAGTTCATCATGCTACTATCATTTGATTTATTTGCTGATCAACGCATTCAAATCGTAAACATGCCACATTTAAAAAAAATGGTATGACATGACGGATGTACCTATCGTTTATTTACTAACAGATACATTAGAAAGAAATGATGTTTCAGAAGAGCGGAACGGTTTTGTTAAATTTTAAGTTTGATTCTGTTGGATGTGAATTTTTTCTGTCAGTAATTGAATTTATATTTTTCATCACAATCACAGCATGCAATTTCTTCTGAGGACATCGATCATTGAATCAAACCATCGGTTTGTATTTACCACAACATAACATGGTCGAAGCAATGGCAATGACAGTATTGTGTTCGGTTCACTGATTACGGTATTGGCAAGGAACGAAGGAAGCGCCGTACGAAATGCTTTGAAATTGAAGATATAGATTGTTCAGTTTTTGCAATGACTGAGTGGAAACATATTTGGAGAAGCCAAATGAAAAACTAACAGATTTTTTGGAAAAAAAATACGCTCAGAGACAGGACTCGAACCTGCGTTCTTATACATTCCGTGCATACGCGCTATGATTTCGCCACTCTGAATATTGTTTTATTCACTCTAAAATGTCAGTCAGACATAGTAGAACGTAGAACGTACATCGAACATGGTCTACATTCTGGCCGCCATCCGACCGATACTTTACATCCAAACATCAAACACTAGTCTTCTCGCTTTATACCTATTTTTCGATCAAGCATTGAGTAGGAGAGTGTATTTATAATCGCTTATCACCTTCTTTAATGGTGCCAGTTGCTGGTTGGACATCGGACATTTCTTCTGTGTCCCTAAAATTCGACTCTAAAAGAATATCGGATATAAAATCCTATGATTTTAGATCTTATGAGATGCATATAAGTGGAGCATCGTAGTTCACGCAAATTTTCGTGCAAGAACATGTAATATTATGTATGATTGCTAAATTCCATGACATAAAATTCATTGAAATAAAAAAAAATACTCACGACCGCCGCGACTTGAACCGAGACCATCATCGGATCACAAAGTACATCCGTTAATCGACTGAACCACAGAAGCACACATCCAGGCTAGCGGTAAATGCATATAAATTCATACTGTCTCACTTGCTAGCCGAATGCCAATTTCATTCGAAACCAGTAAAATTCATTCTTACCCAATATTAAGTAATTACAAGTGAAATTATCCGTCATTCAACTACTTAGGTCTCTATGAATTGCATTGCATGAGGGATTAGGTCACCTGTGAGATTCAATTTTTGGTTGAGAGTGTTGTTAACTGGATTCGATTTTCCGGGAGGAGAGTTTTTCCTCAATGATTTATTTTCAACCATATGTATAAAAAAATTAAAAACAGTCTGGGTGCACTCGTAAACCTAACCTACGTGTAGTCCAAAACCGCTAGATGACTAGCAAAAAGTTTTATGCTATTTTTTAATAAATATTTCCCACTTACACTCACATCCTCATGTGCACCTCGTGTACTGCACAACTGGTCAAATTGGCTCTGTGAGAATTGTAGGCAGGAGAGGCTTCAGTGGTTTATGCTTATGGCAGTTGAAAACAAATTGCTATCCCAGTTGCAACGTCGAAACGGTTCTGATATCATACCATATAAGCAGTGCACAACGCATAAATTTTGTCACGAGACGTCACTGATATTTCCTATTTATATATCGAGATTCCCGAAAAATACTTCAATCCTATCTACTAGCGAATCTATTATACACTGAGGTCTTTTTTTATGCGGTTTTTTACGCGACTTTTTTTATGCGAATTTTCAAAGTTATGCGGTACGCCAATTCGCATAAAAAAGACTTCAGTGTAATGTTCTTTTCGTTTACAAGGGTTATCTTATTTTAAAAATAATTACCCCTAAATTTATGCAAGGTTATATCTATATCTATTTTCATTTGGTTATATTTATATCTATTTTCATTTGATTTTACGTTTCTTCTTTGGCTCATCAGTGCGTAGCAGTTTATGTAGCGACCTTACGGCTCAACAAAAACCGCTAGGCAGATGTAAAGTTAATACTACTTGCAAAACATTTTCGTATTACTGTGGAATGTAATGTCTGGACTGACGTCTCGGACGAAAAAAGTTTCGGCTTGTGTCGTCGGTGTAAGGTCAAAGTGTTTCGCAAATCAAAGCCAAAAATTCTACATGGCGCCGGCACGAGGCGATGTTCCTGCGAAGTTTAAGTTTGCTTTTATGGATGAATTTTCT
Source organism: Malaya genurostris (assembly GCF_030247185.1). Taxonomy (NCBI): domain Eukaryota; kingdom Metazoa; phylum Arthropoda; class Insecta; order Diptera; family Culicidae; genus Malaya; species Malaya genurostris. The sequence goes on from NC_080570.1 coordinate 16,840,819, forward strand.
CAGAAAAAAAACTGATGTTTTAGCAAGGGTTATGCAGCTGCAGAGCAAAAACCAAAGTGTTCGTGTCGGGTACGACGATGGACTCGAAACTGTACAAGAAAGAATACCTCAAAAATCGCATATTTCCTTTCATTAAATCCCATAACGGTCCCGTGAAGTTTTAGCTAGATTTGGTGAGTTGCCACTACAGCCGGGAAGTCATCGAGAGATTTTGGACAGTAATGAAGCGGAAGCTTAAAAAAGGTGGAAAAGTAGAACTCTCGCAAAAGGTGATTGGATCCAGTGGCCTTCGTTCTATGGACCAATCAACGCACGACGAGAGGCATGAAATAGTAACTGGTTAACACTTTTGAGTTATCTGTTGGTGCACTTCCAGTCAACAATCATTTCTGTCCATCTGTTCCAAAACTGCTCCCGCATCTCGTCGTATTACAATTGCCGCTGGTTCCGGTAAACCGATTCACCCGGTCCTATTCTAATTACGATTGATCTCGGCCGATCATTCATCCAGTAGTTCACCTCAGTAGTTATCCCATTAACTAATGGAGGCGGCAGTAACCATTAGAACCGGATTACCGCACAACCGGCGGCATGACAATTCGCCCATTGAATGAAAATCCTTTCATCCGTGAGCAGAACCGAGCAGGCAGTGCAGGCAGACCGACCCGCATTGGATTTCGGGACGCGAAATAATTATTTTCAAATGGGGGGAAAATTGACTTCCTGCGTATATCCTCGTGTGCTGCGCGCACCGACTCGAGCACGAGAGATAAACCCAGATTGGTGGAATTGATAGCTAATAGAGCATGTAACAATCGTAACGGGCGGTAATATTTGCTACGAAATCGCTTTCAGTTCAAATACGCGATCGTACCAATCTCGCCCGTGTGTGTCACCGCCGGAGCCCGAGATGGGATGGAAACGCACTGGGATTTCGGGATGCAGTTTTCACAATTAGAGCTCTTCGCAGGATGGCACCGGGTAAATGATGCTGGTTGGCTACAGAACAAAATGATAATGATTAGGCGTAAAAGCACCTGAAAGTCGAACCCGTCGTCGTTGGTTTTGTGCTGGACACGAGAAAACCGATCCGCTCTTTCCCATCGGATGGAAAATGAAAGGATGTGGTACCGGGCCACCACCAACCACCGGGGTGGGGGGAGGCTCTATCGCCCAAAAGGACCATCAATTCAATACGGGTCGGATTCGATTGATTTGATTGGGTTCACATGCACACGCTCGCACACATGAACAAGTACAAGCACAAACACACACACCTCACATGGTGAAGGTTCTGGTCTGTGCTCTCACCGGTGGACAAAGTAGTGAAATGTCTATATTGCATCAAATCAAAATCAGTTTTGTCATCATCATCGTCGTCGTCGTTGTCGTTGTAGTCACCATAAACGGCTCGAATGCTAGGTTCCTGGTCCTTCTTTTTATATCAGACTTATGCTGCTGTACTGCTGTAGCCTCGTTACGCGATAGCCAACCCGCAGAGTGGTGATGAACGGAGGGAATTATGTTCCGCAGAAATTTATTCTTACGAATCAATCACTGAATGAAAGTAAAAATAACATAAATTTTTTCATTGATCCACATTAGAGTGATGTTTAGTTCCATTTTCAGTGGACAAGTCTCCCTAAGGAAGCCGTCGTGTATCACCGAAACGTTGAAATTTCTATAAAAATAGAAACAAATCTGAAAATAATACATGCGACACTATGGAGAAAACACGAAACAAATATGACAAGAATTTTCGAGAAAATTAGGAATGTTGATGATTTTGGTAGTTTGGAGGATTTCGAAATTATTGATCTTTAAGAATTTGAACATCTGAAATTCGTTTCCTTCGTGACGTCAGGAAAGACATTGGGCTTCGGTGCAATATACATATTGAACTGTTTAATTTTGCACTAAGCAGTTCGATTTGAACTGCTCTGCAATGACGAGTCGAAGACGAAACGTAAAGAATAGTGATTTGGAATCAATTTAAACCAATTTTGATAATTTTAAAATCTTGGAAAATGCCCAATATTTCTTTAATTACGAGAATTTAAGAATCTGGAGAATTTTGAGAGTTGCGAAAATTTTTAATCTTTTTAGAATTAAGAAATTTTACCAATCTTGAAATTTAAAAAAAAGTTTAAATTTTTTTTTTATTTCGAGGATTTTTGCCAGGATTTTTCGGGAATATTGTGATCCTACCGAATTTTTAAAAATCGTAAAAATTGAGAATTTTGAAAATCGAGAATTTGGCGTTCGTAAATTTTTGTAGTATTTCAATAATCTCGAGTATTCTGAAAATTTGGAAAATTTTACCAGTTTGGGGAATTTTAAAAATTTTGAGAATACAGAAATTATGGGTTCAGAATTCGTAAAATCACCCAAAAACAATATTTTAATAACTTATTCAAGTTTTGTAACATTTATACAATAAGTTTAAGTTTATCGTATTATATACGATTTGTGAAAGTTTCATTTGAATATGTTTATTTGTCAAAGAATGGCATTATTTGATGAAAAATTTCATTTCACAAAAATTTTCAGAGAAAATTTTCTTATCAACGTTTTTTTCCAGAAAGTCAAATTTGATAATTTTAATAATCAAATTGAACCAAATTATCAAAATTTAACAAAAAATAAAAAAAAAACAATTTTTTCGACGATTTTACGAATTCTGACCCTATGAATTTTTAGAATACTTGGGGAAAATTCGTGTATCTTACGAATATCGGACAGTTCTCTATAATCTGTTTTTCCAAACTTTTCACTGTGTATTAAAAGTTTTCAGAGTTTATACTATTTGCAGGATTATAAGAATATTGTTAATATAGAAATATTTGAGATATTAACGTTTCTCATAATTTCACAACTCAAGAATTATAACGATATTGATTTAATGAATTTTCCAAATATGAGAATTTAAGAAAAGACACGCAATTTTCACAATTTTTACGATTTTTGCTAGTCTTACAATCATGATAATATAGAAAATTTTGAAAATTTGGAGAGTTTTGAACAATTTGAATGTAACAACTTTTGAAGTTTTAACAAGTTTGACAACTTACTTGAAAAAAATTCGTCTATCTTACAAACTTCGAAAAATTCACTGGGATTTTTTTTAGAATTTATTTTTCGAAACTTCTGTGTTTTAAAAATTCTCAGAAAATTTTGTAAATATAGGAATATTTTAGATAGTAACGATTTTCATAATTTAAAAAATCAAGAATTTTGAAAATATTGATTTAAATTAATTTTAAGACTATTTGCAGACAATTTGAATAAATATTCCAAATATGAGATTAAAAAAAACATGTATTTTATCTATTTGTTGGATTTCAACAATTTTCGTAATTCTCACGATTTTTGCAAGTTTTAAAATTTTGATAACATAGAAAATTTTGAGAATTTCTAAAGTTTTATTTTTCTAAATTTACTTTGTTTTAACAATTTTGTCAAATTGTATCCCAATTTCGACAATTTTTTCCAATTACCTCGATTATTGACAATTTTTTACACTTTTTTCGGTTTTTCACTTCTCTAATTATTTCGCACAAGTTCCGCAATTATCACAATTTTTTTTATTCAACTGCTTACAATTTTGGCGCTTTCGCCAATTTTGACAGTTTTAAAAGTTTTAACAAAACTAGGAGTTTGAAGAAATGTGATAATTTTATAACCTTTCGAACTTTGAGGATTTCGAAAATATTGACAGTTTAGATAAACTTTAGAGATATTTCAACCAATTTAAATTATTTGGAGTATTTTGACAATGTATACAATCTTGTCTTTTTTCAGTATACTTACAATCTGACTTGTTTTGGAAATTTGCATATCGCAGAGTATTTAAAGTTTTATTTGGTTTCAAATTTTAATTTTTGGCTTCTGAAATTTTGATTGATTTCTCTATTCTAATTAGTTGAATTTTGATTTTTTTAAAGTTTATTTGAATGTTGTCTTTTGTGATTTAACTTGGCTGATGATTATTCACTGTTAGCTATTGACTTTAAAATTTTGTATTTCGTCTTTCGTTTTCCTCTGTTGGGTTTTCATTTTGAAATTTTGTCATCTTACTTTAGATTATCATTTCACTTTATTTTCATTTTTCATTTATCAATTTTCTTTTATCATTTTTTACTATTTACTGTTCTATGTTACCTTTTCACCTTTCACTTTTCACTTTACACTTTATACTATACACTTTTCACTTATCACTTTTAGCTTTCCGTTTTTTACTTCTCTACTTTTCATTTTGCACTCAGCTTTCAGTTTTCACTTTTGACATTCGACCTTTGACTTTTGGCTTTTGAAATTTTACTTGAATTTTGACATTTTACTTGACTTACGACTTATGACTATTATTATTTGATTATTGAATTTCGGCTGTTATTGACTATTGACTATTGATTTTTGACTATTTTGACTATTGACTATTGACTATTTTGACTATTGACTATTGACTATTGACTATTGACTATTGACTATTGACTATTGACTATTGACTATTGACTATTGACTATTGACTATTGACTATTGACTATTGACTATTGACTATTGACTATTGACTATTGACTATTGACTATTGACTGTTGACTGTTAAATATTGACTATTGACTATTGACTATTGACTATTGACTATTGACTATTGACTATTGACTATTGACTATTGACTATTGACTATTGACTATTGACTATTGACTATTGACTATTGACTATTGACTATTGACTATTGACTATTGACTGTTGACTGTTGACTATTGACTATTGACTATTGACTATTGACTATTGACTATTGACTATTGACTATTGACTATTGACTTTTGACTTTTGACTTTTGACTTTTGACTTTTGACTTTTGACTTTTGACTTTTGACTTTTGACTTTTGACTTTTGACTTTTGACTTTTGACTTTTGACTTTTGACTTTTGACTTTTGACTTTTGACTTTTGACTTTTGACTTTTGACTTTTGACTTTTGACTTTTGACTTTTGACTTTTGACTTTTGACTTTTGACTTTTGACTTTTGACTTTTGACTTTTGACTTTTGACTTTTGACTTTTGACTTTTGACTTTTGACTTTTGACTTTTGACTTTTGACTTTTGACTTTTGACTTTTGACTTTTGACTTTTGACTTTTGACTTTTGACTTTTGATTTGACTTTTTGACTTGACTTTTTGACTTGACTTTTTGACTTTTTGATTTTTTGACTTTTTGACTTTTTGACTTTTTGACTTTTTGACTTTTTGACTTTTTGACTTTTTGACTTTTTGACTTTTTGACTTTTTGACTTTTTGACTTTTTGACTTTTTGACTTTTTGACTTTTTGACTTTTTGACTTTTTGACTTTTTGACTTTTTGACTTTTTGACTTTTTGACTTTTTGACTTTTTGACTTTTTGACTTTTTGACTTTTTGACTTTTTGACTTTTTGACTTTTTGACTTTTTGACTTTTTGATTTTTTGACTTTTTGACTTTTTGACTTTTTGACTTTTTGACTTTTTAACTTTTTGACTTTTTGACTTTTTGATTTTTTGACTTTTTGACTTTTTGAATTTTTTACTTTTGACTTTTGACTTTTGGCTTGTGATTTGTGACTTTTGATACTTGTGTAGGATCGTAATCCTGATTGATTTTAGTTTGAAATTTCGAGTCTTGAGTCTTAAAGTCCTAATCTTTTAGCCTTTTCTCACAATTTTTGGTTATTTACTCGAATATTTTTTTTTGATTTCGTCGTTCTTTAATTTTTGATTTCGTTATTCTTCAATTTTTGATTCTTCAGTGCTTAATCTTTGGTTCGTTTAAGGGATCCAAAAGATGTCACATTAATGCTCTGGTAGTTTTCTTCGAAATAATTCTTTCCGTGTCGAATACTCCCACCATTATTACACACTCTCTGGAGTGGAGAGACCCACAGCGACAGCAGTTTTTACGCCATCTGACTGTAATTTTAGCATCAGATTACACAAAATAGTTGCCTATTTTGCTGAATCACCTGCTGCTACTGCTGGTGCTTCGGGTGGATGTGGAAGCTACGGTGGTTGTTCCGTAGTCTTTGGACTAACCGTGACTATTGACTATTGACTATTGACTATTGACTATTGACTATTGACTATTGACTATTGACTATTGACTATTGACTATTGACTATTGACTATTGACTATTGACTATTGACTATTGACTATTGACTATTGACTATTGACTATTGACTATTGACTATTGACTATTGACTGTTGACTGTTAAATATTGACTATTGACTATTGACTATTGACTATTGACTATTGACTATTGACTATTGACTATTGACTATTGACTATTGACTATTGACTATTGACTATTGACTATTGACTATTGACTATTGACTATTGACTATTGACTATTGACTGTTGACTGTTGACTATTGACTATTGACTATTGACTATTGACTATTGACTATTGACTTTTGACTTTTGACTTTTGACTTTTGACTTTTGACTTTTGACTTTTGACTTTTGACTTTTGACTTTTGACTTTTGACTTTTGACTTTTGACTTTTGACTTTTGACTTTTGACTTTTGACTTTTGACTTTTGACTTTTGACTTTTGACTTTTGACTTTTGACTTTTGACTTTTGACTTTTGACTTTTGACTTTTGACTTTTGACTTTTGACTTTTGACTTTTGACTTTTGACTTTTGACTTTTGACTTTTGACTTTTGACTTTTGACTTTTGACTTTTGACTTTTGACTTTTGACTTTTGACTTTTGACTTTTGACTTTTGACTTTTGACTTTTGACTTTTGACTTTTGACTTTTGACTTTTGACTTTTGACTTTTGACTTTTGACTTTTGATTTGACTTTTTGACTTGACTTTTTGACTTGACTTTTTGACTTTTTGATTTTTTGACTTTTTGACTTTTTGACTTTTTGACTTTTTGACTTTTTGACTTTTTGACTTTTTGACTTTTTGACTTTTTGACTTTTTGACTTTTTGACTTTTTGACTTTTTGACTTTTTGACTTTTTGACTTTTTGACTTTTTGACTTTTTGACTTTTTGACTTTTTGACTTTTTGACTTTTTGACTTTTTGACTTTTTGACTTTTTGACTTTTTGACTTTTTGACTTTTTGACTTTTTGACTTTTTGACTTTTTGACTTTTTGACTTTTTGACTTTTTGATTTTTTGACTTTTTGACTTTTTGACTTTTTGACTTTTTGACTTTTTAACTTTTTGACTTTTTGACTTTTTGATTTTTTGACTTTTTGACTTTTTGAATTTTTTACTTTTGACTTTTGACTTTTGGCTTGTGATTTGTGACTTTTGATACTTGTGTAGGATCGTAATCCTGATTGATTTTAGTTTGAAATTTCGAGTCTTGAGTCTTAAAGTCCTAATCTTTTAGCCTTTTCTCACAATTTTTGGTTATTTACTCGAATATTTTTTTTTGATTTCGTCGTTCTTTAATTTTTGATTTCGTTATTCTTCAATTTTTGATTCTTCAGTGCTTAATCTTTGGTTCGTTTAAGGGATCCAAAAGATGTCACATTAATGCTCTGGTAGTTTTCTTCGAAATAATTCTTTCCGTGTCGAATACTCCCACCATTATTACACACTCTCTGGAGTGGAGAGACCCACAGCGACAGCAGTTTTTACGCCATCTGACTGTAATTTTAGCATCAGATTACACAAAATAGTTGCCTATTTTGCTGAATCACCTGCTGCTACTGCTGGTGCTTCGGGTGGATGTGGAAGCTACGGTGGTTGTTCCGTAGTCTTTGGACTAACCGTGATGAATTGTGCCTAGGCTGCCTGCCAAGCTGTGCTGTCCGTCACAGGGACGATGATCAGGAATAGGTTTGCAATTATGGGCTGCTTTACCTGCCAACTGAGCCAACTCTGGCTCTGCGTAGTCAGTGACAGTGGCAGGAAATTTGAGGGGACCCTCATTAAATCGACTCCCTGCTGCTGCTGGGGTTTGCTTGGAAGACCGATCCGAACGGGCGGTCTAGTTCTTCTATTTTGGAAGCGCTAACAATTGATGTCGTTTGCTTTGGAAAGATGTGACCTGATTTGAGTGATTTCTGCGTTCGGGGGAGGGTAAGGGAAAATCATGTTAGTATTCAGATTACCCTGTAGCCTTAGTTGACACTTCTCTATTAACGTATTTGATTGTGTTGGATTTGCTATCTGGTAGAATAGAACTCGGCTAACATCTTTTTTCTGCTAAACCAAATGCTTGCAATCTGTTTGAACACTTCTAATCTAAAACCAAAACAAAAAAGCTCTTTCTTCTTCCATCTATCCTGTTCTATCGTATTGAATGGATCACGTTGAGAATGAAGAGCCTGACACGAAATGAACCAAGTACCATTTTTCTTCTCTTTCTAGCGAGGACTCAATTTTTTCGAGGTAAGCTTTATTCTACGGCGCTGCTGGCAACACTGCTCCCCATCGTCGCGTTTACTTTTAACAGATTGTTTTCCAATGACGGATTGGTAAATTTTCACGACGGTTTTCGCCAAAATGCAATCAATAATCCATCCCTCGTAAGGCTACAAATTAGTTTGACTTTGTGCTGTTGAGACTCCTCATCCAACTCCTGGATAACAATCCCGAAGCCGGGAGCTTGTGTAATCTTTCACGGGAAAGTTTTTTGCACTTCTAAGACAGAAACCGATAAATTCCTCGCCTCCTTCCTTCCCAGTTCTACTTTCATTCATCCAGCGCAGAAAACCCTAATATTTAAATCATATTGCCAATATATATATTTTTACCAAACCTACACAACCACGCCGCACTCCCCCTGCGCGCATCGTCTCTCCCCATCAGCAAGTTCTGTGCCTTCTGACTACGCGCTGATCAACCGAAATCAAGTCATAAGAAACATACGGTTCCAAGCCGTTTCAGTTCAGCCTTCTATGAAGTTGCTGTTGGCATTGCGTTTTTGTTTGATTTTTTTTTTTGTTCGTTGTGCGCTCACCACAAACACACAGCCAAACACACACAATCATTCAGTCAGCACCGGCCAGACCAGACCCGGCCCGGCCCAATGTTGGGAGTGGATTATGGATTATTTATTCATCAAATTTGATTTGCACTTGCCGGTAGTTTATGTGTACAACACACCGCGCTGGAGGCAAAACCGAGCAACTTGTGTGTCGATTTTTGGTTAGCAATATTTTAGTGAAAACAATTGCATTTTCGGGCTGCTCGTGGTGGTGGTGGCACACGTGCGCGAGTTAGAGTAATGTTTTTTGTTGTTTTTTTTTTGACAGGCAAAAACGAACGTTGTTAAATTGAAACCAGTGAGGGAGGGTGAATTTGTTTCGTTCAGAAATTGTGGCATCACCAATGGATTGATAGTATGGAACGTTCCAGTACAGAAAAGCAGTGATGAGACCATTCTGTTTGCAATTTTACCTATGAAGGTGTCAGCATCTGAGTTGTTAAAATCAAATTCAGGTGACTAAAAGTAACTGCAGGAAGGAATGTTTTGAGCTCAACTCAGTCACCACCAAAATTACTTCTATCGTGCGATTGGCGAAAAGCAAGCCACATTTTTTTGAAAAAAAAATATGCACAGGAATTTGTTTTCTACCAATAGGAGTTTTGGTATTACCGCGTTTGACATTCCTTTCTGTTTTAAAATAACAAGAAAATCTGTTTTAAAATAACAAGAAAAATTTTCTAGTGCTTCAGCATAGGGATTAGGATAAATTCCTTGATCTTAACGCATCGGTCAAAAAAATGCCCGATCTGACAAATAGATGGCGTCACCAAAATAAAATTCTTCATAGTGAACGTCATCGGTCAATTCATTTCATGACATTCGGTTCATTAGTAGGTTAGTTATTGGGCTTCCATGACGCTATTTTTCGAAAACTGGAAGCAATGGAGAAAAGAACATCGTGTTTTTAAAAAGCACTGTTTTATTATGAATAATAATACTGTGCAAGCAGAAAAATGCCTTGAAATGCAATATCCAGGTTTCATTATAAACTGGTATGCTTAATTTACTTGTGATCATGCAAATTCTTTTGATGCAGCACACTTTGGTTGTCCAAAATCAGAATCAGAATAAATTGGCTCCAGTGACACGTGCCCCTTGAGCAAAATGGTTTTGAAGCTGTTGTTCCGGAAATCGTTTCAAAAGCTCATTTCATCGTTTATGGAAACTTGTAAAATGAAGTAGACAGTTAGCCTGTATGACAGTTAGTGAGTATGAAAAAATGGTTTGCAAAGTGGGTGCCGCGATTTCTCACGGCTGATCAAAAACTTCGTACTCTATCTGCCTCCCGTAAAATGTTTTTTTTTTATCTGTCTACATGGTCGTTCATTTCCATCAGACCGCGTCAATGCCCCCTACAACTCTGCAAAAGACACCAATAATGAAGAGTCTACGAGACTAGGCCGTAAAAAAATCAAAGACATGAAATTTCAGTGTTGAACCACTGTGCAATGGCTGAATTCCATAAATTCGAAATTCGACTTGCTACCTAATCCACCATACTCGCTAGATTTAGCTCCCGACGACTATTTTGAATTCTCATATTAAAAACACTCTGGAATGTTTTTTGTATCGAACGATGAGGACAACACTAAAAATGAAAGCGTTGTGTTGAGGTTAAGCAGAGAGGGAAATCTGAGTTTATCTTAAAAAAATTTATTTTCGAGATAATAGTAGATCTCGATGTTTCAGGCAATTTTAGGACATTTTGCATCAAACATGTTTTTTTTCGATTTTGGAAATTTCAAGTAGCCCCTCCTTACCTTACATAAATCTGACTTAGCTCAAAATTTGCATTGAGACTTTTTTGAGGTGCTTAAACTTTTGAGCGCTACCGCGTTACGAAATTAGTTAGAGATTACCCCTAAATATTGGCATTAACACTGTCTTTGTTAAGAAGATCCCGACAGTTTGTTATTCCTATATGTGGCGTCATTTCTGCTTAGAAGTATGCTTTCGATGGATACAAATTTTATTTGATTGTTCCGACGTTTCAAGGCGGAGTCTGAATCTTCTTCAGGAGATAAATCGAATTACTAGAACCGACTGCAACAAAGTAAGACTTAACCCGTTTAGAATATAATGCGCGAACATTTTTTTTTCATTATTCGATAATAGAAGGCTTAGAAAAACAACTTTATGACAAACAAATTTTTTTAAGACGAAACAAGTTAAAATTATTCCCAATAACGTTACTCCTTTGAACAAATTGTACTTGGCCCGGTCACCAATCTGAATGTATGTGTCAGAATACGTTTTGACCATGACGCCTGTGCGTATCATGCAAAATTATCGAACAGTTTTTTCAGAGCAGCGAATTGAAAGCTCCTAGGACATCCGAAATACCAAAAACAGCTTCAATCTGAAGGTCTAACTGTTAAACTAATAGAGCCACGCAAAGTGAAATTGTTCTAAATTTCATCATTTTTGGATTATTATATAATAATAATAATTTGATTTTTGGATTTTTATTCAAGATACTGTTTTTAAATACACTCTACACCAACCGAAATAGGCTACGTTGCCCACTTGAACTGAACACAGGCATGGTCAAATCTAGAGGGCAGCAACCAAACTATTTTTGTCTTTGCTTACAAGGTTTTGACTGTACACTCATGTCTTTTTCATGCGAGTAAAAGAACAGAAAACCGCAAAACTAAGGAAAATAAAATTTCATAATTTCGATGTTTTCAAAATTCATAAAACATCGAGTCTCGGAGAGAGTTGATTTGATGGTTTTTTTTCGAGACAACACAAGATCTCAACGTTTCGTGAATTTCTAATACGGAACAAGAAAACTTTGAAAAAGGGCAAAAACTTATTGTCGGATGTCTTAAAAATTCATGAATCATCAAGTTTCCGAGAAAATAAAAGTTGAAAAATATCGACTAAGGATCTAAGAAAGGTCTCCGTCGAATTTTTTTTCGACGCTAAATGTTTTAGAAATGCCTAAAACGTCTCAGAAACTGGACTTAAATTTTTAAATTAGAAGTTGAAAATTCGCCTAACTTTAAAAATTCGCATAAAACTGACACATAGAAAACACAAAACAAACAACACAAAATACAAACAAAAACCGCATAAAAACAGACTTGACTTGTCATGGCCATCGGGCGCCATTTCAGCTTAGAAGCGTACTTTAAATATGAGCAAATTTTTTCTGCTCGCTCCGACGTTTCAGTGTGGGGTCCAATCTTCTTCAGGGGATAAATCAAAACACTTGAATCGACCACAACAAATTTTGGTAATACAATAAGGTCTTTTATTATGCGGTCTTTTTTATGCGACTTTTTATGCGAATTTTCAGAGTTATGCGGTTTTTTATGCGAATTTTCAGAGTTATGCGGTTTTTTTATGCGAGGTTTCAGAGTTATGCGGTTTTTTTTAATGCGAATTTTCAGAGTTGTGCGGTTTTTTATGCGTTTTTTTAGCGGTACGTGAACCCGCATAAAAAAGACTTCAGTGTAGTTTCAAATTAAAAAAAATATTTAAAATATGAATGAAAGAGCGAGTTGCTTCATCGATAAAAGAGACCGGCTAAGGGAAGCCAATTTACGATGAACAAATTTTCAGAATTATTTCCTGAAGATGATGCCAGGTCTAGCATTGAAACGTCGGAGTAATTACTTACATACAATATGATTTGGAACGGGGCAGAAATTTCTTTCACTTTCAAAAATCTTATTGCAGTACGAACTTCACAGTAGACAACGAACAAAAAAAAAACGATCATCGCAGACATTGTTTGCTGTTCGCACAGATAGGCAAATGACTAAGAATAAATCCTGACTATTTGCTGTAGTGCACGCATCGAAACTTCTGCTGCTTGTTCATATCGATGCGTGAACTACAGCAAATAGTCAGGATTTGTTTTTAGTCATTTGCCTATCTGTGCGTACAGCAAATAATGTCTGCGATGATCGTTTTTTTTTGTTCGTTATCTATTGTGAAGTTCGTACTGCAATAGGATTTTTGAAAGTAAAAGAAACTTCTCCTGCTGTAATTTATCGAGAGTTTTGGCTAGTTTATGGAATTACTGCAATGAGTGATGGGAAGGATGGGCAATGGTGTTGTGATTTTGGATAGCTGGACGAAAAGCGGAGTGTTAAGCACAGTACACAAACCCACTGTACATCTCTGTTATCGATTCAGAGGCGTGTCGGATTCAATCGATCGACGCTCCAAAATGAAAACAATGATTCCTATCTTCCTTAACCCTCCCCTCTCCTCCACCCTCGACACCCGGCTTACTAAACGATTACAACCAACGTCACAGTGAGCGGTTTGATTTGACAGCTCAAGTAATAATTTCTCATTTTAATTGATATGGACCCCGTTGGATGGTCGGTCCCGAGGGCCGGAGAAGGTGTTGTTCTTCTTGTTCTTCAATCCTGCTGGCAACGGTGCTACTAAATAGTAGTGTGCTCCGACAGCAGTGATAAGAACTGCTGATGCTGATGATGCTTGTTGCTACTGGGGAACTGTGGCACAGCATGAAACAATGGAAAAACGACCGTCGCGTGGCTGTCGTAGGACTCGCCTGGAGTGACAGATGGCGAGAGAAATGACTCCCATAATGGCTTGGGAGTGCAGCGTATTTTTTTTTGTCTTGCTATTGCCTGGATCGATGTTTGGTCGGTGCTTTGGAGCTAACTTCGAATGAACTGTATTGATATTGATAGTTCATTGCTAGCAACCGTATTCGAACGAAGTGTTAGCGGGAAATATAATTAGGAATCATTTTCACCCTATAGAACAATCTAAAATCAAAACATGATAATTCTTGTCGATAAACATCGAATCGCTTTTCCGGTCATAAATAATAAGCTCATCTTTTCCTCGTCCGAAGCGTTCTTTCATTCGCGAAATTCCGGATAGGCACAGCAGGCAAGCGATTTGCCACTCACTCGTTCGAATAACAGGTTCGACAATCCGCCAATCGGTTTCGATAATTTATTAGGCAATTTCGGAGTGATTCTTTTGCTAACTTTTCCCCTCCGTTCTCAGGGTGCCATCAATGGAAAACAAATGAAGAAATGTTCCTTCGTGTCTTAGCTGCCGAAAAATAAGCAAAAATACCAGGAGGGTGACGGAACACAGTCTCGTTAGGGTTAGGGAACCAGCACTTCGAAGGACCGGAAAAAGGCACGGTTTATCAGTTCATTGAAGCCAGATTAGATACTCAATCGAATGAACTGTGACTAGATCCTTTGCAAATTGATTTGTTTAGTAATTTTATTTATTGAACAAACTCCTAATTGCTTTTTATGATTTTGTACTCATGTAAGAAATTTGGCATCACCACAAGCAACGCACTTGTGACTGCCTCTGTTTATATTCAACGTCAACGATTCAAGTCTGTTGTATTTTTTAGATAAAATTACTACAGAATATCGGTCAAATTTTAAACACATTAATTTGCGTTCCAAATGAATTCGCAAAGAAACTGAACAATCGCAACAAAAAAAAAAAAAGGTTCTACGATCTCCAATAATTGACCACTTGCAGATTCCACCCGTCTTTCTACCGAACGGAACGGATCTCTCCGGTTGGGTCCACCGCAGCAGCTCACATTTCAGTTAGGGGCGGCAGGAGAAGAAAAAAAAAGATCCCGTCATCTGATCCAGGGTTACGGCGGGAAGAAGGAAAATGCACCAAAAAGGCATCCCGCTATAATTGCCGCTCGCTTTCTTCGATTGATTGTTTTCGTCCTTCGGTCCACGGAAACCTTGATGGAGAAAACACGAAAGATATCGTCGTTTCGCTGCCAATTAGAATAGGATAATTGTGGTTCGCTGCTACCGGGATTTTCACCCGGGGCAGATTCCGGAGACGGGTATAAAAAGAAAAAAAAAGACTTGCTATATATGATGAAATTCTTTAAAAAATTTCCGACCTTTTATTAAGTAAGCTTGATCTTGAAGGGTATTTAAAACGAGCATTTTCTCTGTTTAAAATATTAAAGGTTTTGACTGAGTAACACATTTTTAAACGTAAGATAAATAAAATTTTCGCCGTTTCCCGAATGACTGCGATCAATATTCAGGTAAAGTTATACTCGGGCACCTTCTTTCGGATCATGGACAGAGTTTTTTTCTTCAAACAAAGCTACCATTTCAATTAACTTTATGTATGGCTCTTATGTTTCCGCTTGTGACGATGAAAGAAAAGCTTTAAGAAGTAAGGGTTAACGAAACTGCTAAGTGGCAATAGTAGTCGAATTGGAACTGCTAAGCAGTGCGGATTCGAAGACGAATCATGAATAAGAAATGTGAATTTTATTCAAAACGGAATACGATAACATGTGAGAAATGTTCGTATCCTTTTGCATTGTAATAATTGACATCGAAATTTCCATAGTTGACCAAATTGAACATTTTGACCAATTAAACTAAATTTCCAACCAACAACTGCTAAACTGCCTAAACTTCTTGTATTACCAAAATTGTCCAAAGTGATACGAAACGGATCGGAAGAATTTTACAAAAAACTGTTGACAGCATTTTTTTTATCAAAAAGTAATTTAACAGACAAAATTTACACAAAATTGCCACAATAATTACGTAACACAGGCGTTATACGAAAAAAAAACAGCCTGATAACGCAAAATTGATCAAATTTGCCGAATGTGCCAGAACTGCTCAAAATTGGAATAATAAAATGTCTTAAAATTAACACAGAAATGTGCTAAAAGTGATAGAAATTTGGTACTAAAAATGATATAAAATCAATTTAAAATTGCCAGATTTGCCTGAAATTTAATTTAATTTAATTTAAAAATAAAAACAAAAAAACCTGAATCGACTAGTTTAAGTCGAA
Source organism: Malaya genurostris (assembly GCF_030247185.1). Taxonomy (NCBI): domain Eukaryota; kingdom Metazoa; phylum Arthropoda; class Insecta; order Diptera; family Culicidae; genus Malaya; species Malaya genurostris. The sequence continues at coordinate 16,856,628 of NC_080570.1, forward strand.
ACTCGTTTACGTTCGGCACGACAGTAAAAACGTTGCACTTCGGTGCAAATAAAAAAGTGTTCTGTATGAAGCAGAAACTTTTTGTCTCCCTAGCGGTTTATGTTGAACTGCTAGGTTACATAACAATTCCGTATAAACTGTTATGTACTAACGAGTCGAAGACGAAACATAAAGTATAAAACAACATGAACACAAAATTGCTACAACTTCGAAAATACTCACACAATTGATACAACAATTCACACAAAACTCGCATAAAATGACCAAAACTGATAAAATTTGACGCAGAAATATCACTAAAAAAATTTCAAATATAACAAAGAATGGACACAAAATAGACATAAGGCTTGACCAAAACACCGTGCTTGAGCGGAAAATAGTTATAGAGCGAGAAGACTAGTGTTTGTTGTCCGATGATCCGAGAAGACGTTTGTATATATGGTACCGGTCGTGAGGCGGCTAGGATTGAGACCATTGTTCGATGTACGCTTACCAACTCGGTGCTATTGTAGAACTGTGTCTACCACAGCTCAGAGTGGAGAAATGGTAAACGTGTATGCACAAATTACATAAGAACGCAGGTTCGAGCCCTATCTCTGAGCGTATCGTTTTGCAAAAAAATCACCTTTTCCTGTGAGCAGAGCTAATAAAAGTCATTTACATTGACTGAAAAATAGACGAAAATGGCAAGAAATTACTGTCACTCTCAGCTTCGCTTGCAAACTATGAGAACGAAATCCATGTCCAGTCAATGACATAAGCGGGACAGTAGTTTCAAAATTGTGTTTTTTCTTTCATTCGCCCTTTTAGTCATTTGCAGTTTTCAGTGAAAATCCCATAGTATGCAGTGTCGATATTCAACCAAATCTGTGAGAATTTAAAACGACAGAAAAAAGGTTCACAATAAGTTTTAACTATTGGTGCTAGAATTTGTAGTAGTTTTGGTTTCCAAAGAAGTTCTGGGATGTAATTACTTCGATTTGCCAAATTTTAGTCACTTTTTATAGCCAAGCTTCACATATTTTCAATACATCGATGAAAGAATGAGAATTGAAATTCTGCTGTTGCTACCTGAAGACGTTAGTTTGGTTTCGTCTTGTCATAGAGGAAAGAGTGACATTGGCAATTATGCTCTCTCATTTTTGCGACGAGAAACGAAAATGCTTCGTCTCTCTTCGTTTGTTCTGTTGTCGGTCATTTACGAATGAGACAGTAAAACTTTGAAAATTAGACTGCTGGAATGGTTTCTTTCATTGAGAATGCGTGACAATTTTAAACTCTGCCTGTGAGTTTCTCATTCACTGGGCTTCTCCAATATATGTTTCCACTCAGTCATTGCAAAACTGAAAACAAATCATACAAAATTTATTAAAACTTGACACACAATTCACAGAAAACTGACACAGCATTTTGACTTGGAATAGCCGCAAAAAATCAACTTAAAACTGGCTCATCATGAACATAAAAATCACACAACGTTGACACTAAGCAAATACAACAATTTTCAAATGATTGTCAAAATCGCCAACATGTCTGGTAGCTTTTAACATACACACTTCGAAACATCCCTGTGATTTCACATCTTATTAGATAACTGTAGTGTCGTAGTTCACGCAAATTCATGTGAAAGAACATTCAATATTGTGTCTTAAGTTCCATGACATGAAATGCATTGAAATAAAAGAAAATGAATACTAATTGCGAACGCCGCGCGACTTGAACCGAGAATCATTGGATCACAAAGTACGTCTGTTAATCCAATCTGAACCATAGAAGCACACATCTGCATGGCTTGTTAAAGGTGCATTTTAATGCATACAGTCGCACCTGCTAGCAGAATGCAAGATAAAAGTAAAATTATTAAAAAATCTACATAAAATTGGCTAATAACTAACATAAAAAATACACAAAATTGATAAAAAAAAGTGTCTCATAATTAACAAAATCACTCAAAATTGACGCAAATCCCGGAATTGACGTTAAACGTATTCAAATTACGGAAAATTGACTTGAAATATACAAAAAATTTACCTTTTGTTTCAGAAAGTGCTAAAAATATCACCCAAAATCGACTTAAAATGAACACAGAGTCAACTCAAAATTTAGACGGGATTGACACAAAACTTACCCAAAAATGGCTTCCAATTTACCCGAAACTTACCCAAAAATTGCTTCGAAATTACCCGAAAAAGACCAAAAATGCTTCAAAATTGAAGCAAAATTCACAAAAATTGGTAGTTATATTAGAATAAAACTGACCAAAAAATTTGCCATAATTGATCATAAATTGACATTAATTGGCACCGGAATAACTCAAAAGCACCCCAAATATTAACAGTTTTAAATTGCTAAAACTGTTAAAATTGCTACATTTTTTTTCAACTGTCCAAATTGCTCAATTAAAACAAAATGACTCGAGTTTAACAAATTGTTCAAAATTGAATGTCACCAAAAAGGTACTGCCCAAATTCGCATCTCAGTTCCATATCGAGGGTACAGCGGGTATAGCGTAATGGGTTAGTCGATGCCTTTCGCGCAGCCCACCTGGGTTCGATTCCCAACCCCGCACGTAGGGTCAGAAAGCTTTTCTGGCTCGAAGAGGGTTTCGTCATTTTTTTAAATAGCTTGGTGGATGGAATCTATTCCTAATATATTCAGAAACTGCAAAAAAAAATTGTATTCAGTGAAATGTGGTAAATTGACACAACGAGTTTTGACAAAAAATTGGCACGAAGATGAGACATAATTAACAAGAATTGAAAAAAATAGTTTCGAAATTAACACAAAATAAATACACAAATGACAAAAAAATGAATTCAAAACTAACACGAAATTATCCATTAAATGAACACAAAGTTGACAAAAAATTGATTCAGAATCTACACAAATGTGACACAAAACTAATACAAAATAGACAAAAAATTTACTCCAAATTGATCTAAATTTAATGCGAAACTGATATAAAATGTATACAAAATTTAACATAATTGGCAAAAAAATTATTTTCAATTGACATGAAAAATATGAAAAATGGACACAACATTATTACAAAGCTGGCTAAGATTTATATCTTCATATAAATATGACGTAAACTGACCAAAAATTGACAGTATATTGAGAAATAAAAATTGACTTAAAATTGGAACAAAACTGACTAAATAATTACAAACAAATAGACAGAAAACTGATTTAAAATTTACACAAAAATCATACAAAATTGATGCAGAGGCTCCAACAATTAAATTATAAACAAAATTAAACATAAGACACAAAAAAGTCATTAATAGATACAAAATTGGTTAAAGAATACACTGCCTTTCTACGCATAATTGTCCCATATTCTATAATATTTCCTCTATCTATGGGACAGTTATGTGTATAAAGGCAGTACATGTGTCAAAAAATCTATTCAGAATTTACCCAAAACTCATACAAAGTTGACATAAAAATTTCACAAAATTGACTTAACATTTAACACTGTTTGCAGAAGATAAATTTACAGCCTAATCAAAATATTGTGTAAAAGTGACACAAAATGGACAGCATCTTGAGAGATAAAAATTGACACAGAATTGGTACAAAAAATAAAAAAAATAAAGAAAACAAATGACAGAAAACTGATTACAAAATTGGTCCAGAAATACCCAAAATTAAATTATAAACAAAATTAAACATAACATGGACACAAAAAAGTAATAATTAGATACAAAATTGGTTGAAGAAGGGAAAGGTAGTACATGTGTCAAAAAAGAAAAAACTGACAGAAAATTGATTCAGAATTTACCCAAAACTCATACAAAGTTTACAATAAAATTTCACAAAATTGACATAAATACAAAATACAAAACTGATACAAAATTGACCAAAATTTACCCAAAATTGACTTCAAATTGACATGACAAAAAGCAAAATTAACACAAGATTAATACTAAGCAGACACAAAATTTATATCCTTACATAAATATGATGTGAAACTGACACAAGATTGACAACATCTTAAGAAATAAAAATTGACGCAGAATTGGTACAAAAATGACACAAAAAAATACAAAAAAACAAATGACAGAAAACTGACTCAAAAGTTGCATAAGATTCATACAAAAGTGATCCAGAAGTACCCAAAATTTAACATTAAATGGACACAAATAAGTCACTAATAGATACAAAATTGGTAAGAAAAAGAGTCATACACTGCCTTTCTACGCATAATTGTCCTATATTCTATGATATTTCCTGTATGTTAATGGGACAGTTATGCGTAGAAAGGCAGTACATGTGTCAAAAATGAAACAAACTGACAGAAAATTGTTCAGAATTTACCCAAAACTCATACAAAGTTGACAATAAAATTTCTCGAAATTGACATAAATAAAAATGATACAAAATTGACAATATGCAAAAGATAAATTGGCTTCAAATTGACATGACGAAAAGCGAAATCTACACAACATGAATACAAAGAAGACACAACATTTATAGCCTCATATAAATGTGATGTAAAACTGACACAAAATTCGTCAGCATCTTGAGAGATAAAAATTGACACAGAATTGGTACAAAAATAACAAATGACAGAAAAGTGATTGAAAAGTTAATTGATCCAAAAGTATCCAAAATGGACACAAAATTAAACATTAAATGGACACAAAAAAGTCACTAATAGATACAAAATTGGTAACAAAAAGAGACATACACTGCCTTTCTAAGCATTATTGTCCCATATTCTATGTGATTTCCTATATCTATGGGACAGTTATGCAAAAAACGGAAAACTTTCACTTTCGGAAATCTCAAAATTTCCGATTTTTTTCAAAAAAAAAATCTCAACGTTTCTTGCAATTCTAAGTCTTTCGACAACAAAACAAAATACGAGGTCTGTTCAAAAAGTACCCGGAATTCTCATTTTTCTAAAAAAATATTTATTTATTCGTCTACATCTATATGGTCCCCTAGATATAATACACTTCCCCCTAGATATAATACACTTATGCCAGCGTCTTTTCCAGTCTTCGAAACACCTCTGATAGTCACTTTTTGTAATGCTCTGTAGCACTCTCAGCGATTCTGCCTTTATCTCTTCAATCGATGAAAAACACTGTCCTTTCATGGGTCTCTTCAACTTTGGGAACAGGAAAAAATCACACGGAGCGATATCTGGTGAATAAGGAGGTTGGGGCATGATTAAAGTCTTGTTTTTAGCCAAAAAATCCCGAATTTTTTTATCAAAATTCAGCAGTTTTGGAACGAATTTTGCTGCCACTCGTTTCATGCCCAAAACATTTGAAAAACTATGATGGCATGAGCCAACTGATATGCCAACTTCATCAGCAACTTCTCTAATAGTGATTCGGCGATCATCCATAATCATTTTTTCCACTTTTCCCACATTTTCATCGATTATTGACGTGCTGGGTCGACCGGAGCGTTCGTCGTCTTCAACGTCTTCGCGGCCATCTTGGAAACGCTTATACCACTTGTTTTTTTCATAGCAGACTCACCGTAGGCTCTCTGTAACATTTCGCACACTTGGCTACACTTTATTTCATTTTTCACGCAAAATTTAATACAAATTCCATTGTTTAAACTAACAAAAATCGCCGAGCTCAAAAAAAGACGTCTACACCAGCTTGTAGCGGCTGTAAACTGTAAACAATGAATACAGCTGAAAATTTCACCATACATTAGGGACATATGTACCAACACAATAAAAAAAAATTTTGACCACCGGACTCTCCAGACGCGCGCAATTAAAAAATTCCGGGAACTTTTTGAACAGACCTCGTATTTCGATTTCGAAAATTCATGAAAAATGTGATGGCTAAAACCCGGGCTCGCAAATTGTTCCGCGAATATTTGATAATGGACAATGAAACTTATGTGCTGGAAGACTTTAAGCAGCTTCCCCGAAAGTCTTTTAATCTGCTATGTAGCGAAACGGCGTAGAGGAGCATTTTAGGACGAAGAAAAGAGGCGAATTTAAATAAAAATATTTGGTCTGACAAGCAATATGTAGCTGTGGTTTGTGGTACCAAATAATATACATTTTGGACGTTTCTCACAGACATTAGCTTCAAGCAGGTTGAAGCTACGCTTCGATAGCTCTTCGAGAAAACAAACAAACAGTTTCAACGAAGCCTATCAGGAAAGGTACCCGGAATCCTTTTATCGGCGGCATATTATTTCAAAAGGATTCTGACAAATTTCCTCTAGCACTTATCCACTTCTATTCCACTTTCCATGTATGTATTCCGACAAACAACAGAGGCGCGAGGGGACACAAATCGACTTAAGTATTCAAATTTTTTTCCTCCCACCGTTCAATGATTCAACCATAGCTTCTCCGGTATTCGGGCGAACAGGAAGGATGCACCCAGCCATGGTTGTCAGTCCAGCCCCGTTCGTTTCGCGTCATTACATGCTCCTTGCTATAGTCGGGGGGTGATTTGGGGTAGTAAAGAAAAACGTGGGAGGATGGGGAATTGTTCTCAATGACTGCTCGATGGTGGTGACACAGGACGGTGCAGTCAAGCTCGACATCGGAACGAACGGTGAATGTCATTGGACCGAGGCCGGATCGGGCCAGATGAGCCGTTCCGACAAAGGTAAATGTATGTTAAAATAATCGAAGCATAAGTATGACAGAGATATAAATGTGTTATTTGCATAGGAATAGATATGTTTTCCTTTTCTCTGGAGCTGTTCCCGAACGAAAGAAAATGCTTATGGTAGCTTGATACTTTGTGTCGTGTTCAGGTTTATCATATCGTCATGGTTCCAAGTAACTTTGCGTGTGATCATAGTTTGAATTCTCAAGGTGCAAAGAAATGAGACTCCATTCAACCTAGGCATGTTCTACTATCGTCAAACATGAGCCTATTTCGATTCCTAGGTCCTAATGTACACTAGAGTTGAAACGTGATTCTGGTTATGTGTGTTCAATTTTCAGCTAAATATAAAAAATATGGAAGCAGTTTACCAAAAAAATTTTTTTCGATGTCAATAATTTAGTTGTTTCAATAACTCATATTGATTTTTTTTTTGTGATGACGAATCTTGTGTTACAAAACACAAAACACTCGGCAAGGAATCTGTAGCTGCGGTAAAAATAGGTCCTTTCTGGTCGGGGCTCGAAAATACGACACCTGGCTTGCAAGACCAGTGCCCTATGCATTAAATCGCAAACCCGGGCAAGGCAAGGTAATAGTTATTTGATTAGAAACTAACTTTTTCGTAACTGTTCCAAGTAACATAGCGAAAGCGAATAGGGAGCAAAAACTTATGATCCGGCAGGGAATCTGCACCTGCGGTCGAAATTCCGTTATTCTTTTACAGTATTTCCATGACCCATGCTATAGGTTATAGTTTTAGATAAATTTTACTTTCTGATGTTCATGGCAGGGCTGGAACTAAGCAAATTTTTTGATTCACAGTAAATAAAAATAGTCAGTATTATCTTTTCATATCACATATTTATATATTATAATGAATTTTGAAACGAATGATTTTTGTTAAGATAAATTTTGGTTTTACGTGGAATTTAAAAAGGTTTAATTTTCAAATTTTTTTTTTTAGATTTTTTTTAAAGCTCGAAGTAATAGGGGCAAAAGACGGATTTCGCTCCAACTAGAACAAATGTTGACTACACCTTCTTGGGTTTTAATGAAACTTTCTGGACATGTAGACTTAATCACAAGAAGCCACTTTGCATACTTTGTTTTTCTAAAATAGTTTTGGACTGTCTTTTGGAAAGGGTGAACCTTTTTGACCACTTTTTCACATGAATATAGTCGAAAAATGACAAATCCTTACAGTTAAATGTAAGAATCAAAATACTGTAAGACTCCCAATCGAGTCCTACACTGAAAAAAAATCGCGTTTAAAAATTTGAAGTCGATCCACGAAAAACACCAATTTTGATTTTGATGAAAACCGTCATCACACAATGCGAAATGAGCACTTTGAATGAAAAAAGCTTTCCTATAAACATCACAAGTCGGTTAACAATTTTCTCTACAAAAAATTACCGAATTGGGAAAGCAAATGATGTTCTAATTGTAAATACCAAATCACAAATTTGGGCTGATAATTCACTACTTGGCCCAATCGAAATTCTTACAATTTGAATTTAGTTCAAATTGCAGTAAATATTAAATTGAAAAATAAAAGCGAATACGATAAATATTGTTTAGTTTGATGGGAAAACTTGTTGATTTGACAAGCAATCTGCAGTTGAGGTAACACCACGGTGTTTACCACAATCAAATACATAAATACCAATGTTTCCACACGTTGAATTTAAAATACAACAGAGTAGAATGCCAACGATACAATATTCTTTATTTATTAAAGGAAATAAATTAAAAAATGATGCATAAGAATGGTCTGATATAGATGAACGATAGTATCGAGATGGTGGGCTTTCATGCATCAGTTTCATAAGTGTAAGGGTAACGAACAGAATTGTTATTTTCGAAGAATAGTAAATATATTGGATCTTAAGTCCCATTTTCTAGAAAGAATATGTACGCATAATGAAAATTTAGATTTGGAATTAAAATATGCAAACACATACAAAAAAACGCTCATTTGAAAAGGCCAGACGGGGAATTAGATTTGTTAATTGTGTTGCGCCAAGAGATCTCTTGCGAAAAGGATGCCACAGGTGCAAGACTTTCGTAATGGAACCGCTTCGGATCCGTGCAAAGCTGAACATGTAAGGATACTCTGTTAAATTAGGTTGTTCCGAAAAATGGAATCATGTTTCACATTCAGAATTTAATTGGAAAAATGATTCCGATGAAAGTTGAAGCTAGATTCAATGCATTTTCCAGCTTAACAATGAAGCATTAATCATTAAAATTCGATTGTCTGTAATTTTTTCTATATAGTATTTATTATAGACCTAAAGTATGTTTAGGAAAACTTTTGCAGTTTTACAGAAGGATGTTTTTTTCTCGAGAACGATACGAAACGTACCGAATTGTTATTTTCAAAGAATAGCAAAAAATATACTGAGTCTCAAGCCGTATTTTCTAGAACGAATATGTGGGTATAAGAGAAATTTAAATTTGGAATAAAAACATGCAAAGACACACAATAAAACGCTCATCGCTACTCATTTGAAAAGGGCAGATGGGGATTAGATTGATAATTGTGTTGCGCCAAGAGTTCTCTTGCGAAAAGGATGCCACAAGTGCAAGACTTGTAATGGAACCGTTTAGGATCCGTGCAAAGCTGAACATGTACGGGTACTGGAATCATGTTTCAAATTCAGCATTTAATTACTGATGAAAGGTGAAGCTAGATTCCTGGCAATTTATAGATAAATCGATAAACTTCGATTATTTGTATTTTCATATTATATTTATTATGGACCTAAACATACTTAAGAAAACTTGCAGTTTTACATAAGGATATAAAAAAACAAGAGCTGAGACGACAAATATTGTTTGGTAGTTGGAGAAAACTGCTGATTTGGCAAGCAATCTACAGTTGAGGTTAAAACGTTCGTTTTTAATCACAATCAAACACAGAAATGAAGATGTTTTCTCTCGAAGAATATTCAAAATGACGGATTTTAAACGATTATCAAGTGAATGTCAACGAAGTAGATGTCATAAACATCGTATTTGTCGAAAAGTTCATTTGATCGATACAACATTGTCAATTTTTGAAAAGAAGAAACGAAAAAGTGACGCATAGGAATGGCCGCCTAACACAGATAAATGGTAGAAGCGAGATGGTGGCGGCATTTCAACATCAGCTTCTAAAGTTTAACCAAGGGAAACGAACCGAAATGTTATTTTCGAACAATATTAAAACGTATGTTGAGTCTCAAGCCCTATTTTCTAGAACGAATATATGGGTATAAGAAAAATTGGGGATCCGTGCAAAGCTGAACATGTACGGATATTCTGTTAAATTAGGTTGTTCAGAAATTGGAATTATGTTTCACATTTAGAATTCAATTGGCAAAATGGTTTTCCTGGTTAGAAAAATTCACGGGTTCGAATCCCGTCAGTTTGGGAATTATTTCACAATTTTTCAGTATTTTTCTAGTTCCGTTTTCGCGTTTTATACTGATAAAAGATGTAGCCTAGATTTAAGGCAATTTACAATTTTACAAAGCAGCAGAAATCGATAAAAATCGATTGTTTGTAATTTTTTTCAATATAATGTTGATTAAGGATCTGAAATATGCTTAAAAAAAACTTTTGCATTTTTACAGAAGGATTTTTTTTTATTTCGAAATGCGAATCTTCTTTCCTTAATTGAAAGTATGTAATTACTACAAAGATAGAAATATTTTGTAATTTTACAATTTTACCTATGCTTGAATGTACGAAGCAGATAATTGGAAATATAAGTAAATAGTTGTAGTTATTTACTTTTCGATTAACTTTAGAGCAAAATTAAGTCGTTATTTGAAAATACATTGTAAAATCAATGCATTTAGAATTTAGTTTTACATCGATGGTGGTTTTCAATCAACTTTTCAATTCTACTGATGTTTCATTTCACTCTTGATTTACGTGGGTTTCACTGTTTTCAAGAACATGTACATGAAATTTATTAAAAACTAAAAAAAAATACTGACTGCGAGTGCGGCGAGTTGAACCGAGAATCATTGGATCACAAAATACGTCCGTTAATCGACTGAACCACAGAAGCAGGTGTTAAGTCGTGCATATAAAATCGAATGGGAATTAAATCCGGAATCAGTTAAATTCAGTCTCTTCCAGCATTAAATCATTTCAAATGAAATTTTCCGTCCTTTGATAAATTAAATATAAACTAAAATTAAATATAAATTAAGGCTTAATGAATTGCATCATATGTGGAATTAGATCACCTGTAAGATTCCATGTTTTTTGTGTAGCGAAAACGATTATCTTCGCAGCCATGCAAAAATCTTTTCTCATGTAACTGTCAACCTATTCTTGTACAGACCGCGCTTCTACCCATCTTAGAAAAAATAATTTTCTTATGCCCAAATAACCTATTTCTGATTCGTAATTTTACGTTTCGTCTTCGACTCACTAGTTCATTAGCAGTTTTTACTGGATAGCTAAAGCCACCTAACGGTACAACAAACCCATGCGGTACCAACATTCCTACATGGATAAGAATTCATTGCCGGTATCATGATTAAATTTCATGAAATCATGAAACACGTTTCCTCATGAAATATCATGAGCAAAATGATTGATCTCATGAACAATAACTCATCTCTCATGAAGTTTTTCATGATATCAATCATTTTGCTCATGAAACTTCATGATTTTTAATGCAATGGATTCTTGTTAAAAAATAGAACCCAATGTTCGAAGTCATTGAAAATTTTAAGCTGAACTTCGAAATATCTACCTTCTCGGGACGTCACTTTAGCTCACCTGTTTTTCACTCCCCGCACTCTTCGACTCCCATCTCCATCCGACTACCTCGAAGAAAAAGAAGAAGAAGGGTTCCTCCGTTCGGTTCGAAAAATTAGGCTAGGGATTTACCTCAGCATCCAGAGAAGAAAGTATGCAGAATACCGAACCCAACCGCTGCCGCTGCCAGTGCCGCCGCCGCCGCCGCCCGGTTGTCGCTTGCAGAATGAAAACGGAAAAGCAATATCACAATTCAAACATTTGTTTGATGGAAAAGTTGTGTGCCATATATACCTACCTTGTCTGCCATTCCGCTCCAGTGGGTCTTTCTTCCTTCGCGCTGGCCGATTTCCGCATCAGTTCCCGCCGCCAGTATCCGACGGCGGCTGACTAGGGGGGGAAGGGGTATCGTTCGTTTCGACATACATGGAGTAGGAGCGAGTTGGAACGTGAACTCGAATGACATGTGTGGTGTGCGCGGGAGGAAAACGGAGTAGAAAGGATATCATTTCCTCAGAAGAAAGCCTGCTCGGTTTAGCTGTTTCCTGAATGGTAGAGGGGGGTTGACAGGGTTTGGAAGGAATCCAAGACGTCAAATTTTGCATGAGGGAAAAGGTATGGAAATATTGCTTGACAGTTGTACTTTGGTGCTTGGTGCTAGGTGGAATCATAAATGATAGATAAGAAAGGAAATCAAAGCGGAACTGATGATTTGAGACGGGAACGCGGATTTTCTAGGATTGACCCAATTTTCAAAGCCGAACGTATCATGCGTCGTAAAATAAGGCCGTAAATAAGCAAGCTTGCCTTTAGTTGAATAGATCACCGAAATGGAGAGGGGCATTATCGGAGAAATGAAATCAAATTTCTTCAAATATTATTCAAATGATCCTTATCAAAGAAACGTCTTTTTTTTTTGCTTTTCGTAGAATCGTAACACCTTCCCCCCTGTTCGAGAACCAATGATGCGAGTATCGTGTATAATAATCTCGTACCGACGATTTGCTTTTCTCTGTCGCAAATATTTTGACGACAGTGAAGTGTTATTTTTATTTTATTGCCTGTATTTCAACCAGCGAAACAATAACTGTTACACCTTCCCCCTCCCTCCATTCGGAGACAGAGTGATGAGCTCAAGTTGTCAACATACTCCGTGCCACCATCGTCGACGTGTTTCCCAAGGTACACATATGAATATGCGTAAATTGCTTGTTTCGTACTGCTCTCACATTCCGGTCTCTCGCTCTTTTTCTCTTCGTATGAGGTCGTGATACAATTGGATCACAATAAGACAATTCAAATCTTGAAACGGGAAAAGGCTTTTACTGTTGCCTTATTTTTCGTAATGGAGAAAAGTGTTAGGATGCGAGGCAGGAGAAGGAGAACCCGGAGTGCGCTGATGGGGATTCGTTGTTCGTTTAGTGACTGACTGATGCTGCTTGATGAGAGTAAGGGTCTTCGGAATGGATGCGAAACATTCACGCACTTTGTTGATCTGTTTTAGAGAATTGTTTGTTCGGTGGGCTCTCGAGCAGATAAGTGCAATCGATGTGGAACTCAGATTGCGGTTTAAAATTGCGACAGAAAGTCAAGAACAGCGTCTGACATTTTCCCACATTTCTGATTCTGACCGAGGATAATACAACAATGAATTAATTATATTTACGGTATTCTTAAGCGACAATTGTGCCATTATAAGTTAACTAACCGGTGCCCCACTCAATTTGTTCCGTCCTCGAGCGACCCGAAATTAACTTTCACCATCGTATTAAAATTTAATCAACTACGTAATTTTACAAGCACAAATACGTCTCCCCATTTTTTTTGAGAACCCTCATTCGTTCGGTCAGGCTCTCGTGTGGTGGTAATGTGGCAACAGTTTTATTTTTCTTTTCCTCTGACCGAAGGCAACCTAGGGGTAGGATAATACCTTCTGAAAAGTGTGTGTTCTATTCGTCCTTGTCCGCAGTGTGCGGTGCGCACACATGAAGTGAAAATATTTTTTTTGTTTCGAATTCTCAACCCCCCCGCTTTCGCGTTTCGGTCAGCCTTTGAACAAAATCTGCTTTGGCTTTGTCTGTTACACCTTCCCCCCCCCACTTTCCATCAGACCATGAAACACAACGTTGCGGAGGCTGGAACCGACTCAAAATGAACGTACGAACGACCGGAGCGCTGTAAAATTGGAAAGCAAATAAAAGTGGAAAGAAAATGATGTCTAGCCCCAGTGCCGTTGCCACAGGATAATAAAAATTTGCTATTTGGGTTGCCAACTCATGCAAGCATCACCACCACCACCCGCACACACACACCTCAAGTAACAGAAACAGGTCGTAGCTTAGAGCTTCGTCTGTTTCTAGGAGCAACGGGCACTACAAAAGAGTTGGGGATTTAATGTGTCATTTCGAATTTGTATGTCCAAATCTTCCAAATTTCACCTTCGGGGGGAAGGTGTAATACACGGAATAAAAAATGAGTCCTGGAAATTTATGACCCATTTAGCTTTATTTCGTTGTGCTCTCACCGGTTGAGTGTTTGAAAAGACCATATTTTTAGTACAGTGTGTGTATGTGGGTTTCCGTCCGTTCTTTTCCGTTGGCGCTCTCTACGTTGTACCACTGTCAATTGTCAGCAAACGAAAACACCCCTTTGTTTTATAATGGTGACTCGTCACCTTGATGTTTACACAAGACGAACGATTCACAGATATTTTTTTAGAAAAAAAAAACGAGATCCAAATTCGACCCGGAGGCAAAATAGAGGAAACCTACACCTTCCCCCTCCCGAAATTTGCTGGTATCTAATCCGGAACTGTTGAAAACTTCTCGTTAGGAAAGTGTCTGGCAAAAGATCTGCTAGCAGTTTCTCTGTCACAAAGTCAACGAAAAAAGACCAAAAATAAGAAAAATAGAATTTTCTTACACCGAAACATCAGAGGTATCACCATCATGTAGTAATGCAACTTCATCCTAAATCATTCGCCTCATCGAAGGACCCCTTGTCGCAATCCACTGGTCCACACTAAGTGGAGTCCTCTTTTGAGATAGTCATCTCTAGTCCACCGTCCGTATGGTTTCGTGTGAAATAATGTTTTTTTTTGTTCCGAAGAACAAGCACCAAACCGAGTGTAAATCGTTCCTCGGCAGCTACCTTGTACCGGGTTGGTTAGGTTACAAGTGGTAAACGACGAAGAGAACTGAAAAACTTGGAAAGAAAAGCCCCATCAAAAGCTGCCTGTCTGCCATAGAAGGGCTTATGGACTGACGATGATTTTTAAGTTTTACCTGTTTCATTTCATCCCGATTATTATTTCCTACCCCTGGGTTGAGGAGGAGGGGGGATACACGTATGCTGAGAGCCAAGGTGCTGGAGGTTGACTGGCTTCCTAATGGATGCTTTGAAAAGGGTGGCACTTTCAAAACGAAGCTTGCTTTTTTTGTCGAAGCCGAGAAGGTCCAAAGCATTTGGACAAATCCTTCATCTTCTTCAGCAGCTTTCAGCCGATAAAAACGAACGGCGAGGCGAGAGGAAAAGCTAAGCTGCGAATGAAACCATCGGAGCGGAACAGATTGAAGCGATGGTGGGGTTAAACATTGGCGGCGAACAGTTCGCAATCGGGGGGGACCGGATGATTTTAGCATGTTAGCAACCCGTGATGGCGATGTAAAGGTGAACCGTGACGGGAGTCATTCGGGTTTCTCACGGCACCCCCGATACGTGAAAGATGAGCGGTTGGATGAATTGGATTCGTATGCTTTTGGTTATGGTTTCTAATTCTCGGTAGCTAGCTCAAATCAGCGTGAAGGTGCCATGAAAAGTCGTAGAAAATTTGACTGTACTCACTGTGTTAAAATTAATGCACCAGAAAACCTAAAACTGTTGAAAATTTCACGCAAATAATTGCCTTTCAATCATGGACCGCTATTTGTTCTCGTAATAAAACATTGAAATGTGTTTGATTTGAGCCGCAAAGCTGTGCTCTGAAACCTTTGTTAAAAGTACTGTTTATTAATGTTTTGACCGAATTTGAGAATTTTTAAATTTAGGTAGAAACCAAATCGACAGAGTCGACACTTTCGAATCAAAGCGAAGTCGAACTTGGAATCCTAGAAATACGATTAGATTGATAAAAATCAGGCAACTTAAAAAAACATTATTGAAACCTGAGAATATAAGTGCTATATTGACACAATTGTAAATCACGATTACTTTTTTCTTATACTTTATATTTTTCGGAACCAAGCTAAGGTCAGATAGCACATAGCATAAATATATTCTTAATTCGACGAACTGAATGGAATGGTATTAGATTTTCGGTTTACCAAAGCCCCTTTATTTTGAGGGGGTTGATTGAGCAATAAAAAAAACTAAGGAAATTTACTGTGTTGCACTGCTCAAACTACAAATAAAGAAATCGAAGCAAAAGCGTAAGGATATGATAAAAGTGGTAGAAATCCATTTTAACAAAACCAGTAGATCGGTATTACTACAGTTCAAGCAGCAATATGATGCAGTTCGTTTTCCAGTTGAAAATATGAACGTGCAAAACGTTTAGCATGAACAGGCGCATAAAAAACTCGCATGAAAAACCGTATAACTTCGGGCATTTTCTTTAAAAAATCATCCAACTTTGGAAACTCGCATTAAACGTACCGTAAAATCAGAAAAAAAATTAATTGTGAGGTGTCTTAAAAACTCATGAAATAACGACATCTGATGTTATTTTGATAGTTTTTTTTATTTATTGAAAAATATCGACTTTGGCATCAGATCAGATGGTACGTGCATAGCCCATAGAACACATATTTTTCAATTAATTCGACGAACTGAATGGAATAATATTCGATATTCGGTTCACCAAAGCTCTTTAATTTTGAGGAAGTTGATTAAGCAAAAACCCAAGGAAGTTAACTGTGTTGCACTGCTCAAACTACAAATGAAGAAATCGAAGCAAAACCGTAAGGATATGATAAAAGTGGTAGAAATCCATTTTAACAAAACCAGTAGATCGGTGTTTATACAGTTCAAGCAGCAATATGATGCAATTCGTTTTCCAGCTGAAAATCTTAACGTACAAAATGTTTAGCATGAACAGGATACTCTCAAGTCTTTTTTTTATTCGGGGGATACTAGGCGCATGAGAAACTCGCATGAAAAACCGTATAACTTCGGGCATTAGCTTTAAAAAATAGCCTAACTTTGGAAACTCGCATTAAAAAACCGCAAAACCAGAAAAACATTGATTGTCAGGTGTCTTAAAAACTCATGAAATATCGAGATCTGATGTTATTTCGATAGTATTTTGTAATTATTGAAAAACTTTGGCATCCGATCATATGGTACGTGCATAGCTCATAGAACACATATTTTTCATTAATTTCGACGAACTGAATGGAATGGTATTTGATATTCGGTCCACCAAAGCCCCTTAATTTTGAGGGGGTTGATTGAACAAAAACCCAAGGAAGTTAACTGTGTTGCACTGCTCAAACTAAAAATAAAGAAATCGAAGCAAAAGCGTAAGGATATGATAAAAGTGATAGAAATCCATTTTAACAAAACTAGTTGATCAGTGTTTATACAATTCAAGCAGAAATAGGATGGAGTGATGAACGTGCACAATGTTTAGCATGAATACGATACACTCAAGTCTTTTTTATTGCAGAGGATACTAAGCGCATAGAAAAATCGCATAAAAACTTTAGAAAATCACTTTAAAAAATCGTCTAACTTTGAAAACTCGCTTTATAAACCGCTATTCTCAGGAAAAAAAAATGTTGATTGTCAGATGTCTTGAAAATTTATAGAGTATCGAGATATGATGTTATTTCGATAATTTTTGATTCATTGAAAACTATCGCCTTAAAAAAAAAATCTTGATTTTCGAAATTGAATTTTTATTGTTAAATGCTTTAGAAATGCATGAAACGTCGAGAACTCGTATTATTCAAAAAAAGTTTTTTTTGTAAAAAAAGAGCTGACTTAAACATGTTTTTCGAGATAATATCTGATCTCGGTTTCCGTGCGGAACAAGAAAACTGCATAGCTTTGAAAATTCGCATAAAAACCGTATTAAAAAAGACGGGTGGATAATGTCAGAGGCATATCTGGATGACGTGAGTACGATTAAAATAGACATGCTACTTCCACACTTCCGAGTATCGATAATCGCCGGTGCTAATTGATTGATTATGTAAATTTTAGGATCTCTCAATGCTTCACTTGCATAATTGTACCGATGCAAATATAAGGCGGAACACACGACAGTAAAAAAATACAGAGTTTTGTACAGAGACAAGACCGATCACGCTGATATTAAAAGTGCAATGTTGAAATTCATTTATAAGCTGAAAAATCCACAACAAATCGTTGTGGCCTTCAAGGATTTATAAATTTAAGCTAGAAATTGATATCACATTTATTTCAAGAACTTACTTGTCGAACCCGTTTCGAAAATAAACATTATAATGCGATTTGAAAGAATCTGAAGCCGCCATCTTGAATTTAATGATTCTAGAACTATGAATTATTAATATCCACTCGCCCATTCGTTAACGAAAAATATCTTCAGTTCCTTCAAAAATTAGTTAGGAAAAGTTAAATATTGTTCACTTATAATATAATTCGATTTTTACACATAATTTAAACGAATTAAAATTAATAAGTAAACCGAGGTGTTTTATACGCGAATTTTTAAGCGTTTCTAACGCTGGTTGCCGAAGTTAAGAAGCTTGTTTACGCGAATTTTCAATGTTATCGAAAACCGGATTCCTTGTTTTTAGAAATGCAGAACAATTTAAAATCTGGTGTTTTCTTGAATTTTTTCAAATCGATTTTTTTCAAAAAAATATTATTTGACATTACAACAGATCTAAACGTTTCATGTATTTCTAAAACAGTGGGCATAGAAGAAAATTTCGATTTCGGAAATTTCAAAATAAGCATAAAAAAATTCTGAACGTTTGCGGTTTTTACGCGGATTTCCGAAATTACACGGCTTTTTTTTACATGGTACGTATCCCACACGTGAAAAATAAATCTCGGTGTAATATATTCCAACCAAACATTCCTCAAATTTAATCTTAATCTACTCCAATCGCTCCTTTTGGGAACCTGTGAAAACCGATTGAAACCCAATAGTAACTTTCTAACGAGTCGTAGTTTTTCGAAATCGATTCTTTTATCATCGAAAAATTTTGTTGCATTGAAAATCACTTGGATTTGTCGGTTACGTCACATATAACATTGCATCTCTCGAAATTGAAACCTTCCCCATAACCTTTTCAAATTTGATTGACATTGTTAGTTTTCAAAAAAGCACAAGTTTATCGAAATTTGTCGAGTCATCTTCGAGAAAAATCAGTCAATAAAAAACAGTGCGATTAGTCGTTTACGTCACTCATACCATTATATTTTCGGAACCAGAAGTGAAAGCCATTTGGTCCATAATTCAATAGTAGCTTTCAACTGAGCCTAGACTTGTTAAAATCGGCTTAGCCATCTCTGAGAAAATTGAACGGTTTAAAAACAACGCGTTTTGTTGCTTACGTCACTTATACCATTATATCTCCGGGACCAGAGGTAACATCCATTTGAGCTTCAAATTTAATGAATGGTACAATAGTGGCTTTCAAACGCACCTAAGCTTCCCAAGTAACAATTTTTGTTACGCTAGCTTGTTTGTGACTAGTTTGCAACCAGATATTTGAGTGATTGTTACTAACATCTAACAACTTGCATGACTCAAAAAGCGCAGTTTCTACTAGTTGTTAATTCAGCTAAAAATAAGTTGTCGTTACGTTGTAATGCCATACTAGAATAACTTATCTTTTCATAACTTGAAAATAACTTGTTTCCAAGTAAACTAGTTGAAACTTAGTCACCATCGACATTATAAACATTGAATGAATCCAGAATACTTTTCTATCTTCAATAAAAAAGCAGGAGAGTGCTTTAAATCACAAACTTGATACAAGGTACAAATTTCACAACGATTTTAAAACTGTCGAGCGGAATTCAATTTTACTTAACTGTTTTTCATGCGCCTTCAATCAGAATCTGTTTATAAAGATATGAAAAATAAACAACAAAATAACGCTATGTTCAGAATGCTCAAATTAGAGTGATTTCTTATCATTTTAAATTCATATATCATGAGAGTTATAATATTATCACAATCGATGCTCAATCCCTATATTATTTTCTTCGTATTTATGACAGTGCATAGAACAAAAATGATTATTCTGCCTTTCACTATTTTCGGCAAAAAGTAGTTTGGAAAAAAGTAATCTCCTGGTTTTATTTACGTTTCATACACTTCTTGAGACTCCATATTGTATTCGCCATATTCAAGCCAACAAAGGTTGTTTTGTTTGCATTTTCGTTATCATAACGTTGGGAAAACCTACCGATAACTATCTGAATCAATGAAGAATTTTATGTTATAATCTCATAATATCTAAGTTATTACTACATCAATTCACATAGTAACGATTTACATATACGCTTACGTATTTATAATGGTTTCGCAACCTTTTTTCAACTTGTAGCTAAAACTAAAACTGTGATTAAAGATATGTTAGAATCAAGTAACGATAACTTACTAATGATAGCTAGTTCAATGTTTATGTTATAAAGAAACACTGCCGTCACCTTGTTTTAACCATAACATAAAAAAACATGTTCGTGTTCTTGTTGCAACATAGTTGGGCTAAGTGGTATCAGAACTAGTTACGGGTTGCCAATATTGGAGTCTAATAAACTTATTTTCAACTAGTAGCTAGTAATAAAGTTGCGATTAAAGATATGTTTGGATTAAGTTACGATAGCTTATAATTTATTATTAATTCAATATGACAAAAAGATGTGGTGATTTGAAACCTAAATAACTGTTTCGTAACTGGTTAGGTTATGAAGAAACATTGCTGTCACCTTGTTTTAGCCAGTATAACATAAAAAACATATTCGTGCTCTTGTTTCAACATAGTTTGGACTTAGTCGCATCAGAACTAGTTGCGGATTGCTACTTGGGTTGTTGAAATCGATTTAACCATGCCAATCATCCAAACTGAGCGGTAAGAGAACAGCGCATTTTGTTACTTACGCCACTCATACCATTATATCTTCGGAACCGGAAACTTCATTCGTATGCTATTTCATTCACAATTCAATACAAGCTTTCAAACGAGCTTAGGCTTGGTAAAATAGGCTTAGTTATCTCTGAGAAAATTGAGCGGTAAAAACATAACGCGTTTTGTCGCTTACGTCACTTATACCATTATATAGTCGCTTAGTAAACAAAACGGTTTATGTTAAGTGCAAATAACTAGAATTAGTTGCGCTTTACGTTTCGTCTTAGACCCAACAGTGCACAGCAGTTACAATTGCGTTGCAAATAAAGAATTTGATTGGTGATACCATAAGAAGGACAATTTCCACATGTTTGAAACTTTGTTTGGGAATAAACTAACTGCTAAAGGTAAAATTTCCGTTTTTCGCATTATCCCCATAAGTGACGCTTTGAGATTTTTAACGCACTTCACTCTCTAGTTTCTGGTTTTAATTTTTGATCACTATTTCCGGTGTGTCCGGAGATGATGGAGTCAAAATCCGTTCGTTTGATCAGCAACTACCATAAACTACAATCCATATTTAAAAAAACTTTATCCGTTTTTTGCATCGTCACTCGAAATCGGTTCGGTTTGCATTTTTCCACACACTTCACACGCACTGACATTGCTCAGCTCGACGAACGGAGTCGAATGGTATTTTTACTAGTTTATTTTTTAAGTGATTAATAATAATATGAACGGAGTCCAGGGGACTACTAATGTTGTATGCCATTCGACTCGGTTCGACGAAATCGTAAAATGCTCGAATAAAAAGCCATTGCCGGTGCCATGATTGAAACTCATGCAATCATGAAAGATGAGCAAAATAATTGATATCATGAAATTTTTCATGAGAGATGAGTTACTGTTCATGATAACAATCATTTTGTTCATGAAATTATGTTTTATGATTTTATGATTTTTAATGGCTTTTTATTCCAACATTTTACGATTTCGTCGCACCGAGTCGAATGGTATACAGCACTAGGAGTCTCCGGGACTCCGTAAATATTACCGGCACCGATAATGGATTTTAATCCGTGTGCGTGTAGTTTTCAAACGATATTTATCCGCTCAATTTTCTCGCACAAGATGGTAAAACTGATTTCAACATTTTTAGACTAGTGTGAAAGTTGGCTACCATTGGGTAATTGATCAAGTTTGAAGATCAAATGGCTGACACTTCCGGTTCCGCAGATGGAAGGGAGTAAGTAACGTAACCGACAAATCGCATTTTTTTTTCTTCAATCCGCGATGGTTCAACCGATTTCAGTGGATCAGGTTCCGATTACTCATGTTGTCGGTTCCGACGACATAATGGCATAAGAGACGTAATCGCCAAGCTACTTTGTTTTACTCATTCAATTTTTTCGGAGATGGTTCAATTTTAAACTTGTTTGAAAGCTACTATTGGATCATTGATCAAGTTCGAAGCACAAATGGCTGACACCTTCTTGCTCTGAAAATATAATCGCAGTATTATTGACAAAATTTTCGTTTTCGGGAATGTGCCGAATAAGCGACCGAAGCGCTAAAGTACATTTGTGTTAATTATCTGAATCAATTTGAACAAGTTTTAGGATCTATCTGGAATTTTCCCAACAACTAGTTCAAGGCGGTAAATGTTATTTGAATGACAAGAGAATGACATTACCGCAACATTAGGTGAATTAAGAAGCAAATTTCACTCATCAAACACAGTTTTGTCACATTTTGAAGGTAGCTCAAATAGTCGAGCATTTCTACGGATAAGTAAATATTAAAGAATCGAATTTTTTTAGTAAAAATTTTTCTACTCTGACTATTTCTAGTTTCTCTATGCTGCTTGTTTTGAAGATTCGATTGAAACGTGCATCCTGATGTATTCAGGTACCTCTCGAACAAGTTTAAGATTTCTAATTAATTTCACAGTGAAGCCCTACCGCTTGTATATACAGTGCTTAATAAAGTTTGCTCCATTTTCATTAGGCAAACACAAGTCATGTGGTCATGTAGTACTAATTATCGGTACTAAATGATTGTTGAGCAGAACACGAACTCCTAATTGCTTTGCTATCTGGCCTGTTACATAACTTCTAATGAGAGGCTATTGTTGTGTAGATCTTTGAGGAAATGCAGTTTCAATAAATACGGCTGCTCGTGTATTGGCCATACAGGCAAGCTGGATTGTGAGTGGTGGATGTAATGAACTGTGAATTGTTGGATCGATAATCCTGATGGCTTGGTAGGGATAGAAATGGGTACTTTTTGAAGGCTTTTAAATAATGTTAGTGACATGTTATGACAGTAATTTTAGGTTTTGGGAATCTCAAACTTTCGAAGAATTTTGTTACCAACAAATTTTCTCCTAAAAGTCTTAGTTATTCAGGGGCTCAACTCCGACTGGTCTGTGCCAAGCAGTTCAAACTGAACTTTTAGTGCAACTTAGCAGTTCAAAAATCCTATTCAAGTTTTTTTGATGCCTAGTGCGGTACATAACAAAAAAAGCAATTCTTCAGGAACAGCTAAATTTCACGTTTGTCTAGCAGTTCAAGTTGAACTTCTAAGTTGAACTACTAAGTTGTACTAACTGCTCAGTTCGAAGTGTCAGGCACGGACGAGATGTTTTCTTTTTTTTTTTTTTTGGTTCACGTCTACCAGTATCAAAGTACTTACTGTGCTAAATATGTTATTTGTGTTTTGTTCAGGTTGTCATAAACTGATACGAAAATTCCCAACTCAAGTCCCCGACTCTCACAAAGTAACATGCGTTCCCATCATCCAGTAGCCACCAAATACCAAACGTCGGCAGCAGAACCATTCATTCGGTTTACATCAGCCAGCAGCAGCAACAACCGAGGAGCAACAGTTTTTCCCCTGTCCGTTTTCGCTTTCGCCGCCACCACCCGTTTCAGCAGAATCAGAGCGAGAATGCTCGTCGTCCTTCGTCGGTAGTTCAACAGGTTCAACCAGCTGGGTCCCGGGTTTATGCCTCTGTGTGTGCAGTGCTGCCGCAGAAAAACTCCGTTGTTCGGGGGGAGCCTCAACAAGTGAGAACCGATTGAATGTTGTTGCCGACCTGCTTGTTGCTCGCTTCGTTCGGCGGTGCGTTACATTGCTTCAATGCTGTGCCAGTTAGCAGTTACCACCAGCGCAGCAAAGGCAGATGAAAGAGAAGGAAAACGCCGCTGAGAGCGAGAGAGTGAATGTACGTACATACAGGTGCTCGGGTTTCCTAAATCGACTGTTGTCTCGCTTCTGTTCGGCTCCGGTGTCCTGTCGGGTTTTTGGGTTGAGGATTTTGGCGTTCGGGTTCGGATCCTTCGACAGACAGTCAGGAGCTTTCGCTATGTTGTTGGTAACGACAGTAGGAAAAGCTTTGCACGCGTTCTTTGCGAGGAGAGTGGGGAAAACTAAAAGCTCGTTCGAAATTGGGGCAGGTTTTCAGGAAAGGGGAATTCTCCTTCCGGTAGCTATAAGAGAGGTGGGGGTTCACTCATTTGCTGCTGCTGCTGCAGCGACAGTGATCGACGGTTAAGAAGGGATGATGAGGGGTTGGATTATTGCTATTAGTGCCAGAAAGAGAGAAGCTTTTTATTGCTACGGTAACGTTTTGATGACCGGAGACATCAATTACTGGCTAATAGATCATCAACGCCGTTCGGTTCTGTGATTAGTTAATATCGAAAATTAAACACTGTAAATTTTCTAAGATCGCGTTGGTTATGTGAACAATGATGGTTATGTGAACAAACACTGGAAGGAGCGTTGCTTTAAATTTGAATGCATTAAATTTGTCATCAGTCAGTACGTCAGCTACGTCGTATATAAAACTGAATAAAATCCGTTTCAAAATGTAGTATTCTATATTTGAGGCTGATTTGTCGGTGAAAACGAATATTTAACTTTCTCGGTAGCGACTGCCCAGAGAATTAGACTTCTCAGGAGTCATCGTCCAAAGAGAGTCGAACCTAAATATTGATGTCCCATGTTTACAACTAGAACGAATTCATTCAATTGACACGATTCTCAGAAGGTTGTGAACTATTTCACTAATTATTTTATCTTTTGATTAAAATTTAACATCTCGATAGTTTCCGGAAAACAAAATAAGAAAAATTATTTGGAAGAAAAACCCTTGAAGAAGACACAAACCAGTAGCGTCGAAACGTTGGGTGTTCAAACCAAAATATTCATTTTAATCATCTGTTGACAAAAGAACCACTGAATTATTCAACATTCAAAATAATCCAAACGAAATGTTCGCAAATTATTAAAATGTATATCGGGTTTAGGTGACTTTTTTTTAATTTTAAAACGGGTTCGGATCGAGCTCGGGTTTAAAAATTGGCATTTAGAAATGGGGTTTAGGGTACCCAAAACCCGTCTCGAAAGCAAACCCGACATGATCAGGTTTGATTCGGGTCCAGAAAAAAAGATTGGATTAGGGTCGGACACGGGTGAATATTTCAATCGAATACGGATCAAGTTCGGGACAAAAAATATGCTCGGGATCGAGTACCGCACTAAAAAGTTGCATACTGGACCATCTTGACGTTGACGCTTCTAAAACAGAAAGCCTCAACAAAATCTATTAAAACCGACTTTTCAGTCAAAGAAAAATGTATATCTGTAAGAAGCATTCTAATTAAAGGACTTCTTTCTTCTAATGGATATTGACGGCTTTTTTGCTAAGTTCCCTCGAGGCAAACGATTTGATCCGTTAATTGTCCGACTTTTTTCCAAGAGATTGTCATTCTTGTCGATTTTTCGTCACACAAAAAACTAAAACGTCCCTTGAAAATGGCAATTAAATCGGTCGAAACGTCAACACATTTTTGGAACATATCGATTTAGTAATGAAAAGTGAAATTAATCCTCCAGTAGATACAATTATTGCATACTTTCTTTGGTTCCACTTTGTTCGGGAAAGACTCGTATTTCGTTTCCTTATTGTAAAGGAGTATTTATTGTTCGAAGCTGTTATACTCCATTCGATTCAGTTCTTCGAGATCAGAAAATATCTGTATGTGTATTTTCTCAGAGCTAGCAGAACCAATTTTCTCAAACTTAGACTTGAATGAAAGGTCTTCTGGTTCCATAGGCTGGTCAAATTTTATCCGAATCCGACTTCTGGTTACGGAGTTACACAGTAATATGTATGGAAAATGGCAAAAATATGCATTCACTTTTCTCAGAGATCCGATTTTCACCTTCTTAGCTTCAAATGAAAGGTTTTATAGTCTCGCACTCTGCTATTGAATGTATTCTAGATTCGACTTTCGGTTTCGAATTCACTTTGTAGATATATGCAGAAAAATAAAAAAGCTCAATTTTATCTGAGCTGGCTGGCTTGATTCTCACAAACATACCTTACGATAAAAAAAGAACCGGAATTTTCATTTTAAATATCCGCGCTTGTCCAATCGGTAAACTTTTATTCTCTCAACGTTGGCAACACTTTTATACACATTCTGTCATATTTTGACGCATATCGTACGATTAGTTTGCGTCTATACAAAGAAGTTGAAAAATTTTCGTGTGGCGATTTTTATAATGGATGAAAATTTAGAACAACGTGCGTGCATCAAATTTTGTGTTGCAAATGGATTTAAGTGTTCCGAAACGTTGAAAATGTTAGAAAAGGCCTTTGGTGAATCGTGTCTAGAAAAAAATACAGACATACGAGTGGTATAAACGCTTCAAAGGTGGTCGTACAAGCTTGGATCATGATGAGATCCCTGGCCGCCCAACAACATCTGTTACTGAAGGAAACATTGAATCGGCGAAGCAAATCGTGTTGCAAAATCGTTCTGTACCCATTAGAGAGATTGCTGTGTTGTTGGGCATCTCTTATGGATCAGCCGAACACATTTTAACTGATGTTTTGGGTTTGAAACGCGTCGCTTCTCGGCTGGTGCCAAAAAAGCTGAATTTCACGATAATGCGCCGGCTCACACAGCGTTGGTTGTGTCGCAGGTTTTGGCCAAAAACTTAACCAATATCATCAACCAAGCACCGTACTCTCCAGATATGGCCCCGTGAGACTTTCTCCTCTTCCCCAGACTCAAATTGCCATTGCGGGGAACGCGTTTTGAAACCATAGAGACCATAAAAGAGAATTCACTGCGTGAACTAAAGGCCATACCTTCGGCGGCCACGAATAAATGGTTCAGAATAGATTAATTCAGTCTAGAAATTTGGATTGTATTAATCTCACTCTTGATAAAAAAAATCATAAAGCGTGCAAGAAGCATAACTCTTATTTTTTGTTGGCTTATTTAGTGGAAATAGAAGGAAAGTGGAAAAATGTGCATGCATTTTTAACATTAACCAACATTTGATTGAGTGGAAAACACGATAATTTCTAAACAGGAATTAAAACCAAATTCAAAACATTCATCGATGTTTTTCTTCGATTGTTGTCAATGTAACTTTCGATCTTATTCGAAAAACAGCTGAAATACGACACACTTGTTTTAAAATTATGAAATTCATGGTCCATACGTTGAGTGTATTGTACAATTGATCACGATAATTCAACGTCGGATCGTTACGACCCAACTACTAAAAAATTCCTTTTAACGAAACACGATTGAATTAATATATGACGAATCTAAAAAAATCTTATCGAAACACAACTATTGGATATACTTTACCTTTAACTTGATAATTGTGCAACATATTATTGATTGGATGAACTCGTAGGTAGTCCAGGCCACGACGAGAGTTACCTTATTTAAGTGTTACCATCTTAACATCACCCAACAGCTTACCAAAGTTGATAGTCATTTTTACGAAATATTTTTTTAGACTTGTTTGGGTACAAGCTTAACAAGGCCGTTGGGGAACGAGAATAGCGACCGCAAGCCTGCAAATAGGGCCGATATAATAATGCATGTAACGCTCCGTAACACTCATAACTACAAAGCACAAATTATCGCAAGTGACTGTTCATAAAACCTACAACTTACAAAAATAACGCGTTTAACGCATCGTAACGATTGAAACTTGCAAATATGTAATGCGTAGTAACACCTAAAACTCAAAGAAGGAACTCTTTCAAACACCTGCAACTCCCAAAGAAGTAACGCATGTAACGCTTTTTAACACCTTTCACTTACAAGAGCAAAACATGTAATGCTTCTTAATACCCATAACAAAAAAGTAACGAAAGTAACGGCTCTCACGTCCATCAGTCACAAAATATAACGCATGTAATGCTTCGTAACGCCTATAACTTACAAAAAAGTAACGCTTCGTAAGTAAGATCTATATCTTACTAAAAAGTAAGGCAAGTAACGCTTCGTAACGCCTATTACTTATTGAGAAGTAACGCTTCGTAACGCCTATAACTTCTTAAAAAGTAACGCATGTAACGCTTCGTAACGCCTATAACTTACCAGAAAGTAACGCATGTAACGCTTCGTAACGCCTATAACTTACTAAAAAGTAACGCTTCGTAAGTAAGGCCTATAACTTACTAAAAAGTAAGGCAAGTAAAGCTTCGTAACGCCTATTACTTATTGAGAAGTAAAGCATGCAACACTTCGTAACGCCTATAATTTACCAAAAAGTTACGCATGTAACAGTTCGTAATGCCTATAACTTACTAAAAAGTAAGGCATGTAACGCTTCGTAACTCCTATAACATACTAAAATGTAACGCATGTAACGCTTCGTAACGCCTATAACTCATGAAACAGTAACGCATGTAACTCTTCGTAACGCCTATAACTTACTAAAAAGAAACGCATGGAACGCTTTGTAACGCCTATAACTTACTAAAAAGTAACGCATGTAACACTTCGTAACACCAATAACTTATTAAAAAGTAACGTATGTAACACTCAGTAACATTCATAACTTACTCATACATAATTGCAAAAGATCACTCGTTTAACATTTTGTAACTTAAAAAACTGTAATTTGAAGTAAAACATCATGTTAAGAATAGCTTATCGTGATCCCGTCCGCAACTGAAAATCCTTTGCCAGATCAGCAGTGTTCGACTTCGAAATTGCATGTGACATCACCTCCTATCACCTGTCTGTGGTGCTTAGGAACACGCCAGAAATCCATCTGGTCAAAGATTCGGCGTTACTCAACGATGGGGTTTCACAATATTAACAGCATAACGGTGTATGGAAAATTGGATCAAGCGTTGGCATGCTTGTATTGCCGCAGGAGGAGAGTACTTTGAAGGCGATAATAAAGAAATTTATTAAAAATTGAAATTTTTCGTTTTTTGATAAAATTCCGGTTCTTTTATTCAAATGTCCTCTGGTTCCATAGGCTGGTATTAAATTTTATCGAAATCAGTTTTCCGGTACCGCAGTTACGTGATAAACTGAATTAAAAAATTTTCAAAATATTGTTTCACTTTTCTCGGAGATAGTTGAACCGATTTCCACAAACTTAGATTCAAACAAAACGTCATTGAATTACATTTTAGGAAATTGGAAATTTTACCAGAAATTGACTTCCAGTTCTGTAATTACAATGCGGTAAGTGGAAGATAATTGTTAGGAGTGTTTTTTTCTTAACGTGAAGTTGTAAAAAGGAGCAGATTCCTTGAAATTGATTGGTAAATTTTTTTAGTTTGTGAAGATCTTGTCAGTTTTTCATATGCTATCGTCCAAACATGGCGACGACGATTGTCATGCCATCGCTGTCAGTATTATCACAATATGACCTGCGATGAGATGTTTTTCCACGTTTCCACATCGCTGATCACGTGTTTTGATGATCAGTTTGATAGGTTTTCTCGTCTGATGGCTGCCCAGAGAATGAAACTTTTGAGGTGTAATTGTACATTGGGGAACAAACTTTACTTTTGTTGTATCAGTTCAACACTTAAATGAATTTTGTTTTTGGTGATTCCATTCTCTACGTTTTCACGTCAATCATTGTTGTTCCAGATGATTAATTTCCTTAGGTTTTCTCGACTGCTGGCTGCCCAGCGAATGCGATTTTTCATGTGCAATCGTCCAAAAATAACGATCGTCATGCCACCGCTGTCGGTATCATAATAACATAACCTGGAGTAGTTCGTTTATCAACGTTATCACGTCACTGATCACGTGTTTCGAGGATCAGTTTGGTTTTCGGCAGCTGGTTGCCAGGAGACTGAAACTTTTGAAGTGTCATAGCACATTGAGGAAAGAACTTGGTTTTTCATAACTCAGTTCAACAATCACAACAATTTGGTTCGAATGACTCGATCCCGTACGTTGTCAGGTCAACGATTACGGTTTAAAATGTTTAGTTGTTTTCGGTTTTCTCGATCGATGACTGCCCAAAGATTATCACCTTTCAGGTGTCAACATCCGAAGAGAGCTAAATCAAAATAGTCATGACACTGCTGCTGGTATCAGCATAATGTGACCTTAAATGGTTTGTTTTTTTTCTCACAAAGCTGTCACGACACTGATCACGTTTCTTTTAACGTCGATTTTGTTTGATTTCTGGGCCGACGGCAGCCCAGAGATTGAAACTTTTGTGGTGTCATCAATCAATGCTAACAAATCTCAATTTTATTTGAATCAAACTTTTTCCATACCTTAAAAAGTCGCTGAATAAGTGATTTTCTTTCAAGGCTGAATATTTTTTCAATCTGGTGAAACTTCGATCACTACTTCCTAAGTGGCATAGGTCAAGTATAAAAGAGTTAATAAAGTTCCTCCGAATCTAGAATGGAATTAAGGAACAGACATAGAAATGATTAAACTGAACAAACCAAGATCCTAAACCCGTGAATGAGAAGCTCTTTTCGAATAAATCCATGCATTTTTCCCTTCATCAGTCGGTGCAGAATCGCCAGATTTGATGACTTAATGAAGGACAGACTTCTGCACACATTTCCTCAAACAGCTCTTTCCGACACACACACTCACAAATCCCGTTCACGATCGATTTCGCAATTTGTTTTCAAGTTCGCTTCTTTCGCCGGTCACCTCCCTCCTTCGGTTGCTTTGGTTCGTAGCGATCGAAAAAAAAATGCGCCCAACCGTCTACCGGTCCGATTTGATCCGAGACGCAAAGGAAAAAAAACCAGATGCGCCATAGCCAATCCGTTCGATTGCACAAACGCGTACACACACACTTGCAAGGTAGTTAAAATTCCATCAACCCTACAAGCAGACGGTACTATTTATGCAAAACTTGCTCGTTTCTTCGATCGACCGATAAGTTTGGGGAACCGTTCTGATGAACCGGCCGATCAACTAGACCAAAACCGTAGGGAAATGAAAAAAAAAATAAATTACTGGACATTCGACGAGAGTGGTTTCGATCATCAATAGGTTGTTGACCACACACCGGTCGCCGCCGCCGCCTCCGTAGTCGTCTTCTAGAGCTAACAAATTGTTACCGATCGAACACTGGCATGTCGCGGCAGTTTAGCCGTCGGTTACCACCTGTGCGTGTGTAGCAATCTTGATTAACAACATGGTTTACATGTCATTCGAGCGACACTCGGATCGGTTTCTTGGTTTTCTGGTTCAATGGGAATTCCTTCGAGGAAATGATTTATCGTGCGTCGAGCCTGACTGGGAGTGGTTTGGCGCGATGGTGGAATTTTTGTGTGATCATGGATTTGCCGGTTTTGCGTCTGTTTGTTTTAATTGTCAAGATTCTTGAGAAGTATGTCATCATTTTACGATGATTCAATATATTCGTTCGAAGTACATAACCCATTCAGTGTCGTCTTCCAGTCTCCTATTTTTCGTATTTTGTAGTCGTTATGTTTCTAGAATAAACAACTGAAAATCATCAGAGAAGTAACTTTAATAATAATAATATTAATTAAAATTTGACTAACATATGACGTAATGTAAAATGTCACTTTTTCTATTCGGAACATCAGATAAGTCATTTTTGGGAATGAGCTCAATTCGTCCGTGCCCCCCGTCATCAATTTCAAATGATTATTCGGTTATTGCAATGCTATCATTGGAAATGTTTCGACAATTTGAGAAGTATTTCTGAGTTCTTTTTTTTTGGTAAATAAAAATTATTTACATAATTTTGTTCCAAACGCATTTTTAAGTAGCCTTTGGAATACTTCGTTTTCGTTCAAAGAAGAGGTGTAGTCGGTAATCGAGTTTACTCAACAAATACATACAAACAAGAACAAATAGTGTATATATGACCAACTAAAGACTCGTTCGGCTAGAAATATATGATGCGGGATAATACGCATGTTTTAGTCGGAGTAGATTTGGTTCAGAAGTTGGTTTGATCAATCGGATTTTGGGTCAATAGATTTTTGAAATTAGTTGTTTTGTGAACCGTATATTTTATTGCGAATGTATTATTTGCCAAGATATATCAGAATCTTTTCCCCATTGTGCTAACACAATTCCTCTCCCGTAATACTCGTGTAAATGCATTGATACTCACGGTCTCCAGAAACACTTAGTATCGGACAAAGAAACCTTCCTCAGTGGCACGGCTTCGGATCGTGGCTGGCGTCATCGTCATTGATTATCTTATAAAATTTTTGAACAAATGGCTATACGCAGCGAAAATGGTTCGCTTCTCCCAAATATAATTTCCTAGGTTCATTGGACATTTTTACTCGTTCAGTCAATCACGAAGTGCAGTCTGCTTCAGCTTAGCACAGCGCATCTCAACGGATAAATCTCTGTGAAGCGATAAAATCATTCAAAATGAGATACTCAAATGAAAAAAAAAAAAAAAGATTACGTTCGCTTCGTGGTTGAAGTTGTACTGCTATGTTGCAATAGTGTTTCAATTTGATCTGAACAGCACTTGAAATTCAGAGACGAAATGTAAAAAAAAAGATAAGAAAGTTAGAATATCATGTGAAATCGACCGTAAATTTGATTTAATATGTTCAGCTTCAGCCATCTTTTAGTTTAGAACGACTGTTTTTTATTGTCCGACGTTTCGACTATTGGTTTTGGTCTTTATCAAGAGAAATGTTTTATCATTCCATGAGTTGTAAGCTCACGATTGTTTGTATAATGAATCTACTCCTGCCATTTAAACAAAACTGTATTTTAACTTATGTCTAGTTAACCACAATGAATTATGATCGGAACGACGAGCAACATAAAGTGTGATTTTTAATGGAGTATAGGATTTAATTTT
Organism: Malaya genurostris; assembly: GCF_030247185.1. Taxonomy (NCBI): domain Eukaryota; kingdom Metazoa; phylum Arthropoda; class Insecta; order Diptera; family Culicidae; genus Malaya; species Malaya genurostris. Next base: position 16,889,206 of record NC_080570.1, read on the forward strand.
CAAGAAAAACAAAAAAAAATTGAAAAACTACAAGGATCAGCCCCATGGGGTTGTTCGAGTCGTTGATGTGGAACAAGGCAACCAAAATTTCTAATGATCTACAATCAAAAAGTTCAATCAATCCGAACCAACACCGAACATCATTTGTCTTGATTTGCATTTGTTTGATGACCGACGAAATTACACCATTAGCACAAATATATGCAATTATATCTTTGTACATACTTGCGATTTCGATAATTAAGCTTCTCTTCGCCAAGCTTGTGTTCAAGTTTTTTATGCAAGCAGTTTTTCAGCGTTAAGTTTCTCTACCATTCTGCGATTTCGGTTAAAGCGATAAACTATTTCTCATTATCAATCGAGTTCATCTAATATAAATTAGAAATTAATCTTAAGCACTCAAAATGTATCTAGAGGTAGTTGTCAATTCTCATGGGAAAACGACATAACATGGAATTCCTAGCTTGCATGACACAAGATCAGAGTATACCAATTAAGGGCTGAGGCCAGTGTGTTTTAGGGCGTTTTAAAGGGCTATTTTCACGCTTCAAATATGATTTTCTCAGAAACGGTGGCGAATATAAAAAACCACCAGACAATCTCTTAGAAATTTAGTTTTGATTATTCTGTGAAAATTTCAGAATGATTGTTTGACTTTAGCGGTCAGGAAAGTCTTTTTTCTGAAGGAAGAGTTGCATAGCTGAAAATGGCAACTTTCAACTTGTTCATTGAAAATCTCGCCTTCAAAAGCATGGATCAAAAATCTATCCTGACAATGTCTAGATAATTTAGTTTAGATGCGATTAGTGCATAAAAACATGTATGTTGTCGCGATGAAAATTAAATGAAAGTTATTTTTGTGGAGGTAAGTCGATTTCTATGTCGGCGCCATTTTAGTTCCCTGGTAACGTAACGAAACATGAGAGAGAAATAAAATCGGCTCATCAAGGCTGCCAAACAAGCGGTAGCTTTATTGGATTTTATGTGATGTAGTCAAACTTGTAACCGCAAATATCAAAACTTTCTTGGCCACCTGGCCACATCGAGAGTCATTTTACACATTTACGAGAGAGCATGAAGAGAAATGTAATACGCACAGCGAGCGACACGGTTTCACGCTAATAACTGGCATCAGCCCTTAAAGCTTCAAATCGTTTCATGGCACGTTTTTGTCTTGCTGTCTAGCAACAACCTACCTCTAGCATACTAGGAATAGGACTGAAACGTTAGCTTTAATTTCGCTTCTATTTATAGATTCGCGTGCTTCCAACAGCTTCGCTTTTGCATCGATTGACCAATCAGAGCGATGCTCTCTCTTTGATACATCGCTTACTCCTTCAAAACCGTCGACTATGGCAGGGAAATCCGGTATGCTGGAGATTTTTTACAGACAAAATAGGACACTGTTAGCTATTAATCAACATTTCTATGATATACAATTCAAAATACATGGCTATGAACATTCAAATCAATACGTAGAAATATTTCCTATCAAATGATGAAATAATTTTAATAATTGATACAAAACTGACTGAGCTGTAAGTGTTTAAAACCTGACCACATTCAAACAGCTGCACTATTTTTGTACCATTTAATTCCACTATTTCACTGTCACGTTATTACACTTTCACAAAGTCACTATACTTTAATGAAGCATAACAAACGTTACAATACAGATACGCGTAAAATAAAAAATAAAAAAAATAGCTGACCACATTTCTACGTGTAGTTTGTGATTTGCACCCCTAATAAAGATGTGTTCCACATCAAAAAATGAATTATTATTGGAATCGATAGAACGATCAATCTTATTTTATGTTCAAAAATGATTTCATGCAAATGTTGGCATCCGCTTTAGATGGCCTATGCGCAAGGTCCAATTTTGGCACTCTCTCTCCAGTATATTGGCCGGTAGTTTACGACTAAATGCTTCAATATTGGCTTCCAGTGCATCAGTCGTTTCTGGTTTATCCTTGTAGACATAAGCCTTAACATGGCCCCACAAAAAATAGTCCAAAGGTGTTGAATCACACGATCTAGACAGCCAATTGACGGGTCCAACACGAGAGATAAACTGTTCACCGGAGGCGACTTTCAACCCGGTCATTATTTCGCGTGACGTGTGGGATGTGGCACCGTCTTGTTGAAAGCACATGTTAGGCATGTCCAATTCTTACATTTTGGGCAAAAAAATCGTCAACTATCACATGATAGCGCTCCTAATTCACAGTAACGTTCCACCCATCGTCACCTTTGAAGAAGTACGACTCGATGATGACACCGGTTTATAATCCACATCAAACAGTGACTTTTTTTGGGATGCATTGGTAGATCTTGCAATGCTTCTGGCTGGGCTTTACTCCAAATGCGACAATTTTGCAATGAGCTTCGTCGCTGAACACAATTTTTCGATAAAAAAGTGGAACTTTCTCCAACTTTGCCAGCGCCCATTTCTCAAATGTTAGACGTGGTAAGTCGATTTATGATTAAATGATAGACCGAACTGAACAAGTATGACAATAATACAAGACACGATTCATGCGTAATCTGTCGAAAACAGTGTTGCCAAAAAGATACTACAAAAAATTCACCTTTCAAAACAGTCGTTCTGTTTTAAAGGAATGCTAAAACAGAATATACCATTAGATAAAAATGTTATAGCAAAAATACAAACGATGTAACGGCCACGACTTTGAGCATTTCTAAAAAATACTATTTCCGAAAATAGCTGGAATATTATAGAAGCGCAATGCTAACTTCACTCCAAACGAGTGAAAATAAAGCCAGCAATTTACTGCTTTTGCGTTCGAGAAAAACGCATCGAACAGTGTTCAATATCAGAGAAAATTCCACAATTTGGGCCCTCCTAAAAGTCAGAAATGGATTCCGTGTTGAATTATGATAATTTAATTCGTTTAAAAATTAAATAAAATTAAATTAAATAAAATTAAATAATCTACATTTAAATTCTGTATGTTGCTTTTTTGTGAGCTGTTAGAACCGTCCATTTGTGAACATGCAGCAAACGAAATCACGCAAAAGAAAATCCTTTCACAAAAATTGCTTCAGTATTGAATCAATCCGCACAGGAAGAAGCAGTTCTGCTGTGGGACGTTCGCAGTGCGAGTTTCGCTTCAAACAAGAGCGATGGCGCGTCGGTTGAAAAAAAAAACACTTTTGCGAACGGAACTATCGTTCTACTAAAAAAAATCAAATTTTGTTCATGATACAGAGCATCATTCGAACCACATTCCGTAATTTTTTCGTGGAAAAATGTTGAGAATAAGCCGATGAAGAAGGAGTATTTTTGAGGATGCTTCTTAGAAATCATGATTTTCGGTGTGATTTTCGGTGTCCACTGTATCTGAACGCAGACTAATCAGAAATTAACAAAGCAAATCAGCAGTGTTATAGTAGATGTTTTTCTAGACCCCAACGTTTTTTCATTAAAAAATCGCGTTTTTATCTTCAAACAACCACCAACAATAAAAAAAATTATAAATATCAAACAAAAGTTTTTTTTTAATTTTTGATAGTTGTTTAAAGTAGCTGTAAAACCTCCCCAAAGTAACAAACAACAGAAAAAGGAATGTTGGGGTCTAGTAATTTACATGTAGAAAGTGTGTGCAAAGTTTGAAAATAATTGGTGAAATAGTTTTTGAATAAAAGATAGAAAAACAAAACCTGCTTTCGAGAAAAACGCGTTTAAAGTTTGAGTGGCTGCTGTGCACTGATGAGTCAAAGACGAAACGTAAACATATCAAGAATTTTTCTTAATTTTGCATCGTCGCACTAAATGATTAAGCACACTTTACCTTATAGTTCTGCAACCGGAAGTCGGATTCGGAGGAAATTAAACAGCAACCTATGAGACCATAGGAACTTTTATTTGAGCCTAAGTTTGTTGAGATCATTCAAATCATCTCTAAGAAAACTGAGTGAGTTTTGTTTTAAACTTTTTGACCTTTTCAAATTTTAATGTGCAACCCTCCACGCTACACGAAATTGAACAAAGCACGCAGCGAACGGAGCAAAGCCGCACGTACCGTCGCGTACTGGTTTTGTATCGTCATTTTGAATGTCGATTTGAATGTTTTGACACTCATAATTTCGGAACCGGAAGTCGGATCTTGATGAAA